>NC_058098.1:81234500-81541000 GCF_020171115.1 Neogale vison | reverse complement strand
TACCCTGTTTAGAGTTTTTTATTTGAACCTGGCAACAAATGTAGAGCCAAACCTTGCAACTAGGTGTCACCCATTCAAACGTAATACGCATTTTATTTTTTAACAACATGGAAACTTTTAATAGAAATGTTGGGGTTGAAGTGGCGGGGGGGGGTGGGAGGTTGGGGTACCAGGTGGTGGGTATTATAGAGGGCACAGCTTGCATGGAGCACTGGGTGTGGTGAAAAAATAATGAATACTGTTTTTCTGAAAATAAATAAATTTAAAAAAAAAAGAAATGTTGGGGAGATGGGACAAGATGGCATAAGAACACAGTCTATGTATTGGTACTGAATAAATTTCCAGTTGGAATCAATGTACTAATCAAAACACTATGACTAGTCAACAAGGAATGAGCCAACCGAAATATAAAATCATTTTCTACACACTTCTTTTTCTTTTCCCCATAGAATATTACCAGAGATTTTGACAAATCTAGATTTAGACAAATCTGTCCCTCTGATTTATGCATTTAAGTGGCCATGCAACAATTGCTATTAAGCACCTACCATATATCAGACCCTTTCCTAGAACACAAGATTAACCCTTAGTGGTTTAGTAATGCTATTAAAAATTACAAAATCTCTTATCTGCTATCACTTGTTTTTAGTGAACCTGTAAAGATTCAGTGCTCATGGAATTTTTTTTATTGTTTACAAGATGGAAATTTAAAAATTAATTTGCAAACTTCTAAGAAATGGATGTGAAAATTATTAACATGTAGTTTCCAGAATGCACACTTCCTATTTTTTGGTTCTTGAACTTTTGTCTGTTTCCTATTTTCTTGTACCATTCCCATTCCTATATTTAATTTCCACAAAATTCCCCAAAGAATACTGAGAATTCCACAGTCATTTTATGCATGTTTTCTCTCTGTTCCCATATAGTTGCCTCAAAACCAAAGACCTGAGAGCCTTGATCATTGGCATATGCTCTCAGAATAATACTACAGAAATAACACTTTTACACACACCACATCTCCTAAAAATGTATTGCATATGCTTCCTAATATCTCATGTATTAGTCTCAGATCTCACAGGCTGACTTACAAGAACTTCCAGAAATTAGTTTCTCCTTGACTGTCCAAATTATCCCCACTATTTCTCAATCCTCAATTCCAACATTATTAAGCTGGCTCACATTGACTGTTTTTATTTCTGTGCCTCCTCTCATGTTATTTTCCCACACTGAAATGTACCCAAATCCATTTTCCTGTCTATTTAAATACCAACACTTCCTTCAAATTTTTTCTCCTTCATGAAGTCATCACCTGCTATTAACGATACACACTGATCTATCCCTTCCAATACTGATTAGTCACTCACTGTGTGGTTCAACAATTTTCTAATTGTTTCATCTATGCAAGGCTCATTTTCTCAGTTACATGGTAAATGCCTCAAAATATCTTTGTTTTGCCCTCTGTGCCTGGGAGGGGTGGAATTCTGCTTGCTACAATAGCTTAATTGATATATTATCAAGTACCAAATATAAGCCATGAAATATAAAGGAAATCTGAAATGCAGCTTATCAGGATTCCTGAATATTTTAAAGATAGTCTCATGTAGATCACACCTTCAGATATTTGACTACAATTGTCAATTTCACCCAGCACTTTACATCACATTTGACAGAGCCATTTGCATAACCCATGGTATCCCTTTTCTCTCCTGGAATATGAAAACTCCCCTTGGGACACCCAATGAACCCTTTAATTCTAAAAGTCATATCCAAGCAGGAGGATAAGTTCTATAAGCCCCCAATAATTGTCTCAAAAATCAATACTTTCTTATGGTTTTTGAAATGCAAACAGGCAAAGATAATAGAAACATTTTTCATTGGACATTCAAGACCACTGTGTTCACTGGGAAAAAAGCTACATATATATGTAGCCTGGCGCAGTATGTTCGCTCAATGAGCTATTAATATAGAAAATAAATTGAACTTCTATGAACCATGTAGACTGGAATCTGACAGTTAGAAACATATCTAATAAAAATAATTCCAAATTATTCAAAATGTCTCACCATGGAGGGCTTGAGGTGACCTTGAATGAAAGCTCTAGGCTTGTGCCCCTGCACAACACTATGTCATAGGTGATGATATGAAGTGACAGGAAAAAGAAAACTGCATTGCGCTAGTGGTAAAAAAAAAAAAAAAAATCACTGAGTAGCTTTAGAGATGGAATAAGTTGAATTTAGATATTACAAATGCTTAAAGGCAGAAAAGTTCAGTGGTAGCAATGACTGAGGCAGAAACTCCTGGAGAGCATCTTAACCTTCAAATGCATTTTCAATCTCACCAGCTCCTTTGCCGAACTCTTGAAACCTTGAGTGAGATCCCCAGGAACTTACATGCCACATCCTTAGACACAAAGGAAGACATCTGTTTTTCCTAGTCAATTGATGAACAATGGATTGATGTTCAGATATTAGATCTACTCTCTTAGTCTCCCTCACAGATCATTTCTGGTTTTTGTTTGGTTGGTTGCTTGGTTAATTAGTCAAGGACAAGATTCAGGTTGACCTACTATGATAAGAGCTGATGAACTTGATCTTATTTCAAATCTTATTTGAAAATCTTGTTTCAATTTAGCACTGTCAACACTTTCTTCTCTCCTTTCCAGTGTGTTTTAGTACATTCTCTATAAAACTGTGTTCAATTTCCACTTTGGAAATTGAAGTTATACTTTTTACATTGTAGATTCAAAATTAGATGAGAATTCCAAATTTACAAAATCCAGTGAACAGACCTAACACTCATTCTCATGGCAAATGAGATTTCCTAATGCATTAACATTAAAAAGAAAATAATGGAATGGGGTCAGGTGGTATAATATGGAAATTTACACTTTTATGTGGAAACTAGGGATAGGTGAGTGTTGGTGGCAGATCACTAAGGCCACACACACCTAAAAAACACAGATTTGACTTAAGGCAAGGATGGATTTATGGGTATGTCTGGGTGTGTGTGTGTGTGTGTGTGTGTTCATGTCCACACACATGTGGTCTGTGGTAAGAATAGGGTCTGGAAGGTGGGAAAGAAACCAAATATAGGGTAAGTACCCACTAAGTGAGAATTGTCTGTTATATACTCAGTATCAGTACTCATAGCTACAAAGTCTGTCTACCTCTCAAACGATTACATCTTAGTTAATCTAGTGTAACTCTAATACCAGTACAAAAGGATTTAGCTATGTGCCACCTAACCAGTTCCTTATTTTCTCCTTTCTTTTTCCAAGAATAAGTATTTTTGCATCACAGCAAACTCAAAACCACTGTGTGGGGTCAGTAACATATCCCCCACATTACAGAGGAGGAAACAAAGCTCAGAGAAGCTGATCGATTTTCCCAAGGTCAAAATAACTAGTGAATAGTAGAGTCACGGGTTTAACTTAGTTTCTATCAGACTAAAACCCACTCTTTCTAATTATATCATGGTGACCCTAAAGGCAAATATTCAAAAAAGACCCCGCCAAAAAAGTAGAAATAAAAGGAAAAATAGAAAGAAAAATCCATCAAGCCTGAATCTTTACAGAGGCAGCAAAAATAAAGATAAGGGAGAGGGTGTTCAGATGAAAAGAATATTTGGATCTGGAAATTTGTCTTAAAGTCTCAAGTAATGCTTATTTCTTATTTCTACATAAGCAAAGTAAAATAGATCAACTTTTCATTTAAACAACATTCATCCAATAGCTAATCTTAATGGAAGAATGAGGAGGTGCTATTTTTCTTTTTTGGTATTTTTCTTAGCGTATTCTGGGATTTGTTTGTTCTAATAATGTAATTCACTTTGCCATTATAAGCAAAGTCTGTACTCATACATAGATTTGGTTTGCTTCTATATAGTTTTTTTAAAAATCACATTAAACTCCAACAAATTGCTACATTTTTATATCTTCAGAATGAATTTGACTGATGTCTTCACTTTTCAACTATTTCTCTTAGTATCAGGAATACACTCCAACAGTCTTAAGATATGTTACCTGCATGTTTGCCCATCTAGAACCCTGAAAGATAAACTTCAGTTTTAGCCTTTCAAGTCCTTAAGGAGCTTAATGATATTTTAGGGATTTTGTTATTATCTAGGTACAGCCATGAAAAGTACTTTTAAACAGAGTACACAAACCTCTGTGAAGGCTATCATATTTGAAATATGAAGCTCCAAAAAATTAGCCTCTAAAAGGAATTAGACCTACCTGGAGTCCAGAAATCTTCCCTGGGGTTGATTTCAGAGCCTTTACTCAAGAAATATCTAAGCCCTTTGTGGGTGGGGGTGGGGGGAAAAATACTCAGGAATTCTCCTCCCCAGATTTAATGCCCCCAGATTTAAAATGTAAGTATTTGAAGCTGAGCCCTCGAACATCTCCCTTCATTTCTTGACATCTTTATGACAATGTATGGTGCAGTACCTCACTTTGCTGCAATTACTGAGCAGACAGCACTGTAGGCGATGTAAGGTGTTCTTAAGTGCAGCAATCCATTCTGAAGAGATGTACAAACATAAACTCTCAGTCGTGGCAGGCTTCTATGAAACCTGAGTATTATCTGTGAATTTTCTCTCTCTCATTTTTAATCATTCTGTTAGCTCACCTCTAGAACCCAGTGGCCTAATTTACTAATTAATAACCATTATTACTTAGTGGAATTGAAAACTGAAATTACTGCCTGCCTTAAACATAATAAAAATTGGCAATCCATTCAGAGTGTTTTGAGGGGCTGTTCCATTCACTGCATAGCCCTGGCAGCTGGGTAGATGTCATTGTCTGCTCGCTCCACGCCCTCCTCTCCAGATGGGTTGGAAGGGACCAGGGGGATGGTCTCTGACACATTCAATCTAGAAGGGAAACAGTATATATTATGATATAGACCTGTAGGATCTGATAGATGATATTCCCTCAACCAATAATGACACAGAAACCGTCTCCTTTACTCCACTTGTGCTTGGCCCTCTGAACCCCAGCCTTGTCTTCGTACCTTCGCATGTGATTTCTAAACTCAAGTGACCCTTCTCAGAAATAGGTGATAAAAGTTTGTTGTCTCATAATATAACCAAATCAGTTAGTGACCAAGTTTAAATCCAGGCGAAATTAAGCAGAAATTATTACCATCAGCATTTTTTCTTTTTGTACATGCCCTCAGGGTTGGCCCAGTCAAATCTGTTTAAAGCAATAAAGTTTGTCCTTCAAACCTACCCTTCTTTTTCCTACTACAGTTTCCAGTAGATGGCCAATATTACTTGTCATTGCCTTGATCTGGGTTAACGTTCAATCATCATTACAATATGTTTGCATGTTAATGCATATTTGTTTAATCTGAAGTCTAGTGTCCACGTATGTCAGGAGAAGTTGAGATTAGAGACATACAAAAGTCCTGTTTCTGCTCTCAGGGAACCCATGACTTACCAGGGAAACCGAGATATGAAGCAACATGAGAAACACTATGAAAAAATACCTCAAGATGCACAAGAGACCCTTGAAGAACTCAACACCCTTAAGAATTAAGGTCAAGTCTGGAAAGTTTGTAACTACGCAGAGAAAAGATCATGGTCCCTCAAACCACAAAATCTGATCCACATTTTTCATAAGGACCAATCAGGAGGGCAGCTTCCCACAGGAAGACAGGAAGTCAGCAAGAACACAGATGCCATGAGCTAGGAAAGTATGTGTAAATATGCCACATGCTTAGTGTGGGTCACGACTCAGTCAGCTTAGCAGATAATTGATGAGAATGTTAGCCAGTCCTCGAGGTTACCCCAGTCATCCTTTTCATACAACCAGGCTAAAGACTAGTGAGTTTGTTGAGAGGTTTTTCTTTGGACTTCCAAAAGGTATTGTCATGTCTCTTAAACTCAATCTCATTCAAATAATCAATGAGTCATCTACTGAAGGTCCATAATTTCTCAGAGCACTGAGATGCCCACCCATATGGGACACTGCTCTGTTCTCTGTTCCCACTCTTGATAAGAAGTACTAGACAACACCCACTAAAAGAACAAGTCAATTCAAATAAACACTTCAGACTTGATCCATTAAATTTTTGCTCCATATCGTGTGTAGAAAAACACAAATTCCCATGAACAGCTGACAAGTTATTTGTTTTAGTCCAAAACTGTATACTTTTATTTATTTTTTCAAAGACTTATTTTTTTAGAGAGAGAGCATGAATGGGAGGGGCAGAGGGAGAGGAAGAGAGAATCTCAAGCAGACTCCCCAGTGAGCGTGGAGCCTGATGAGGGCTCGATCTCACAACCCTGAGATCACGACCTGAGCTGAAACCAAGAGACAGACGGACGCTTAACCAGCTGAGCCACCTATGTGCCCCATATACTTTTATTTCTAATGAAAGAAACACAAAGCTGAGCAAGTATGAATATGAAGAGAACAAATCCTCAAGTTAATGTTTTCAGTCACAGAAAAGAAGTGAACCAGAAGTTAATGACAATTACTTGTCATTACTGGAAAATAACATTTTTTTCCTGTTAATATCATTTATGTGACAATCACTAACACCACTCCTTATTCTAGCCACTCCTTATTTTCAAATGATACTATCACATAATATTCACCAGGAGGTCAATGACAAGTTATATTCTAATCCTACTCAGATCTAGGTACTAAGTACTATTCTAGACCCAAGTACTAATCTTGTATATTCTTTTCATTCGTGAAATTAAGAAGAGGTAACAGAATGGGTATGACAAGCAGCAGAGGTTGCTTCCTCTACTCAAAAAAGTTCTCCCATTCTCCAAATATTAATTCAAAGAAATTATTGCAATCTAGTCAGTGAATTTGATACTCAGGGTACAGAATTAACACAATGACTATTATATGTGGATTGGGGTTGGCAAACTCTGACCCACAGGCCAAATCTGGTCCATAGCCTATGCTTATAAATAGTTTTATTGGAATAAGCGTAGCCTATGCTTATAAATAGTTTTATATGGAACACCCATTTCTGTATTATCTAAGGGCCAACAGCAGAGCATGGTAGGAGACAGAGACAGCATACCCTGAAAAATCTAAAATATTTACTGCTTAGCCCTTTATGGAAAAAGTTTGCTGACCTCTGGTATAGATAAAAAATTGTATCTTTGCAATACTCAAAATCTAAAGTTTTAAAAAACATATTTGGTGGCAGAACTTGAACTGACTTGAAATCTTTTGCAAATAGGGGCGCCTGGGTGGCTCAGTCGTTCAGCATCTGCCTTCAGCTCAGGTCATGATTCCAGGGTTCTGGAATTGAGCCCTGCATCATTGGGTTCCCTGCTCAGCAGAAGCCTGCTTCTCCCTCCCCCACTCCCCCTGCTTGTGCTACCTCTCTTGCTGTGTCTCTCTGTCTGTCAGATGAGTAAATAAAATCTTAATTAAAAAAAAAGAAATCTTTTGGTAATAATAAAGCAACCCTACCTAAAATGATATGAGACTATAGATAGCTTTTATTTATCCACTGGGAATATTTATATAATTCACTGTAGAAATACTGATAGGTCTTATTTCAGGGAGTTGTCCCAAATACCCCTCTCCTCCACCAGAGGGGTATTATAATATTCAGTGTACATCTCTGTAAATTCCAGAATATTCTGAATCCTGAAAAATATCAGGTTCCAAGAACTTTGGATTAAGTTTAGTGGATCAAAGATGCCAAAACTCTGGGATAAAAGAATATTTTTTTAAAAAGACTTCATTATTGAACATTATCAAGGATATCAGATCTATCAGATGGCACATGAGTGTATGTGCTACTCAACACTAAAGTTTGCAGGTGAAACACACAGGTGATCTGAATGGTGTGAATCTTATACTGAAGCTTGTGGGCATTCAAAGTGTGAAAGCATAAACAGGAATACCACTGCCGTTAACAAGAGGCCAAAATGCTAAAAGAGATTGGTAATAGTGCCTCTATTATTATCTAAGAAAAGTAGCATTCTTACTCTCAAGGGTCCTGCAATGTTAACTTCCAGTTCCTTAAGAGCCTCTGTCCTCTAGGAATACTAATTTTATAATATGAGGAGACAAACTTTCTACCTAAAGAACTCATGCATTTTGGGAAATGACCGAGGGATGGATTAAAAAGCTTTGCATTTAAATTGTGATTAAAATTTAGTCACTTTCCTAATGCCAACCTCAGGTGCATCTAGAGGGCATTGCAACCGAAGAGTTAAGGCGGGTGCCTATGTTTGTGTGTGTGTGTGTGTGTGTGTGTGTCCTCTTCACCACCTCAGAGACAAAAAGCTTAGCCGGCAGCAGTGATGGTGCTTTATGGCAGGTAAAAGAAGTGGACATAAAAACATAATACATCAATAGGTGCACAAAGTAAGTAGCAGCCTGAGTCATCAGAAAACAAAGAAGAAGGTATTTTCACACAGAATATTTGGATTCCAGAAAGATTATTTCATAGTGCCATGCAATGTTCAGAAGGCCCCAAGGCAAACACTGGGGTTGGAGAAGCTCAGAAGCCTAGTCTCACTTTTAATTCACAGTGAAGTAAAAGGTGTTTAAAACAAAACAAAACAAAAAAACATGTCAACATCAAGAGTCTCTTCCTTGGATGGCCAAAATCAGTAAGACAAAACCAGGGTTAAATTCAGCTTGCTGGTGTCCATACCCCTCCATGTCTGATTGTGGGCCGAACAAAGGGGAATCTGGGTTGCCCCAGCAGTCTCACTGACTTTGGCTTGTGACTCTACCATGCGGTCATTTGGCACTACCAGCAGACATCACACCATTCCACATGGCTTCTGACTTGGTATTGTATTCATAGTCTTTCCAAATGTCTCCCTTTCTTTTTAGACCTCAAAGTAATTATGAGAAACGCAAACATAGGAGCATTCGACCTCCGACGGTACCACAGAGCCAAACTGAGAAGTTACGCAGAATCGACACAGGCTGCCAAATTCAGGGTCTCCTTTATTTGTCCAATCTTCAAAGACGTCGCATGCCACACAGACTAATTTAATGCGCCATCTGGGTATAGTATACTTTGAAATCTAAGATGAGGCCCTCTTGCCAATGCAATTGCATCAATGTTATACAGACATAGGGACACAGGCAGAGTTTTCCCCTCAGCTAGCACTCATGTATAAAATATCTCCTGATGGCATTGTCTTGTGATATTTGGCATGTCTACCAAATATCTCCTTTGGTAGGTGTGTGGATGTGGTGTGTGGATATGGGGTGGGCGTGTGTGTGTGTGTACGTGTATATGTGGCAAAAAGACCATTGACATTAGGGCTCAGGATGATTTAGGGCAGGAATAGGCAAATCTTTTCACTAAAGGGCCACATAGTAAATGTTCAAGGCTCTGCAGGCCCTAGTCTATAGTAACTACTCAAGACAGGTCAAGGATGCTGAAAAGCATCCTTGGACAATATATAAATGGATGGGTGTGGTCATAATTTGCTGACCTCTGATCTAGGACACAGAGCTCTCTTGGGTATGGGATTGAGGCCAGATCGTGACAGAGATCAGCATTCCTAAAACCACCCCTCAGCTATCTATGTCTCCATAGATAGGGAATACTATCTATGGGAATCCAATTTAGGGAATCCTCAAACCTCAGGGTAGGTATGGTTATGGTATTAGTACATGCCCTAAAGATTTACATAATTGCAAACCAAAAAAAAAAAAAAAAGAAAGAAAGAAAGAAAGAAAAGATTGAAAAGATCAAAACTCTGTAGGGTTTCCATTCATTTCCTATACAGTTCCTTTGGAATGTTACTTAGCTTTCCTGTACTCCTAATCCTAGATTTGTGAGGTCTGGTATTAACCTCCAGAATAAAAAGCCAGAAAGGCACACTGGAAATGAAAGTTGAGCAGTTTTAACAAAGGGTTATTTAATCATAGATTTAGATAAAGGACTGTAAGTCAGGACCCTCGTCATGACTTGAAATGAAGGTTTCAATATGTTTTAGATGTACATAATCCATCTGGATAGAGACAGAAATGAATGATAGATGGTGGCCCATAGAGATGGATACATCCAAACGCATGTTTCCCAGCTCTCTGCTGAGAATCAGCTATTCCTTGGTACCAGGAAACATTCCTAGAGGCCAGATCTTGCTGTTCAAGGTCATTCTCCAGGAAAGGAAACCATGAATCCATGAAGGGATAGATAATGCCAAGAGTGAAATTGAGAAGGTGTAAACTGATCTTGGGACCTCTTGTGAGCTAGAAATTAAGAAAATGCTCAAGGAATAACAGGTATTTGTCAAAAGGATTTAGAAGCAAATTGAAGCAGCCACCCCCTGGCCAAACTGAGAATGATCTGAAAAACAAAATAAACATTAGAATAAAATAAGAATCCATAGGCGTACACTGATACAAGTGAATGAATAAGTAAATGAGGGAAGGAAGGATTTCTTACAAGTGGTACAATTGTGATTCATAGATAGAGAAGGAATGATCGAACTGACATCATAATCATTATTTTAGACAAAAATCATTAGCAGATACAAAATTAGTAGGTAAAATTATAATGGGAAAAGGATATATGGATTGTTTCAATGTATTTCCCCACAAGACATTTATTAGTCTTGGAAATTAAAAATAGTGACTTTTGCAGTGGAGAAACCCAGCAGATAATAGCTCAAGTGGTCAGTTAGTATCGCTAGTAAGGGGGCAAATCAGTATTACGTGCTTCCTAATATGATGCACTTAGAAACACAGTATATCTTCGTGAAAGTCCTGCCGGAAATGGACATGCATGACCTGAATCGAATTATGAAGAAGCATCAGCAAACACAAATTAAAGAATGTTTTAGAAAATATCAGGCCTGTGCTCTTCAGAACTGTCAGGGTTATGACAATTTTTTTAAAAAAGATAATGTTTAAAATGTTAAAGGAAATATAAGAGATATAGCCACTAAATAAAACACAGGACTCCAGACTGTAAGAAGGCTTTGTTTCTCTTTCTTTACGAAGGACAATAGCGGGCTAATTGGTACAATTTAATTAAGGTCTGAGGCTTAGATGGTAATGTTGGGTTAATAATTTCTTAATTTTGATAAATACTGTGATATATAAAGAACTATAAACAAATGTATTTAAATGTTAACATAAGGGAATCTGTGTGGAAAAAACATGGAAATTCTTTATACAATATTTGCAACTTTCCTGCAAATCTGAAATTCTTTCAAAAATACAAAGTTGAAAAAGAAAAAAAAAGAGGAGAGATGACTCTGGAGTCAGAGAGCTCATGTTTGACCCATGGAATTATTATCTTGTGCAGTGTTATGGGCCAGGTTGTATCCCCCAACAATTCACATGTTGAAGCCCTAAGCCCCAGTACCTCAGAATGTGACTATTTTTAGAGACAGGGTCTTTGTTTTGATTTTTTTTTAAATTTTATTTATGTGTTTGACACAGAGAGAGAGAGAGAGAGAAGCATAAGTAGGCGAAGCGGTAGAGGGAGAGGAAGACTCCCTGCCGAGCAAGAAGCCCCACACGAGGCTTGATCCCAGGACCCTGGGATCATGACCTGAGCTGAAGGCAGATGCATAACCAACTGAGCCACCCAGGAGCCCTGGAGACAGGGTCTTTAAAGAGGTGAGGGTAAAAAAAGATCAGTCTTGGCCATAATTCAGTATGACAGGTGTCCTTACAGGAAGAGGAAATTTGGGCACAAGAAGGGTACAAAGAAGAGACCATGTGAAAAAGACTTGGTTTTATATGTGATGAAAGATTTTGTATGTCAAATAAACAAAATCAAAGCAAACAACAGACTCGAGAGGAAAGGCTGTATATATGACATCCAAAACTTGAGAGAAAACTCTAAGCCTTCAAAACAAAACAAGCAAATTCCCCAAAGAGGAGACTAAGATGGCTAACAAATGTGGAAAAATATCTTATGTAACTATTAAGAAAGAAAGGTAAAATGTAAATAAGTCTTTGGGCTTTTGTTTGGTTCTATATTGATTTTTTTTTTTTGTCTGTATTTCTAGTAAATTTTCAGTAAATGGAGAAATTTTTAAAATTCACTGTTGATAAACATGTGGTTACTTTCTCATACATTGTTGATTAGAATTAATTTTGCTTAGTATTTTGGAAGAAATCTTTTCTAATAGAAGTTAAAAATACAAAAAAGATGTCTATTCTCAGCTCACATATCAATTCTAAGAATCTAGCCTATGGAAGTTATCAGAAATGCTAATAAAGATTATACAAAAGCACACACATTTCAACATGTTCTTAATAATAATAATAATAATAAAGAAGCAACCAAATCATCCATCACATTAATAGAGAAATGATAGGTAAATTCTTAAATATGTAAGCTGAACTATATGAAATTGCCATTTTATGAGGTCAAAAATTAAAAGGTTAAATATCAGTGACTTCAAATTATTCAATTTAATATATACTATGGTGCTTTTTGCATTTGTTAAGTAAATTTCTGGAAAAATTGAAATAATGAGAAAATCAGAACACTATAAATTGTTATGTAATATGGTACTGACTATGTACAAAATTCATGGAAAAGAAACTGGAAGGAAGGATGATATCCAAGGCCTCTGGGTGTTGGGATTATGGATGATTTTTATTTCCCTAAATTTACTCTGCTATCATTCATCTATATGGTAAACCCATTTTGTAGTAAAATAAGGAAAGATAAATAGAATAACTATTTTTTAGTAAGTTATTTTCATTCAAACCTTTTAAATATTATCCTTTAGATGGATGAAATACATTCTGTGGGCAGAAGTGTCCACACTGTGCTGACAGTTATATCATTAAAGAATTAAGGTCTATGACTTCCCAAGGCACTTCTATAGATTTACATCCATCAAAGGGCACATAGGCTAAGGATAAGGATTCTGTCTAGCTATCTCCATGAACTAAAAGCCTGCTGATGTTTTGTTTTGATTCTGTGTTAAAGAGCTTGTTTACAGAAAAGTTGGCTGAAGTGAATTTATGAGACTTTTCTATGTGATGATTGACATCTATACTCCTGTATTTACATATTTATGTTCAGATTGGAGATCTTCACCGAGTACATCGGTTTGAACTGTTCCTTCATTCCATCCTTGACATAAAATTATTGAGAATCTGCCATTTAAAGAAAAAGGACTTCAAGTGGTTATATACTCATATTGTTAAAACTTGCCAGGAAGACTCACCTGGGTGTCATTGCTGATTTCTGTTGGTTTCACTTGGGATCTCTGATCATTCTACATGCAAAGAATCATCCATCATGATGCTCTTACCCTTTATTTTTTTCCAACCAAGTCTAAGGGTTTTCTTTTCACCATACTACAGAGCAAATAGAAGCACCATGGTACAAGGGACTGCTGTCAAGTTAGAATGAAACAATTCTGCAAAGAAAATCTTACATTCTAAAGACGTAAGAACAGTAAGATTATTGTGCTTCTGTTCTTTCCTCTGGATACCATGAACTAATTCAAAGAGGAGTGGGCTGTGTATTTGGAAGAAGCTACGCAATACAAGGAAATTCAGATGGAAATACATAAAGGTGATGTCAGCTATATGATGAAGCTTCTTTGCGAGATTATCAAAGATGTCTCTTTGTATGAGAGTTCCTGTGAGATTTCTAATACATAACAGAAGTTGAAATTGTTTTAGAGAGCTCCCTTGGAGTTGCTATGGGCAGAATCTACATTCTGGGTGCTCTTCTCTCCCAACTCATGCAGAATCTTGTTTCATGGATTAGTCCCTCTCCATTATATCTTTAGTCTAGACGAGCAGTAAAACATACTCAAGTATCTCCTAATTTAAAAATAAATATAAGCTTCTTCTGCCTGTGGCTTTCTCTTAGCTACAACCTTTTCTCACTTCCTTCACACTCTAACTTCTAGAAAAAAGTGGTCGATCCTTTTACCTCTCATCCCCTCCGAAAACCACAACCATTATTTCAAGTCCCCATCATTTGTTGAAGATCCTATATTACCGAAACAGACTGACACCTTTAGTCTTTAGCCATTTATCTTCCTGAATTTTAATTCATGAGGTTCAACCTAAATGATCCATATCTTTATTTGCTGAAAGCCATACAAAAGATAATGAACGAGCTATGAATAAAAGAGAAAACTTTCCTTAATGTCTTTGTTTTCCTATGGTTTTCTTCCCCATTCTTCTCATTCTTCAGTTCTGCCAGAAGCCAACTCTCTCTCTCTCTCACGCACGCGCACACACACACACACATACACACCCTGCTCCTTTTAGTCCCCATTTTTGTCATTTCTGAGTGTGAACAAGGGTACAAGGATATATTTATCCCTTTTCCTGCTGATGCGATGAGCTGATGAAAGGAAGGAAGGAAAGACAGAATACCCATTTCTGCTGACAAGGGAGGAAATATATATGACCGACACCAGCAGTGATGGAGGGTGTGGGAGTCAGTGTGGGGTATGCCCTGGTGGAAGAACTAGAAGTTGGTCTCCTCCAGAACAATACACATCCATGCTAAAGATATGCCACCCGCTCTTGGGCACTGGGAACAAAGCGATGAAAAAAAAAAAAAAAAACCATAACAACTCCTGCCTGCATGGAGCTTATATTCTGGTAGGAAATTGCTATTCATACCCACAGACCTCAGACATGCAGACCAGAAACCTGATTAGTGGGCACCCATAGAGCATTCATCTTCTAGAGCTAGATGTCAATAAACTAACCCCAGAGAAACGGATGAATGAAACCAGGAAATTGATGCTATGGAAAATACTTTTTGCTTGGGAGGAAAGTCATTGTTCCAGCATGATCCATGCACCTCCTTTCTGTAGTCTATAGTAAGGCTACTTGAAAAAGTCAAACCATAATCAGAAAAATTTTTTTGAACTTAGAGATTATCAGCATATTAATTTACAACAAAAATGACCATCCTAATAACCATCCTCTTTCCTCATTAGAGAACCAAATCTAACCATGGTGAATACGAATACGAATGCAAAATAAATGAACCTAATGAGGAATCAGAGGTTAGTAGCATTGGACTTAGCCAGACTCAGCCATCCCAAAAGAGAGATAATCCTGCTCAGAAGACTAGAACATCCAAAGCTGAACCACCCACATTCCCTCAGTCCTAGATGGACCTTAGATTTCCATCAGCATCTCTTCTGTAAACCTTCTGATTAAGCATATTAGCATTTCTGAAAACAGAAGATGGCAATGGTATCACAGTCCAGTCTTTTAAGCCTGGAAGCCTCTTGAAGACAACTGGGATGAATACAGCTCTGATCCTTATGTGCGGATTGGAAGAATAATAATCAGGGCACAGTCTTATTTACCTCATGTTTGGTAGGAAAACTTTAAGTCTTAGATAATCTCTTTGAAGATCTGTTTTTCTACCTTCAAATGAGCAGTTTGAATTATATGATCAGAGAGAGTTCCCTCTAGTTCTAAAGCAGAGGCAAACTGAAGCTTATACCACAGGTGAGTTCACCTGGGAGAGTGATTTATCCAAGACAGACAAAGGCACTGTGGCAAGATTGTGGCCAGAGAAAGAGTGTGAAGTGCCTAGTGTAAAGAATGAAAAAGAGAGTCAAGTTGGAAATAGGGGGTGATGGGGAGCCTGGGTGGCGTAGGGTGTTAAGCAATCAACTCTTGGTTTCGGCTCAGATCATGATCTCAGGGTCGTGAGGTCAAGCCCCACCTTCAGGCTTTGCACTTAGCACAGGGTCTGCTTAGGTTTCTCTCTCCTTCTCCCTTTCCCCCATCTCTCTGCTTTCTCTCTCTCTAAAATAAATGAATAAATCTTTAAAAAAGAAAGCAAAGAAATTGGAGGTAATCAAGTACAAAGAAAGATCTAAAGATGGCCAATTTTTTAAGGATTGTATTTATTTATTATTTGACAGAGAGAGACAGAGAGAGAGAGTGAGCACAAGTAGGCAGAACGGCAGCTAGAGGGAGAGGGAGAAGCAGACTTCCCACTGAGCAAGGAGCTGGATGTGGGACTCGATCCCAAAACCTTGAGATCATGACCTGAGCCAAAGGCAGATGCTTAACCGACTGAACCACCCAAGTGCCCCTAAAGATGGACATTTTGTTTCGTGAGATTAAGAGTCACTTATGGTTTGTCTCCCTCCCTATCCCATCTTGTTTCATGGATTCTTCTCCTACCCACTTAAGCCCCCATGTTGCATCACCACTTCCTCATATCAGGGAGATCATATGATAGTTGTCTTTCTCCACTTGACTTATTTCGCTAAGCATGAATGATACGCTCTAGTTCCATCCATGTTGTCGCAAATGGCAAGATTTCGTTTCTTTTGATGGCTGCATAGTTTTCCATTGTGTATATATACCACTTCTTCTTTATCCATTCATCTGTTGATGGACATCTAGGTTCTTTCCATAGTTTGGCTATTGTGGACATTGCTGCTATAAACATTTGGGTGCACGTGCCCCTTTGGATCACTATGTTTGTATCTTTAGGGTAAATTCCCAGTAGTGCAATTGCTGGGTCATAGGGCAGTTCTATTTTCAACATTTTGAGGAACCTCCATGCTGTTTTCCAGAGTGGTTGCACCAGCTTGCATTCCCACCAACAGTGTAGGTGGGTTCCCCTTTCTCCGCATCCTCACCAGCATCTGTCATTTCCTGACTTGTTGATTTTAGCCATTCTGACTGGTGTGAGGTGATATCTCATTGTGGTTTTGATTTGTATTTCTCTGATGCCGAGTGATATGGAGCACTTTTTCATGTGTCTGTTGGCCGTCTGGATGTCTTCTTTGCAGAAACGTCTGTTCATGTCCTCTGCCCATTTCTTGATTGGATTATTTGTTCTTTGGGTGTTGAGTCTGCTAAGTTCTTTATAGATTTTGGACACTAGTCCTTTATCTGATATGTAGTTTGCAAATATCTTCTCCCATTCTGTCAGTTGTCTTTTGGTTTGGTTAACTGTTTCCTTTGCTGTGCAAAAGCTTTTGATCTTGATGAAATCCCAAAAGTTCATTTTTGCCTTTGCTTCCCTTGCCTTTGGCGATGTTCCTAGGAAGATGTTGCTGCGGCTGAGGTCGAAGAGGTTGCTGCCTGTGTTCTCCTCAAGGATTTTGATGGATTCTTTTCTCACATTGAGGTCCTTAATCCATTTTGAGTCTATTTTTGTGTATGGTGTGGACATTGGGGAGGGAATGTGCTTTTGGATAAATTGGAAGGGGAGGTGAACCATGAGAGACTATGGACTCTGAAAAACAATCTGAGGGGTTTGAAGTGGCGGGGGGGTGGGTGGGAGGTTGGGGTACCAGGTGGTAGGTATTATAGAGGGCACAGCTTGCATGGAGCACTGGGTGTGGTGAAAAAATAATGAATACTGTTTTTCTGAAAATAAATAAATTGGAGAAAAAAAAGATGGACATTTTGAACTAAGATAGTATATGGACAAATTGGATTTATTTCTTTGTTTACTGTTGGGTCTCAACTCCATTAAACCCAATACTCCTTTCCTAAAACATATATTTTATTGTGTTATACTAAAATAATCAGGTATTTGAAATTACATAGAATCACTGTACATGTCAAGTAGGTACACATGCAGACTGAGAAATGCAGGTGGCTTAAATGGTAAATCCAATACCCCAAGTAGGTGAGCTATGTGACTATTAAAACAGTAACTAGTTTCCTGCCATTGATTCCAATGAAACAAAGTATGTTTTCCTTTGACTTACATGGTGACAGTACTCTGATATGCTGAAATTTTGCTGAACACATAAATATTAAAAGCAGAGTTGTGCTCTGGGCTGGATTTTTTTTTTTTAATATTTGTTTATTTATTTGAGAGAGAGTGTGTGAGCAGGAGGAGGGGCAGGGGCAGAGGGGGAAAATCTCAAGCAGACTCCCTGCTGAGCAGGGAGCCTGATACAGGGCTCCATCTTATGACCCTGAGATCATGACCTGAGCTAAAACCCAGAGTCAGATGCTTAAGCAACTGAGCCACCCAGATGCCCCCAGGCTGGATTAATTGTAGACTTATTACAGGCAGTTGTTGTAGGGAATTCTACTGTTTTATGGGGTAGAGGGAAATTCTTCATTGTGCAAGAGCCTCTAGAATCCTTGGCCACGATCATTGTGAGAACCAATAATACTTCCTAAGATTTCAAAACATGTTGTCCAAGCAAGAATATCCTCCATCTCTTGCCCATCCCCTCAGCTGGTATTGTTAAGCATATACGCCATGGGGGAGGATGGGTGTTTAAAGGAATCTTGCAGGCCTGCACACCCCTGAGCTTCAACGTGCCTGAGGTTATTGTTCTTTGCGACCGCGTCTCTCCATTGATTCTCAGTCTCCACTTATTCTACTGCTGTCTCAATTTTTGAGGAAAAGGTATATTTAGGCTTTATTTGAACAAAGCAAATAAAAAAAATATCTGTTTGCTCTACTAGGCTTCCCCTAGCTTCCTGGACCACTCCAAGCCACATGGGAGATCTCCCCAACTGACTGCTCAATGCTTCCAGCTCACTTGTCATTTAAGCCATAAGAAGTTGACAGTCTGAATTCCCCCTACAAGTTGAGATTCTAGAAAAAAACTATATATATATATATATATATATATATATATATATATTAGAGGGAGAGATGACAGAGGGGTAGAGAAAGAGGCAGAGACAGAGAATCTTAAGCAGGTTCCATGCCCAGCGTTGGGGCCTGACACGGGGCTCCATCCCACAGCCCTGAGATCATGATCTGAGCCAAAATAAAGAGTTGCACACTTAGCCAACTGAGCCACCCAGTTGCCCTAGAAAAAAATTTTTAAAGGGAACTGTGGGTAGCAAAAAAGAATATAAGATGCTTATTTTACCATATTATTGGTTTCTTTGAGAGTCTGGCACATTGGCCTATGTTTATTTTCATGGCTGTTCAGCTTTCAAGTGGCATAATGTGTGAGGGGGTATGTGTCTACATGTGTGTTCATGTCAGTGTCTCTGTTTTCTACGCCATATATTTATGAGCTGTAAGGATAATTTAGTCTTATGTCAAAAGAGTCAATCAATATAGGGCATATTTTTTGCACTTTTGCAAATTTTGTCAGGTAACTCAATATGGAGATTTAAAATGAAAGGAAAGAAAGAAAAGATGATTAAGGGTGTTATCAAATCACCAGTCCTTCTATTCCTTCTGGAATGATCCCTGTTCTGGCCTTTTCCTTGTATAACCTGTACCAGGGCACTGTGATATTTTAGTATATACAAGGCAGCTCATTATGGTCCCAGTACTATACATTCCCAGACAACAGTATTAGATTAAAGAAAAATGTTTAAAATACAACTAATGATCTGAAGAGCAGGTGTTATTTTGGAATTTCTTGGGGTTTTAAGTAGAAACCAGGTGTTACAAGGAAGTGATGATTTGAATATTTGATACATCTTGGCATCTGTCTTCAAGAATCAGACCCAAGAGATGCATTTGCCCAGTAGAGAGAGTGCTAAAGCTCACGAATACACCATTCATCAGTGGAAGTCATCATTTCAATATTGTTAAACAGGGTATAGACTTCCACATCAGGAAGAGAGGTCTCAACATCTTGAGAAGTACTAGATTTTTTTTTTTTTTTTAACCTTGAGGGCTGTTCTAAGATACTTACACAAGGGCTGAACAGGACCCTACTCTTTGAGCTTTTAAAGATAAGTTACCAGGAGTCTTGCCACACCCACAAATAGCTCAGTGCCTTGGCATTCCCTGCCAGTCCCTGGTCATCATTATCTGAGGTCATGGCTCTAAATCATTATTGTCTTGTACTCTCTATGGCCAGTGCCCTGGGGAATGTTCTGTGTGCAGTAGATACATAATTAATATTTCTCACTGACTCACTGGCTATTCCCACATGCAGGGAAGCAAGTAACCTCAATAAAACCACACTACAGAGGCTGAAAAACTCTCTAGACTTAGTGTTAAATGCCCATTTTTAGTGTGCTTGCTAAAAATAAAACAAACTAAGCTGGCCAGTTTCAGAAGAGCTACCATTTCTCAGGGCTTTTTTGAAACTTTTTCGGAAGCTTTTCTATCATACAAACAGAACCTGCTTCTAAAAATACTTATTCATTCAAGAACATGAAAATCCCACCCACAAGTTCAACAGCCATTTTACTCTGACCAATAAAATCGCCTTCTGTTGAGTGATTTTTTTTTCCTCCTCTCTCCTGAATCACAGAATAATATTCCAGGAACCAGAATCCTTTGATTCTTAAAGAAGAAATATTCTCCTACAGAGAGATGCATAGCTTATTTCAGCCCTAGATAATCCTTCCCATTTCTCAAAGATTCATTGAGCAAACATTGTCGTCACTGTTTGTACAAGAAAACATTCTTCAAAGGACTTTCAAATAAATAAATAAATCCGAGGGTTTCTCTACAATCACGGAGTCAACTTGCCAAGTCCTCAAATGGTTAAGTTGAGCAGTTTACTTAGAAAGGCTGACAAATTTGCTTCACTTCAAAATATCATTAACACCAATAACACATTTGCCCAAGCCTATTTCTAAGTTGTAAAAACAGATTGCTACAGATTAAGACCCTTGATATAATGCTATAAGCTCCTAACAATGGTATCTTTTATAGTGAAGAGCAACTGCAGACACAAATTGCCCTCTTTCCTGCACCTTTTTCACAAAAATCAATATTAAAGTAGTATCTGCCTTAACTCTCCCATACACTATATGAGAAAAAACCACAGCCGTGCTTAGGACAGTTTAGGTCAATAAAGAATCAATACTGTGGTTGAATCTGTAGAAAGATAAAAGACTTAGAACTCTCTACACAGGGACCCATTGTTTTCTCTCTATTCTGTGGAGCAGGAGAAGAGCAGCACTTGTCTGTGCGTTGCCGGGGGGTGGGCTGGGTTTTTTTCTTCTCTTTTTTTAAGATTGGTGTGCATTAAGTGTTGGTGAAAAGTAAAGGGGGCAGAGTCCACCCAGGGGGTGAAAAGGGATTGTGGACACTATTCCTTCTATCAGATTGTTGGTTTTCTGGTTTTTTGTTTGTTTGTTGTGTTTTTGTGTTTGTTTGTTGTGTTTTTGTGTGTGTTTGTTTGTTTGTGGTCCCTTCTCTGAGCAGTTCCTTCAAAGGGCCGGCGGCTGGGCAGAAAGGAGCTTATTACACAAATGCACCAGGGTAAAGAGGAGGTCAGTGATATCAAGAGACAGTCGGATTAAAATCCTGGCTATGTTGAGTGCTCTTGGACGAGTTACTTTACTTTTCTTAAGCCTCAGTCTCCTCATCTGCAATGAAATAAAAGATGACAGTATTACCCAACTTACAGACGTTGTAATAAACTGTAACTGGCTTACCAGGGTCCTAGCATCTGCGGAAGTGAGGTTCTCAGCCCTCTCGAAATTGGAGGGGATCACATGACCAGTTCTGGCCCATGAGTTGTGAGAGGAAGAGACACATGGTACATCGGAGATGAGGAGGCAGACAGCCCTTACCTTTCTCTCTTTCCCTGTGACAGCGAATGTGGAGGAAGCCTCCTGTTGAGAGGCGGAGCCGCCCAGCCCTGAGCTCAAAGCCACCTACTTCCTCGTCTGAGTCACCACACACGGAGGACAGTTGTCCTAAAGGGTCCCTCAGATCTGTGTTTTTTTCATGAGAAACAAGCATTTCTTATGTCATGCCATTAAGATTTCATACATTTAATTTCACATATTAAATGCATGAAAATTTCTTACCACAATATCCCAGTAATAGCACCCAGTGAATGTGTTCACTAAAAAGCTATATTCCAGGCAGGGGAGCAGAGGGGGGAATGAAATAGCACAGTGCATTCAGAAATTCTTCACATAGAGGGATTCTGAGAAAAGAATCATAACATAATAGAAATGGAAAGCATTTAAAAAAAATCCAATTTAGGATTCCTGAAAGGGCATCGTGTAGAACATTATCCTGTAAAATGCAAGGAAATTATTCATTGGTTTAAGAAGTTTGGAAAATGCTGCCTGTTTAATCTCCCACTTGAAGATTCTTAATGGTCATTGAAATTACTAAAGGCTCTGAGAAGTACTACAATAGAGAAATCTGGTCCATTTTGTTTATTCCAAGATTTCTCAGGTTTGCTTGACCATAAAATGCTTTTTCCATGTGATACCAGTTAACTTCCTATGGGAGGCCTTGTCACTGTCCTCAGAGAGCTTATCAGATAAATTGTTAGTAAACAGTTCCCACTTAGCACTCATACTCCTTAAGGATTAGGTTCTGCTGTGCATAACGAGAAGCCTATATAACAGTGGCTTTAATAATATAAGTAAAAGCTATTCTTATAGCCTTACTTTGTGATTGTCATAAGCTTTACATACATCTACCCACCTAATCCCCATAATGTCCTCTTACATAATAAGAGATCTGAAGGTGCAGGTTCAGGGTTGATGCGGTGACTCAAAATTTTAAATCTCGGCAATTCTATTGTCCTTCCCTCATATTCAATTGCAAGAGACTGTCTCTGATAGCTCTAGACAGCAGGAAGAGTGAAGACATAAAGCTTAGAGAGAATCTCCAGAGTTCCCCTCCCTCTTCCGTAAGTTCCTCCTTAAGATACATCTTTTTTTTTTTTTTTAATTTCTTTTCAACATAACAGTATTCATTGTTTTTGCACCACACCCAGTGCTCCATGCAATCCGTGCCCTCTCTAATACCCACCACCTGGTTCCCCCAACCTCCCACCCCTGCCCCTTCAAAACCCTCAGGTTGTTTTTCGGGAGTCCATAGTCTCTCATGGTTCACCTCCCCTTCCAATTTCCCTCAACTCCCTCCTCCTCTCCATCTTCCCTTGTCATCTCTAAGGATCTATTTATATCTAGGAGTCAGAATCATGCCCCCTCCCACCATGGCTCAAGTATCTGCAAAGGATCTGAGAAATGCGGGGGTGCATTTTTGTTGTTTCTTTGCACCTGAGCACATTGTTGCCTACGACCCAATGAGTGTGGGAAGGAAGGAGGAGAAAGACAATAAGGAGTTTCTGCCACCCCCAGGGCACGATCAGATCTCAATCTCTGCTTTTAGGCAATGCCAATACTGTGCCTCTCACTGACACGCATATAGATGAAAGAGCCGACATGATGGAGATGTGAGTATAGCATCTCTGGAAAAGACTGAACATTAAAAAAAGAATAATTGTTGAGATTGAAGCCAAGGAAACTCAGACTCTTCTTCATCTTGTTCAGAGCCGTCCCCCAGGGGAGGCCAAGCTCCGTGGGCTGCAGAATGACACAACTCTGGAGGTGAGAGCCCATCTGAAAACTTAGTTTTGTCAGCTTTAAAGTGGGGATCCTAAGAGTCCCTCCATCTCTACCTGTGGAGTGAAGATGTTCAGTAACTTAATCCGAGGGAAATCCTCACATTAGAGTGTGATCTAGCAAGTGATCAAAAAAGGTGAGCTAAGTTAGTTCTCCCCACACTGGCTTTCAAATACTTACGAATTACTTCATCACAGAGTCCAGTTCAAGGATGGGATACAGGCTCCACACATGGGAAACAGCACCTACTACTTCTGGAAAAAAGACCCTAGCAAGCCCAGACACATGACCTTGCTGAGGTAGTGAACCAGAGTAGCCAACGTGGGCATCATGGCACATATTAGAATGGGAATTAGAAGTAGGAACACATGCTCCTCTCCTCACCTTTAAGGGAGGGGACTCTCAACCCATCTCCATCCCCCAATGGGACACCAATGACATTTATGTGTCCCCTAAGATATAGGCCTGTGGAATTCCTGGTCAGGATTGGTTTTTCCTTTTGCCTTCTTCCCCAGAAGCTTCTTAAGCAACATTTCAGTCCCAGAGCATGCAACATGCTTTTCCTATTGAATGCCCAAACCTTAGAATAGATTTTCTTTAGGTGTCCATACACTTTCTCCCTCAAGGCTAAGATTTGCAAAAATGTCCCTCACAACTACTCTTTTTTTTTTTCCAATTTATTTATTTTCAGAAAAACAGTATTCATTATTTTTTCACCACACCCAGTGCTCCATGCAAGCTGTGCCCTCTATAATACCCACCACCTGGTACCCCAACCTCCCACCCCCCCGCCACTTCAAACCCCTCAGATTGTTTTTCAGAGTCCATAGTCTCTCATGGTTCATCTCCCCTTCCAATTTACCCAAAAGCACATACCCTCCCCAATGTCCATAACCCTACCCCCCTTCTCCCAACCCCCCTCCCCCCAGCAACCCACAGTTTGTTTCGCCTCACAACTACTCTTATTCTATGAACTATAAACACGGAGGACTATCCTTCCCTGCTACGTTACTGTTTCAGCATGACTAATCAGAGAAAATTGCAACATATTGTTTAGTTATCTAATTAGACAGAATTATTGATTAATTCTCAACTGAGGGTTCACAGCTCTGGTGGTACCCACTTCCCCGCCCCTTTCTTTTACCTTCTCTAGTTTCCAGAGAAGTTGAGCTCCTATACGCTGGGGAGAACAGAGCAGGTGCTACACGTCTCTGCACATCCTTTTGTTGTCTTGTGGGCCTCAGCACTCAGCCCAGGGTAAGTATTTGCTTCCGAAATGGCCACTGCCACTTTCCTGGGCGCTGGGGCATCCCAGCCGAAGCTCTGTTCCCGCCGCTGGAACCACAGTGGGATAAGCCCGTTGGCACACCAGTGAGCTGGGTTACATGCGGAGCTTCTGCAACGTCTGTCCCAGGAAATGCCTGTCAGAGGCTGAGGTTAAACAGATGGAAAACTGGGACAAAACTAGACAGCAGTTTTGTCCTGGGGAAAGCAGGAATTAAAGTTACCCTTGGTATGGGCCCCAGGAGCTTAGAGACGGACTGCGGGCTTCTGAGAGACTGGAATATGCATCCAGGTTGAACTGCTTTCCAATTCGGTGGCCTCTGGCCACTTAGCTCCTTTTCCTCTCTTAGTTTTGGTTTTCTCAGCTCGAAACTTGGGATAGTATTTGTAGCCTCATTGGGCTAGGGTGAGGAGTAAATGGAAGTGTTAGAAGTAAAGCCTAAATGAGGTGACAGGAAAACGGTAGCTCTTCACTGGTTGGGTTTTTGGGGGGTTGCTTGTCTGTTTGCTGGAGGACCATGCACCTATGTTTGAATCTGGGCTCCAGGTAGGAGAGAGAAAAATCGAAAGACGAAAAGTATCTTCATGTTTATGGATTCCTGTCTTATGTGTTAGGTAACCCTCATCTTGAGAGAGAAAGGGAGAGAAAAGAAACAGCGCGTGTACAATAGCAGACTCCATATATTTCTGCTGAGGAAACGGGGGTCGTATTCCGTGTAGCCGCGCAGTCCATTGCCTCCTCTTCTCCTGAAGCCCCACTCTGGTCCTTGGGGGCTCCCCCGAGGTCCAAGGGAGTTGGGACATACTTCATCTCCTTTTGGGTTATAAGTCGCCTGTGACTCCTGCTCCCTTTCTGGCTCACCACTCTGCAGAATCACGGCCCTTCCAACCACCCCACCCCCTGCTCCCATGCAGCCCTTGCATCAACCCTGCCAACTGGTTTGGGACAGACTTAACATCAAAGTCTTTTATTTGGATTTCCCCTTCATCTCCAACTGACTCCATCCCAAACTCAATTTCCTCTTTCCTCTTTTTCAATTAACTACAGTTGCCCAGAGCTGGGGAGATAGGAGGAGATACTAGGGGCATACATCTGTCATCATTTATCTGGTAGTGTATGGGGTATGCTGGCATACAGATCCCTAATATAGCCTCTTGGACTCAAATAATTCTAGACATATTTGATTTTTGTAAAAGATAGAAACAACACACAATGAGCCTTTACATCAACCACCCAAGGGGGCATTTAGAGAGAATTTCCAATCTATTCATGATCTGTTATTCCCAGCCCCAAAAGTTTCCATGTTATAGCAGAATACCTAGGGACTCCATATGTTATGGGAACACAGCAGAACCAAAATGAGTTGAAAGAAGAATGCATTAGATTCAAACATTGGATGAAACAGTGCCCAAGGAGCCCCTGTTTCATTGTCTCTACCTGGGACCCTGGGACAACGCAGCCATCTCAGCCCCATTCAAGTGTGACATTTCTTTTGAATATGACAGTGGCGGCGACCTTGTCATTAACTGATGCTATGAGCAACATTTCAGCTTTCATAATTCAGTTAATTTTCAAGCCACTGGTTACTGAACCCCCAGTATAATTTTCATATAATTAAACCACACACACACTCTCTCACACATTCTCACCCACACAAAACATCCATAAAATTGACAAACAGCAGAGGAAAACAAAACTGAAAACCTAGAAGCAAGATTCAAATCTATTTTGTTTTGTTTTGTTTCCTTTAGTCCAGGCCTGTCCCCATGGCAGGGAAATGGGCAGAAGTCAGTTGGGTTTGAAGGGCAAGGGGAGGGAGTGAGTTTTATTTTCCACTCTCTTTTGGATTAGTATGAAAAGGCAAAGGGAAGCTGGGCACTCTTTCTTTACTGACCGGTTACCTGTTTCACATACACATGAGGAAAGCCATTTACTGGGTAAAAGAACCTACATTTTCAGTTTAGATGTGAGTTTCAAAATTTTACAGAAAAGTCTCAGGACGTTCAGGTTATGTCTTCATTGTGGCGAAGATTTCAATGACAGCTTAAAATTTCAACAGAAATACTTAAATATTTGGGTCACTAAAATCCATAGAATGACTTTTAAGGAAAACAACTAGTTGTTTTGATTTGTAATAGCAGAGGATTGAATTAACGCTGGAAAAATCAGTATATTGGAAAATATATGTGTTTGTTTTCATATATAGGTCAGGTTGGGTCTGTTCAATATTTGTCTTCACCATTGTGTTCTCTGAGATTTTTAGTTCCATGAAAGACAATCCAAAATTCCGAAAAATTCCTTTCTTTCCTAACTGGATATGATCTTTCCTCTGCTATGCAATCTGATTTTTCTCAAAGTGACTTGTCACATCAGTATATGCCCTTCTTTCTCTTGACCTTGTTTAAATAACATCACAATTTTAGGGTATTTTACCCGTTGCTAAGAGAGATTCAAATTAACATTAGCCTTATGCTGATATTGTGTTTCACACAGAAACTACATATGAAACTCAGGGATTTGAGAGGATGGAAATATTAACCAGATTGTAAATCCCTTGAAATCAGTTTTATTTCCTCTCACTGTTCCTTTCTCCTTGTTTTCCTCTTCAGTATCTCTCTCTTTTAATCTCTCACCTCCGTAGGCCCATCTACCCTTTATAATTCCCTATTCACATTCAGTGGATAGAAAAAAAAAAGTGCAAAATGGGCAATATTTAGAATTAGAATTGTTATTCTAAAATCTTGTGGTCTTCTCTAGTATGTAAATAATTTAAACAGAATCTGGCTAGGATTCCCGCAATGGGTCAGTTAAAATTCCAGTACAAACCAGGAACTCTGTTTAGGGGCAGAAGGCAATCATGCAAGCCTGGCTTCACGCTCTGCTTGTATTTGGAGCCAGCAAATACGCAGTGTGGTAGAAAGTAGAAGCACACCAAACCTGCAGGAATTAAAAAGAACTGTAGAGTAGCGAGAATTATTTAATGCATTTGTGATTGTGAAAAAATGATACACACAGACTTATGAACATTATTTAGTTTTGTCCATGGAATTTCAGGTGATTTTTTTTCTTTTTCTAATACCGTCCGAAGCATCGTATCTCTCCCAAATCAGGAATGAAAAGTGGATATTTTCTTCCTCCACTTTTACCCTTATTTTCTTTTTTTAACTTAAAGGACCCCTGGGTCCTCCAGTAGGTTTTGGGATTCTGGGAAGAAAGAGAATCTCTTAGGAAGAAAATGTAGAGGAACCCGTAGATCCGGGTCCCAGGCCCACCCACCATTCAGCTTCTCCTTTTGGTTCTTGTTGGTAGGGTTCTTTGCGTCAAAGAATGGCAACCCGGCAAAAGTGAAACAAAGAACCAAACTAAAGGAAGCTGCCCATCTCCCAGACACTCAGCCATCTAAAGGATCCCTGAAGTACGGCTAGCTCCTTGGCTGGGCACTCCCATCTCAGAGGATGGGACCTCCACTTCTTCTGAGAGATGAGCCCACCTCCTAATGGATCTCAATGTCGGAAAGACTTCCAAGATACCCATCACACATCCTCCTATCCTGAATTCCTTCACATCACTCTCAGTTAGAGCGCTGCTTCTAGGTGAGATAATTCTCCCCCGTCCTCCAGTCCCAGCCCTTCTTGATTTTAGTAGATGACTATCAGGTGCCCCCGGTCTCTGCTTAGCCAAGCTCTACACATTTAGCTCTTTTAATCTTTCCCCATAAATCAGTCTCTCCAGCTCCTTAATCATTCTTGACAGATGATTTACCCAATAGTTTACCATCAGAATGTGAGATCGTTGTCTTTGAAGTGTATCAATATAAATTATTTAAAAAAACATTATTAGTATTGAGTCCTTGGGGAAGGCGGGGGAGGGAGAGAGAGCGCTCACAGAGAGAACCGCCATAAGTCTTTAATGAGAGAGCTAGGACAAGAAGTCCAGAGTCTCCTTAAATGAAAATACACAAATGACCACCATGTTACTGAGAGCTCTGAGTCAACACAAGGAAAAGGGTCTTCCCTACTTCATGGAAAGTAAATGCTATTTCTAAAAGGGGATGGCTGACCATTTACTACTTCATGTAGTAGTTAAGCCAAGCAACTTTTAAAAATTTTTACTGCAACTCTGTTAAAGAATGAACAAGTCTAGTCATAAAAGCCAGCTATATTCCCAGGCAGCGCCTGCCTTACCTTCATGGTTTTGGCTGGGCTGCTTGTGAAGGAGGTGGAGGGAAGAAGAAAAAGAACACTGTAGTTTCTGTTCAGCATTGCATATAAACTTCCCAACATGGCCTAGGAATTTTCAATAGCTTTCTGATCTTTTTACAGCCTGACATCATATTCCTCTACGGTGACATCATGGCTTTTCGGGCTAGGAATCCAATGGCACCAGTATCTAAAAATGTTCCCAACCCATCAAAACTTGGCATTTAATACTTTTCCTTAACAACCTTAAGTTTCCAAAGTTTTCTTTGGGTTTTGAAGACTTCAACCCTAGATCCCAAATAAGTTCCTATGTGTTTACAAACTGTGAGGCCAACCCTGTGAGTAGCACCTTATAAAAGAGGCCTGGCTGGGAAGGTGGCTTGACTGGAGGGAGGTTCAACAGAGTCAGAAAAGAGACAAAACAGTCTGGGCTCAAGAAGTAATGCTTTCTTTTTCTTTTTCTCCAAGTCCAGCAATTTGCACCTCCTTCCCTATTCCCTGTGGGCCTACTCTGACCAATACTTTTCACCACAAGACCCCCCCCAAAAAAAATAATCCAACCTTTCTCATGATGCTACTGCATGAACTTCCCAAAACCAGAGGCATAGGTCCTTTGTTTCCCAACTACCAGCTGCACAGATGGAGATGCTGTATTTCAGGATCTCACTCCCGCAGAGGGAGATTACTACCCAAATTTTCTTCCCAGAGAGGCAAGTGGGGCTAGAAATCAGGATAGAACACTGACATCTTTCTCGCTCAGGTCTTTGCCCCTGCAGCTGTCTATGGTAGAACGACTCATTCGTTGGTTTGTTTTTGGTTGTACTTTTGGTTTTCAAATCCATCATGGACAAATATGTATCCAACCGAGCACAACCAGTATATCGCGTTACCACGTGTAAGAACCCTACAGGAAGTCAACAGCATCGGAACTTACCTCTTCTGTTCCTGCGCTCAAATGTTGTGGCAACACCAAATTGCTGCTCACCATTTACTTTCAATGTCGGGACTTGCCATGTCAGGGGGCAACTCTGGGGACATTCCTGAACAGTTTTGAACGAGCAGCTGGATACCATACCCTCTCGTCATACAAGAGCAGCATCGGCAAACTACATCCATGGGCCGAATCCCACCCGACACCTGGTTTTGTCAATAAAATAGAGTCACACCCATCTGAATTTCTATGGATGCATCCCACTCCCACAGCACAGTTGAGTCGTTGCGATGGGTATGGAGCCTGCAACTGTGAAATATTTACCATCTGGCCCTTTAAGAAAGAGTTTATGGACCCTGTTGAATGAGGCACACTAAGTAACAAAAAGGTGGGGTCCATTTCAGCCAAGCTGACCACCTATGCTCACATCACCCTCTCCTCTTCCAAGAAGAGATGAGATCTGACACTGGTCGCAAGCTTCTTGTTCTGGCCTGGACTACTCTCTACCCAAAGGAAGATACTGAGGTGTTAGCTTTATCTGCCAGTGCACTAGGGAGGATTTACATACTGATTATGAAGAAGAAAGCCTTTCTGGGCCTTCCCTGTGCCCCCGCGCCCCCGCCTGTGTGTGTGTCCGTGTGTGTGTCCTCACCCACATGTGGTGTACAAAAACCATTCCAAGGCTGAACCAAATGACCACAAACTTGCTGTGAGAATAAACAGCTAGAGCCCACTGACCATGTACATAAAGAAGTCCTTTTGTTAAAGAAAGCCACTCAGGAAAAGGGAGGGAAGGGGCGGAGGAGAGGTGCACCCTGCCTTTAAGTGGGTCTCTATTGCTCTAATCAGAAACAGCTGTGGCCAGTTTAATGCTATCATAGGGCTCATATAGATGTGACGTCACACAGAACTAAAGTTTGGCCAAGGAGTTTTACTGGCAAATACCTTCAACTCTAAGGATTTGGTTACAAATTTGTATGTGGCATGTGTTTTTTGAATGAATTCGCAACTGGGAGCCAACACCACCTCACATCCCCTTCTAGTAACTCTGAGGGCTGTAAACAGGGTGATGGGGGTTTTTTAAGCTTAGAATGAAAATCTTTATTAATTTTAGGCTGAAGAAAAGTAAATGAATTTGCCATCTTTCCAGCTTATTTCATGTCTAACTAGAAAGACTTTCATAATCAGACCAGTATCCTGGCCAAGGAGGAGGAACTGGGAGACACTTTATATTCTAATTTCAAACTACACAGTATCCCAGGTGTACTGTATAGGATTTCCTGTAATTTACCAGCAAAATAAGCAGTATAAAGGAATATGTTTGCCATACTGTACATTTGTATTAGTTACCCAGCAGGATAACGTGATTTTTTTGTGTGTGTGTGATAGAAAGAGATGTGGATCTACAGGACAATCATTATACCAAACAAGGAAAAACAGACACTTTTCTGTTATTAAGCAGTTTGGCTGGATTCAGGATCAGAGTCTGGGAGTGTGTAATTGGTACCATTTTTCTCGTCCTCACTCCGTTTTCTCCAGGAAAGGAGAATGGCCTCTCCAACTGAAACTAGCAACCAACCCTGGAAGAGCTGTGCTGGTGGGCTGAGGGTCACCAGGAAGTAGGCGACACGGTGCCTCTCCTCAAGCAGTATGATCTTATTTAAAAAAAAAAAAAAAAAAAAAATCACTCCACAGTTGAAGGAGTGCATTTTTCAGGATAAGCACCAGGTGATGTATGGAAGTGTCAAATCACGATATTGCACACCTGAAATTAATAGAACATTGTGTGTTAACTATCCTGGAATTAAAATAAAAATTTAAAATTAAAACAAAGGAAAAAAAAAAAGGAAATCACTCAGGGGAATTGCAAAAATCACAGCAGAGTTGAGAAGGAAACAGTATTAAGCAGAAAAGATAATGGGTGCCAGAGTTCTGAGGTGGAGGGCGTGTCCCAGGCTGAAGTCACAAAGGAGGGCTTTAAGCATAGGGCAGAGTTTGGGCAGGCTCTCCCACGAGGAGTACAATCCTGACAGGTCTGGAAGACGGGGCTTCCAAGCAGTGAAAGGCAATGGGGAAAGGAAGGGCGCACAACCTTTGCCAGGTATACGCAAAGGGCTTCTGCAGACAATGGGTGGTGAGAGAGGACTCAGCATGTGGTTCTTGAAAAGGCCTGAAGGGAGAGGGGACTGGGACATTGACAGCTCTGAGCACAGATTCCACACCAGATCCTTTAAGAGTTAATTTAACTATCACAAGTCTTTGCCTTAGGTATCATCATCACCGCCATTTTAGAGATGATGAAACTGATGGTCACAAGAGTTGAATAGCTTACTCAAGGCCATGAGGCAGATAAGTGGAAGATTCCAGCATTCGGAATCAGACTCTTCACTCCAGTGTGTATTTTTATGCGACCTTAAGAGTTCACGACTCTACTTGCCATGGGAATCATGCTTGGAAATGTAAAACTATAATTAACATTCTACAACCTAAGCCAAGAGATTCTGAAGCCGTGCTTCTAGGTGGGGGCTTGAGTGAGTCTCACCAGGTGTTTCCGATGCCCAGACAGTAGTGTGGACCCTGTCCTGCACATGACCGCCCAACCACCAAGGTGCTCTCTGTATCTATCCTGAAGTCAGCTGTTGCCATCATCAGAGAGCTCTCCCCTCCTTCTCAAATGTTCTCGATAAGCTAGAACTTCCACCAACCATGGTCTGAGATGAACCTAAGAAAGACATTTCTGACCTCTGCTCTGGTGTAGGATAGCACCCTAGCCTGGACTTCACAGAACACAGAGCCTCAGGCAATGGTGTATATGCTTCTCTTTGATTAAGGGGTGAAGCCCGGGAAGCAAAATGAATGAAAAAAAAAAAAAAAAAAGACATGAAGGAGAGTGCTGAGCTGGCCCTGCTCGAGGGCGAGGGTCACTGCTTGTTCCGTGTGGTGGACTTTATTCTACAAGGATGCCCTTTAACCGCTGCATCACATGACACTTAGTTGGTGAGAGGCAGGGGAAGATGGATCTGTGGGCTTCTGCCTATCATTGGTCAAAGGTTCACTCTGTGGGACATTAGCTTCCCCACACTTTTGAGGCTGTGCACAGGTAAGTTCTCCATTGTCCCACAGCCTAACACACACTTTTGTGCCAGTGGAGGTGGTAGTTGTGTCCAGAAGCTTCATAAGAGAGCTGAAATAATCTGATGGCACATGGAGGTGTCTGACTCATATGACAAGGCTTCTCTCCTAAGTCCATGATGAGGTCAGTTTTTAATCCACAGATGGTGATCTTAAAAACAGCAATAGTGAAAGAATGAACAAGAAGACATTGAACAAAAAGTTCTGGAGATCAAAATTCACCTTCTCTTGCCCTCCCAGATTTCCGCTAGGATTTATCAGGGCCTTTTTCAACTTAGACAAATGCGGTAGTCTTTCCTAATTAAATAAGAAACTTTGCTATAGAAAGATCAATACTAGTCCCGTGGAATCATTTGTACTCCATTACAGGGAAAAGAAGGCCTGGAATAATGTCAGAATTTGCTTTTCCCCATTCCACATTTTCCTATCTCCTCTGCTAAGTAAAGATGTAGGCAGTGTGTAAACAGAGGACTAAACATATTATAAAGATTTGCAGAATGTTGAACAAATGAATGAATGAATAAATGAATGAGCTAATTCATGATCCAACCAACCAACCCTTAGTAAATATCCATAGCACAAACCAGCAATTCTCAAGCTTTAGCTCGCATCAGAATTACTGGAATGGGTTTGGTAGAACAGCACCTAGAGGTGCTGTCAGACACAGAAGATGGTTCCCAAATGTTACTAATGTTTCTCTACCCTAGGATCATACTTTGAGAACAGATGCACAAGCCAACCTGAATCTGTCACTTTTGGTCAAATAACTACACACCCAAAGGTTATGGGAATAAGTAGATATTATCTAATTTTTCTGTAATTTAGGTTGGACCATAAAATCTTTTGGTTGAGGGTTTTTGCATGAGTACATTAACCCTTTACTACTCAGGTGTGGTCCAGGGACAAGCAACACAGGTGTGTATGTAATTGGCAAGATCTTGCAGTAACTCTGGGTCATTTCAGAGATCCAGGACCAAAAAAGGATCTGTAAACATTATATTAATTCTAAACTGACCGCCGAGCATTCCAATATTATTTTTTCTTTCTTTTTATGTAAATTAACTAGGTATTTGTAATTGTGGTTAGTCCATAAGAACCCAAATATCACCTTATTTTCTTGTCTCTTGTCTCAAAGTCCAGTGAGGTCTAGAACCAGAAAGGTGTAGGTTAAAGGTCAAATCCTATCTCTAGCACATAGTTTTTGGGGTGAAGACAGTGACGCTATTCAAAACAGAGGCTGACAAACTTGTTCTGTAAAGGCTATCCAGTCTCTGATGCTCTGCTGTGGTTGTGTAAAAAAAGTCATAAACGGTACACACACTTACAGGTCTCACCGAGGTCCTATGAAGCATTTTTTACAAAAGCAGTAGTGGGCCAGTTTTGGTGCATGTACCGTAATTTGCAGGCCTCAGCTGTAAACTCTTTAAGCCCCAGTTTCCTTGTCTGTCAAATGGGCTTAGAAAAACAAGCTGGCAGGTTAGGTGTGAAGATGAACTAGAATAATGCATCCAGAAGCATCTGGCAAAAGAGTTCAATATCGTTAAATCCTTTCACCCTTTCCATTTCTCCTTATATTCAGGTGCAAAGATTAATGCACCTTAGACAAGTTCCAGTGAATTTGCTTCCTACACACACATACACACACATGCACACACATAAAGTCCCCTCCCCACCCCTACTCCCTCATACTTTCTAGAAGCCTGCATATTCCTCCACGCGGTGGTTTAGAGGCACATCTGATCAAAGAAAGGAAGAAAGAGAGAGCTTTTCGGGTCACTCTGGGTCTAGGGGGCCTTCCGCCACTCTCGCGTGCTGAGCAAGCTAGGAAGAACGCAGCAGGGGTTTCGTGAAGGTGAACGTTTGCATGCTACCAGCCACGGCCACATTCCCTGGAGACTGGAGGTGGATGAAGCTGGCGATAATGTGGTGACTGAAGGTGAAGGAGAAAGGCCAGGTGAGGAGCGGGAGACCCGCAGAAGCTCAACAAAAAGGGAGCGAAAGAACAAAGCAAGACAGGACAGGAATGAGCTAAGACATAAAAGCCTTTTTCCTTAGGGGTGAAGCCTCTCTGGGTGCATATGCCAGTTTGACTTTCCGTCCTGAAACTGAGTCCTTGGGATATCTCATTGGTTCAGAAGTTATTTTAAATACACGGGGCAGAGATGGAGCCTCTTCTGTCTTATAATCAGACCAGCTCCAGTGAAGGGTCAACACGAACTTTTCATCCCGCCCAGAAGACAACACTTGGCCCAGCGAATTTACACAGATAAGGACCCGAGCTTTGTCTCATGGCTTCCTCACAACCCTCACTGAGGGCGGCTCAGCACTTCCCCCCGGGGAAAATCCGCCATGTGGGAATCTAGACATGTGACCTGGATACCCTGCACTCTCCTAGCCATGTTTGACCAAACAGAAGCCACCTGACTTTTAACATTCTGATTCTGAGCCACCATGTGCCCCACACTCGTGCCTCCTTTCCCCTTTTTTTTGGAGGGGCCATTTTATGTACTTCTTTTCAAGGTCATAAAAGAACGAACCCAAAGTCCTACCTCCTTTCCCTTTTCATGTGCCCTGAACAGTTCTAGAGAGATTTTCTAGAGAAAATAGAGCTTAATTTCTTGGAGGTGTTTTGTTGACAAGAAAATGGAAAGCATGTGTCCCCGCTTCGCTTATTGTACTTCCAAGTAATGAAAGTATTTAAGAAGGTACAATTATGATCTTGGCAAGCACCTGGGGCTCTTGGAACTGTTTTTTCACACTGAATAAACACTGCAGATAATCTGTTTACGTTACACTATTCTGAAAAGCTATCTACAACAAAAGACCACAACCATTCTTTAGTTTCCTTTTCTTGAAAGGAAAAAATATATCGCACTAATAATTTGCTGAAAATGATTTCATTGTCTCCATGTTCACTCTAGCCAGAGAGAAACGGATTTTGGTAAAGGAGTTTATGGTTTGTTTTTTTTTTTTCCTGCCACTTTCAACTGAATAGTGTAATCCAGTTTTTTTTCTAGTTACCTGGAATTCTTCTTGTTAACAATCCCTGGTGACTAAAGATTAGTCACTCACCCTAAAAAAATTAACTATAACCCTCTTTTGAAGAATGTACCCCACATTCATTTCATCTCCTCCATCTGATTGACTAAATTGTATCCTTAATTTCATTCAAACCTGGTACAGAAAAGAGCAGACAATTCATTTCTCTTTGGGCCAAAAAAAAAAAAATAAATAAGAGGTGGTCACAAGCTACCAAGTTAGGAATCATAGTCCCCAGAATGCATGTCTGCTGTTTGATCTGGTCAGAACCTTTATGTTGAGAATTAATCTGCCTAATACAACAGAACACATTAGGAAAGCTGGAAAGAGGACATAGGAAGAAAAGAATCAATGGCATGTTCATCTGTTTTGCAATGTGAAATTCAGTGAGCAAGTTCCAGTAAAGGGGGTCAGGGGAGTAAGCCCTACATCACATCTGAGGGGGGGTCTCCTCCTTACACAGAGCCATATATGGCCAATATGCCTGCAATCCAAAACCATCGTTTTACTTCTCATTGCATGAGTTTCAAGGTGGGTCGTCTCCTGCCCTCGTTTTGCAGCAGTTGGGGGTGTTCTTAATCCTTTCTGGGTGGGAGTGAGTCACTTTTTGTGATTTGTGGTCCATAAGCTATCAGGATTTGAGAAACAGTGAGTGAGATGAAGACAGGGCTCCCGTTCATGTGAAAGTAGTCTTTTCTGTAAGTTCACTCAGATAGGTGTTAGAAATGGATTGTCTGCCCTGCTCAGTGTCCCCTCCCCACTCACTTTCAAGGGCATTCAGACAGGGCACAGAGGACGTCCGTGAAGGACAGAAGCTTTTGTTCCAAAGGCCACCACAGGTTCATCCTCCCAGGCTGCCTTTAATCGAACTTCCTTGAGGAATACATTCTCTGTCTTTGCTCTCACTTAGATGTAGGGGCCACTAAAAGAGAGACCACTGGGACTTAAACTCTGCCTCTGTTGCCCTCAGGAAATATGTGGGGTGGGGGGACTCCCAGGGTCATAGGTTATGTTTCTAGAGTCATCCACCAGTAAAGGCAGAAAGAATTGAATGCCTTGTGATCTAGTCCATTCTTTTCAGTTTGCTTGCGTGGGGACTGGGGTCTTGAGAGCTGAGGTCACAGCCCCGGGTAATTCTCTGCGGACCCAAACCCGAAGTAGTGTCCTTCTTCTCCACCCAGCTGCTGTTCTTTATTCAATGGTGAGGACTCCCCTGGTGCTGAGAAGCATTGAGCTCCGGGGTCCCTAAGCCTCTAGCCGCTAGAGGGCAAAACCAACCAGCCCTGCAGTCCCAGTAATTCATCCCAGCTGAGCGGCTGGGTCCCTCCGGCCCCATCCCAAGGAGTCTCTTTCCAGGGATGTTTTGAATTACGAAGTTGCAATAACATTCTCACAGTCCCCTTCAGCTCTGTGGGTTGGCCTCACTGAAGGCTAAAGGAATTCACAGCAGCCCCCTGAACAGCCTGGGGCCTGTTTCACCAAGGGCTATAAAGAGAGAAACCTGTTGTCAAAAATGACAGTCTGGTTCTCTCCTTCATCCTAACATTCACTGCGTCCCAGACCATTATCAAAGCCGAGAGACGCAGGAGACTGTGTCTGCTTCCTGTTCCTTCGGGTGTGTGTGCAGTGGGAGCCATCCGCTGTCCCTGCCTTTCAGAGCTGAGATAATTAACGCAACCACGTGTACTGTTAGAAGAGCGTGAGGAAGTACTTTCAGAAGGAAGGTCAAACTGGTGATGCTTTTGCACACTTAACGTGGTCCCTCGGTAAGTGCCTGATATACTTCTATGTGATGAATAATGAATGTGTGATGACTGAATGATAGATTTGTTCTCAGGACATGGGAAAGGTATGGATGGAATGAAGACTTTATTAGCCCATCTTACAGATGAGAAGTGAAGCTGAAAGTAGCTCCTGTTAGTCTTTTTACTAGTAGACATTCCTTGAGAGCAATGGACACGTCAATGGGCCTTCATTAGAATGGCTCTGTTTGCCCCCTATTTTCTCACCAAGAGCTTCCCCAGTGTCCTATGTGGTCATAACAGCCAAGCAGTCTGCGTGCTGATGTACTCGGACATTCTAGTCATGCCAGGAGACACTAGTGGACACAACATTTTCCCCAGCTTGGTGTGCAACTAGGCACTCAACTGCCATTTGCTTCCTGCCATTTGCTGATGACTCAGGTGAGGAACACTGTGGCATGGCCGCTTGAAAAAAAAAAATGGTTGGAAGGAAGGACTTAGTTTTATTGATAATAATTGACCATTCTTCAGTTATTGGCAACATATTTTCTGTTAGATAAGGTTTGCCAACTGCGTTCACCATCAGAGGGATGTCTTTTCTCCCTATGTGGCTCTTGAGGCTTGCCTAGCAAACCTTATCCATGTGTTCTGGCAGGGGGTTAAAGATTAGTGCAGAGCTCAGCCAACCTTCATCCTTGATCAATGATCATTTAACTTATAGGGACTGGAATACTGGCCTATACATCTGGTTGAAAAACAGAATAACAGAATGCTGACCTTCCTTTTTTTTTTTTTTTTTGAGCTTATTTCCCATCTAGATTATTACTAAGCTAGTTCTTTTGGACAAAGATACTTGGCTGCTTACTTCAAACTCACTGTAGCTTCATTCAACCTACAATGAACAACAACAACAAAAAAAACCCATAGCCTTTCAGCCAAATGGAATTGGTCTTGAAGTTTGAGCCATAAGTAAATTCTGATGAGTTTCATTGCTGTCATAGCATAACCTAGCCTAAACCGACAGCAAGGTAAACATGGAAGCAAGTAATTTTCAATGGACAAAAGCATAGAAGAGGAAGTGATGAGTGTTGTGTAAATTGAGAGAGATTGGTTAGGGGAGATTTCTCAGGGCAATAGCTGGCCTGGGGTAGAAAGTGGAGAGCATGAATGGAGATGTTCCAGGTACAAGGTTGGCAAAGAAATTCTAGGCCAATGGATGACATCTAGAGAATCACGTTTTGTTTGGGGGAATTTTAACTATTTTTATAGACACAGAATGAAGTGTAAGTGGGGAAGTGGAAGGAAATGAGATCTAAAAGGTAGTTAGAACTTAATGCATGCATTTCAATTTGCTAGGACAGTTAGGGTTCTCCTGTCGTCCTGGTGTAGTAATAGTTTTCCCTTTTACTCACAAAGATATCCCAGTTTGGATGATAAATTATATGGCCACCCTACTTATATGCCATGATTATAAGGCTGGCGTTTATCTGATAGGTGGTGGGGTCAATAAGAAGGAGACAAGCTTAGACTCAGGTTATAGAAATAATCCTTTCACAGCCAAGTTTTGCAGAGACAGCTACACGCCTCCCAAGTTTCTCTCCACCCTTCTTTAAAAATAAGAACCTTGATGCTTAGCAGTTCCAAAAGTATCTAGCTAAAAGATTTGCTTCCTTTGCAGTTCCATGAGGCCATGTGACTAAGTTTTGGCCAAAGAGATATAAGTGAGAGTTACAGGGAACATCTGAAAGGTGTCTTTAAGGAGTGAGGGGGTACCCTTAGATGGATCATGGAGCATAGACTCATGACATTTGCAATGCAAAACCATAACCTAGAGGGACTCTAGGTCCTTCATGACTTACTAGAGCCACCAGGAGCTCTATATTGCCTCCTTCAGACCTCTTTTATGTGGGAGATAAACACATTTCTATTTTGTTAGGCAGTGTTATTTTGGATCTTTCTATAAATGCTGCTTAATGAACTGCTAACCTATAGGTCAATTCTTCACTGAGAGTCCATCACCATCAATCCAGTGGTGAGGTATAAGAAGCAATGATTTTAGCCCAGATCTCAGTCATTCTTTAATTCAACGTTATGAAGAAGTCCCATATTTTGAGAGTTATTGGACCCTCACTGTTAAAACTGACCATTCTCCATTTGTCTCCTTGGGACTTTCCTCCATTGATTAGAACCTGGAAGAGAGGTCACTCCTTTTAGTCAGAAAACTCTCTTAGAAACTTGGCTCTTTGGATTTGGTTTTGTGCATTTTAATAATTCAACTAAAAAAAAAATCTATTGTATTTTAAAGTGCTCTCTGTTGGCTATGGAGTGAGAACGATTTTTAATGGGATGGGGGTGGGCATGGAATACAGAGAAAGCAAAGAAGGAGAAAAAAAAGAGCAGACATTGACTTCTGAAGGAACAACAGCTTTCTCAACTAAATGCCAATCCCCGGCAAAGTGCTCTCCTATGGACAGTTCCACATTCTACCTATGTCACTGGACTGACTGTGTAAAAAGAACAAAAGCAAGGAAGTATTCCCTTTAAGCAAGACTCTTGGTCAAAGTAAATGTGTGTGTGTGTGTGTGAGTGTGTATACACAACTTAATATGTACATATTAAAGCAGCCGAAAGAAGAGCTTAACGCAGGCAAGCAGTGAATGTAAAGAAACAAAAGTGGATCTAGCGAGATTATATATTAAATAAAAGGCAATGAATAAGCACTGAGTGAAATTTTATATGTGCACATTACACCGAACCAGTCAAAGATTCTGACCCTTTGGCACTGCAGAAATGATGCAGCCATCTTCTTCGTTCTGATGCTTTCAATAAAATCATTCCCAAGAGAGCTGGGGAAAAAATTCGCTCTCTCAATAAAATGTGAAACCGTCAGTATTATGAAAAAGCATACTAATAATTGGATAGTGTTCTGAAGTCACTTTCATAAAGCCTCCCTTTTCTCTTCCTTCCTCAGGTTTTAATATTGCCCAGTGAGTCCATCAGATCACAGGGGTTTTGTTGGAGATAGAAAGTTGTAGCATTGATTGGTGCCTGTGTGAGGTGCAGGTCAACAACGCGCATATCAACAGAGGTAACATGATGAATAATGCGCTGAGTTCCTAAACGCGGCCCACCCATAATGAACATGCTGCTCGGCAGCCTCTAATGGGAAGGAGCTAGTAGAGCTGGTGCCTGGGCCCTCCCCACGGAGGGAGAGGTAGGTCCCAAGGACCGGGAATCTTCACCACCCCGTTACACAGAGCTCTACGAACGCCGGGCCACCCGTGGAAGCACTGATGGGAAGGATGTTGTGATGGCGAAGGAGGAGGTTCTGGAAGTTGAAGTCTTGTCCGTGGCGAGGAAACTGCACAGGAATGTGGGATTGGCCCAGAATGTTAAAGGCAAGGGAAGTGTGCAGCAGCATCCAAGATGAATGAAAGTTTGCAGTCACAACAATTAGTACCAGTTGACAAGGTCTTTTAGAAACATGTCAGCAGAGGGAGTCCACATATGGTACCTCTTTTACACCTTTCCAAAGTGGGGAGAAGAGTGGGAGGAGAGGAAGGATGTTGACAGTAAACATTCAAGACAAGGGAGGTGAAGAGTTTTTTAAAAGCAAACGTGCGAAAGCATCTCTTCGGTTTCAGGATAAGGCAAAAGGAGTGAGCACCGTTGGTCTCACCAGCTGTCAGCCTTACAGGTTCCCTGCGTCCCTCTCCACTCACCACTGTCCTGCAAGGCAGAGTGCCCATGGCATGGCCCAGTCGGTCACTGATTCAAGCATCTTGATGATTTGGCCAATGGTTTCCCTGAGCTCTTCCTTCATCTTCCACATCCTCCTCCATCCCTCAAGGGATCCACTCCAACATCCCCCCTGCTGATCAAGACATGCATTCAAGGGCAGGGCTGAGAATGCACTGTTACACTCTACCCCATTTTTCCAACAGATAAAATCAAGATGAAACACACCTGCAGGAAGTCTGAGGAGGGAGAGGGATAGATGTGACGTGTGTGTCGGGATGAGGGCATTCTGACAATGGCAGAGATGCGGGAACAGTAGACTGCAGACCTAGCAGACATGGGAGAGTCCCAGGCTGGTTTTAGCTCTCACAGTCTGAGTCAGCTGTTCCCCAGGAAGGAGGGCCCTTCTTCCCATGTCACACTCCCAAGGGTGGGGCCCAAGTTGGTGTGCTCCAATTTTTGATATTTTGATGATCATGATGGTTTCACTACCAACAGCAATAGATGAGTTAACAAATAGGGCAGTTGGGCTAGAGAGTTTGGAGACAGAGAGGAGGAGCAGGAGGAGGTGTTTGTGGGACAAATGGAAACACAAGCCATTTCCCACTCTTCCCAACCACTCTGATGCATGAAGAATTATGCACAGGAATCTCCCCACGCACTGAAGTGTTGGCAAAGAGTGGAAGCATTAGGTGAAGTACTCTTACATTTTTAAGCCAATAGTGTGGTTAGATTTTGTATTCCAAGTTATTTTATTCCTTCTACTCCTGGGGTCACATGGTCTGTTTACGCCTCTTCCTTGCAGGTCCCCAGGGTATTTGTCCAAGTCTATAAACTCTGACTTCTGAAATAATAGTGCTCAGAGGTAATATGTCCTTGAGGGAAGGCTTTAATCAATGCTTCCATTGGAACTACAAGAACTGAACTGATAAACCTTTGAGTAGAAAGAAGGGCTGTTTAACATGACGTCACTTGTTTAAATGTGCACTTACTCTTCCGGAAGAAGACCTGAAAAAGTGCCAACAGCTCAACTTCTTTCCTTGGGCTTTACTTTCCTTGTCAGCTCTGAAGCCCAACCAAGAAACCCAGGGAGCATAATCTTTTTCCTTACTGATCAGAAGACTGACTCATCCACTTGTGTGAAGGAAACCAAAGTGAATGCTGGGAGGAACGCCAGGCACATGACAGGGTTTGCCTGTGACCTAAAGGAGAAGTGGTTGTTCCCAGAGAGGAGGGGTTGGAACAAAACCCCTCTGTTGTTGGCCGTCTCCACCAGTGAAAACTGAAGTTGAGCACTCTCTGTCACATAGACCCTCTGAAACAGAGCAGCCATGAGAGGAAAGGTTTTACAAGGGTGCCTCTCAAGAAACAGCTGTCCATGAGAGTCATGGGGGACCTGCATGGAGCCTGAAGAAAAAAAAAATCTTTTCCTTTGTCTTTCCAGGTGACGATAGCTACTCCTGCATCAGACCCAGCAGAGGGCCATGTGGACCTCCGGGTTTTGATCCATAAGACATGGCATTTGGACAAGGGCAGTATCTCTGAAGTTATGTTCCTCAGTGCAACAGTCCTACTGGATGCTTAGTGGAAAAGGAACACAAAGATTATAGGACCTGAGAGGAAATCAGAGACCTTCTTCTGCTGTGTGACAAAACCAAACAATTTAGGAAAGTCACTGAAACTTTTAGCTCTGGCTTCTTTTTTCTGAAAATGAAGTTGGAAGATGGAAAGTGAACATTAATTCACTAAGGTCCCTTTATAGGTAGGTGCCCATGACTAAAATGTTGTCATTTGCTCCATAGATATAAGTTTTGTCTATGTCCTTGGGGGAGAATTAAATGCTTTTCCTAGGAAAGATCAGTACCCTCAGTGTACACATTGGCTTTTGCAGATCTTCTCACCAAGAAACCCTGAGCCTGGGCATTCAGGGAATATGTAGTCAGGGACGATGCTTTTCAAGGGATAGCAAAACATCTGCCTTGTTTCCTATTATAAAATGGAAAATAAGGAGTCTACCCACTTCAAGAAATGTTTGTTTTGTTCCTATTGTGTTCAGGCTCTGAGTCAGTTCTGATGACGCCATCTTGCATTTTCAAAGCACTTCAAATGATCTGAAACTATGTCAACATTAGGTCTAGATAGGATCCTCAGAGAAATTCTCTGAGGAGGAAGACCAGGGATTATGACTCCATTGTTACCTGGGGAAGCAGAAGCCCACACCCAGGAGGGAGTCCCCACAGATCTTGCCCAGTGTGTCTGAGCTAGGGCTGGTCTCCAGCTCACTTGGTTCAAATCCACTGTGCTTTCTTCTCTGTTGCCCCCTATTCATATCACCTTTCTGGGAGGGGGGAGTTTACAAAACAGTAAATTATCCTCAAGCTAAATTTGATTCAACCAGTCTTTCTTATGATTTTTGTTGCTGTTTTTTATTAAAACAAAAACAAAAACAAACGTTGTTGTTGTTTTCATTTGTTTGGTTTTTCTAAATGGATCCACTTGGACAGAGAGTCTGAATTATGCAAAATGGTTTAACCCAAGCCCGAGTTTCCTTACTATCTACAGATCAGAGAAACGTGGAATGAGGGGGCTTGGAGAAGGCAGATAATCCATAGGTGAGGGGGGACCCGGGGCAGGGGCCTGCTATGGCTCAGCCACTTTAGCATCAACACGAGAACCAAACTCATTAGTCTGATAAACATCACAGCCACCCAAAGAAACAGAGGGAGGGTAGGCTCGCCCTGGGGTGACAGATAGAAAACCCAGAGACAGAGGCTTTCGGAAGACATGGGCTGTTGATAACACAGCCAATGATAACAGTTGAGACTTCCGCCTGGCACCCTTGGCGCTCAAAATAGAAACCCAGCTTCATTTCCGGAAATGTTTTGCTTTCTCTTTAAAAAAAAAAAAAACAAAAAACACTCTGGGCCTTTTAAAAAAAAAAAAAAATGAAATCAAACCGCTTCCCTCTAGGCAGGTGCGTGCCCGCGTAGCTGCACACTTACTGACACACACACACACACACACACAGTCATTTAACAAGGATGAGAGGGCATGATCCCAAAGGCTTTCCAACCTCCTGTCCAAGGAGAGTTCCCAGCTAGCCTAATCACTCTGGCAACAGCACACCTGAGCATTTCCCTCTCGGCGCAAAGGAGGAGAAAGGGACTGGGAAGCTAGTTCTGTTGGGCAAACAGTATCCGAGGCTAGACGCTCTCCCACTGAAGGGGCCTTCACAAGCAAGTTGGAGAAATCATCCCTTCGAAGGTTCAAATGTGACTCTGTCACTCCTTTGAAGTAGCTAAGTTGTAGAGTCTGTTCTCCATCAAATTTTTTCAAATAATAATAATAAAATTTGAAAATTATGATAATTATGTGTTCCATACGCTGGATAGGGGCAGACTACAGTGAAGCATATTTTCTAATGTAATTAAGGCTTTCAGCAGATCCTTCCCAACTGCAATTGTTATCTCAAAAGTGAATTAATAAATCATGTCCAGCCTGCTCAGAATAGAAATCTGTCTTGGGTATTCTTGTTGCAACCTGCAAACTGGGACTCAGAGCAGAAAGAGAGAAGCTAGGAGGAAGGTTTATCAGGTTGGCCTGTGCTGAGTTCCAAGCTTGGATAAACTTTTGGGAAGAAGGTTTCAGCTCCGACATCTGGAACCATTTCTATGCTTTATTGCAAACAATATGCAAATAGTCTTTCCCCCATGTTCACTTATGGTTCCCTATGCTAAACTCGAAGCAATTAAATCTGACTCCTGGATGCCCAGGGGACTGAGATCTCCTGTGGTTTACACAGAGCACTTTAGCTATCATGATGAATTAGTGTAAGGCCTGGTAATGTACCTTTGAGTATGAGAGGCCTTTTAAGGCTCTTGGAGGTCAAGCCTGTGGCTGTATAAAGTACATTTTCCCTTGGCAGACCAGAGACTCTGACGGCATGCACGGTTGTATTTCTAGTCATCACAGGTTCCAGATTCTAAATGTCCAAAATCACCATTCTGCTTCTCTGGACAGCAGAAGTTTCGGGCCTGTGACGATGCAAGGCAAATATTTACTCACAAGTCCTGGTAGGACCTCTATGCACTTGGTGAAAGACGGATGTGTCAGTTCCGAAGAGAAGTATCATTTTTCTTGTTGTCTGAACATGGAGAGGGTGCAAAACTGAGAGCCAGGTACCACTGATTGGAAATCTTCCTCCCTGGACCTGGGTGGGTTCTAGGCAGGGGGTACTCTGCTGATGTCCCATGAAAAGAAAAGGTGGGGCGAGCACGCATGTGGTCCAGAGGCCACCCTGGTCACCGCGATTTACACAGGTAGGTGGTGGAGTGAAGAGATATGAACAGGGGCCGCAGGGTATTGTCTCTTGTAATGATCCCGCCCCCCTCCAGCTGTTCGGTCTTATGCAACTTTGTATTTCTTTTGGGTATTAATTCACATTGCTCAGATGGGAGAATTGAAGAACCATTTTGGTGGTTTTTTCCAGGAGCAAAACATGGGACTCCCTTTCCCTCAGCAGTGTAGTTTTGCTAGTCTTTGATTTGTGTTTGGTCCAGACAGATGCATCAGTGAGGGAGACTGAAATCGGCACCCTGCTCCCCGGCTCTTTCAGTGTCTCCCTTGTTGACCTCCTGCATCCTCCTAGCTGTGCGACCTTTGGCAATTTCCTTAGCCAGTCTGAATCTCTATTTCCTATCCATAAAATGGGATGATGGTGGAGCTTGCCTTAGAGAGTGGTTATGACCTTTAAATGGAAGAACATATGTGTTCAGAAAGTATTAGATATTAATGGTATCTATAGACTTAGCATTCCTTAGGATCTTCCCTGTACATTCTTGCCGCTGTATTTTTCACTGTAGTAGTTTCCTATGGCTGCTGTGCTACAAACTGAACAGGCTGAACAGCAGAAATCTATTGTCCCACGGCTCTGGAGCCTGGAGTCTGAGATCAAGGGGTTGGCAGTGGCCACGCTCCCTCTGAAAGCCTTAGGGAAGGATTGTTCCCAGCCCCTCTCCTAGCTTCTGGTGGTTCCTTGGGTTGAGAGAGCAGAACTCCAGTCTTCACCTGGTATTCTTCCTATGTGTGTACATATATCCAATTTCTTTTCATAAGGATACCAGCTATCCTGGATTAGGCGCCCCCCCCATGCCAGTATGACCACTTCTAATCTACTTGCATCTATGAGATCCTTCTTCCAAATACGGTCACATTGTAAGGTACTGAGGATTAGGACTTCAACATATGAATTTGGGGGATGGGGACACCATTCAACCTGTAACGGGAACAGTCACAGCCCTCATCTTAAAGTGAACACCTCTCCCGATCCTGATCTTCTTCAACTTCTAAGCTCCTTTGAGACACCAGTTAATTTCTTCAGTCTTCTCTGTGCATGCTTATCAGGGCTCAAAGAGTCTGGGTTGAAGGCAGGTTGAGGCCTGCCTGCATTAGAGCAAATGTGATGAGCCTCCAGGTCAACCAGAGCTCCCAGCTTGAGGAGGCCACAGGAGCTGAGTCATGGGGAGTCTACTGAGGTGACCCAGGAGAAGCTGCTGCGACCCACTAAATATCAAAATTTCCTTGATTAGTCATTACACAGGTATGGGAAATGAGGGACCCTGGGCAGCTGCCATCCTCCTGTCTGTATTTAATTTAAATTGCCATCAAGTGCAAAACAGACGCAGAGAGGAGAGCTCTGCTTCCTCGCACAAATGTTCAGAGGAGGTATCGGTTGGGCAGCACTATTTAGTGAGAAAGCCTTGACATCAAATCGCTCTGATGTTTAGCGCTAAATTATTGATCCTTAGAGCATCAGAAGCTGCTGACAATGAAGCCATGTGAGAGTCATGTGAGAGCTGGCTGGCCGGCCCTAATAGAGACAACTCACAAGAATCAGAAAACCTGAGAAACACTCACCAGTAGATAGTCAGCCACCTAAGTGGCCTAATGAAGTGTTTGGCTGTAAGATCCTGCTTTAAATTAATGGTTTATTTCCTAAACACGTTGTCCAATATAGAGATACATATGCATGTATTAGACAAAGTATTTAGACAAACTCTAGAGATAGAGACACAGCTACATAGATAGAGATGTCATTGTTGATGTTTTTTATTAAAAAAAAATACTGGGTCTTCTATACTCTTAAAAACAAAGTGTGCTGAAAAATTATGCAAGAGGTACCTGCTCTCTCGGGGGGCACCATTATTAAATGGTATCTATCTCAGTGAAACCCAGGGAGAGCTGGGGTCAATGCTGAAAATCCTGTGAGGATGGGGCCAGTCCAATCAGACATCTAGAAGAACATACTGTAATCTGCTGCCCCATGGGGGGTCACAGTTCCACACCAACATCAGCCATTTCTCCTACATGCTGAAACAATGAGCCTTTCCCGTCTAGTAAAAAGATAGAGTCTCAGGGAAACCTCATGGCAAGCCAAGACCTTCGGGAAAAGTCCGAGGAGAACAGGTGAGAGACAGTGAATGAGCCCTGGCTTTAATTTATAACAAACGGAGGATGGGAGGAAAATGGAAAATATCAGTAGGCTCCTTCAATTATGTTTATGACTTTCTTCCTTTGTTTTTTGAAGTTGATTGATTGAAAACTCCTCTGAGCCATTTAACAAAGCATTACTTACATTAAGCTTGGGAAAAATACCAAAGAGAATAGCACTTTGATTCCACTAATAACCTCTTACCTTATTAAAGTAGAAATTAAAAAAAAATCTAATTACCTCTTTGCCAGACTTCTGACTTATTCATGTTTGCTTTTTGCCCTGTGTAAAGTGTTCTCTGACATTGATACAAGATGTTTTTAGCTGTATTAATATAGTATAAGTTTAGTGGTAGGATCAGAAAATCAAAAGCAACAGATAAAAATTTCATTTTTCTCTGAGACAAAGAGATATGTTTATTTCTGTCTCAGACAGCATCCTGAAGCTGGTATGAGGTCATTCAAAGCCAGAATGGTCCTGTGCATCAGAAGTCCTGGTTCCTTTCCAGTTGTCTCTTTCCCGTCGAGGGTTTTGCTCTCGTTCACTGTCCAAGAAGACTCCACCACAGTCAGTAAGGAGGCAGAAAAAGAGAAGAAAATGTACATCTCTTTTCTTTAAGGACATGTCTTGGGAATTGTATGCCTCACTTTCCCTACCATACAGTTGGTCAACATTAAGTCACATGGCCATACTTCATTGTAAAGGAGACTGGGAGGTGTATTTTTTTTTTAAGATTTTATTTATTTATTTTAGAAAGAGAGAAAGATAGAGTGTGCACATGAGTGGAGGGAGGGGCATAGGGAGAGGGAGAATCCCAAGCAGACTCCATACTGGGAGTCCTGATTCAGGATTCAGTCCCAGGACCCTGGGATCATGACCCGAGCCGAAGGCAGACACTCAACCTACTGAGCCACCCAGGCGTCCCAGGGAGTAGTAGTTTTTATTTCAGGCAACCAAATGGCCAGCTGAAAATCTGGAGTCTCCTCTTTATCTCTGTTTTTTAGTTATTTGATTATGATGTATCTAGGCACATTTTTTCTTCCTACTTATCCTTCTTGGGATGTTCTAAACTTCTTGATTATGAAAACATATGTCCTTTGCCAAACTTCAGACCTGGTCAACCTTTCTTTCTTCAGATAGTTTTTCTAGCTCTTTCCCCCTATCCTGGGACTACAATTACATGTATATTTGATCTTTTGTTATGAGAATCATACCTGGGAGATACTGTGGCTTTGGTTCCAGACCACTGCAATAAAGAGAGTAATCGCCATATAGAAACTCAGAAGAATTTTTTGGTTTCCCAGTGCATGTAAAAGTTATGTTTACATCATACTGTGGTCTATTAAGTGTGCAGTGGCATTATGTTTAAAAGTGTACGTATCTTGGGGGCGCCTGGGTGGCTCAGTGGGTTGAGCCGCTGCCTTCGGCTCGGGTCATGATCCCAGGGTGCTGGGATCGAGCCCCACGTCGGGCTCTCTGCTCAGCAAGGAGCCTGCTTCCTCCTCTCTCTCTGCCTGCCTCTCTGCCTACTTGTGATCTCTCTCTCTGTCCAATAAATAAATAAAAATCTTAAAAAAAAAGTGTACGTATCTTAATTAAAAATACCTTGCTGCTAAAAAATGCTAACCATCATCTGAGCTTTCATCAAGTCATAATCACTGATCACAGACCACCATAACACACTTAATCAAAGAAAGTTTGAAATATTGCAAGACATGGAGACATGAGGTGAGCAAATGCCGTTGCCAAAGTACCCCAATAGACTCACTTGACACAGGGTTGCCACAAACCTTCAATTAGTAAAAGACACAGCATTTGCAAAGCACAATAAAGCAAAACAAGGTATGCCCATACATTATCTGCGCCTGAGACTTATTTTCTAAATCTTTTGTTCTCTCTGTTCTTCACACTTGATCATTTCTAATCCCCTGCTTATCAGTTCACCAAATCTCCTTCATTGTCCAGTTACATTTTTCTTTCATATATAAGAATTTTCTTGTTCTAGAATTTCTGGTTAGCTCCTTTTTACATTTTTATACCTCTGCTGAACTATCCTATATTTTATTAATCATAAGGATATTGTCTTCTTTATGATTGTGCATAATTATAATTTTCTATTCCAGAATCCTGGTCATCAAAGGGTTGTTTATTTCCCGGTTCTTTGTATGTCAAATAATTTTGAAATGTATTCCAAATATTATAAATATTCTATTATAAAGACATTGGATTCTGTTTTATCCCCCCAGAAAGCTAAGTTGTTTTTGTTTGCTTTAGGAGGCATTTGAGTTGGCCAGATTCAAACCGAAAATTCTGTCTCTTGAGCTCTTGAGTTCAGTTCTTTAATATTTGGCTGGACTCTATTTTGCTCATGCCTGGTTCAGAGGAAAGTTAGGGATTTGGGCAGATTCTAGGCACAGAAGTTGAAGTCCCTTCTCCCTTTCTTTTTTCTGGGATGGACCCCTACTTTGCAGTTGCTATGTTTGCCTCAAACTCTTTCTTCTGTTCCTCTGTGTCAAAAACCGGTAGGTTTTCGACTAGAGTTTAAGAGCCTTACTCAGTGCCAACTGTGATTTGCCTTTAGTCTAAAAGCTATTAAAAAAATTGGCAAATCAACTTGCCATTCTCTTTTTCACAGTATCAACTTCCCCCGGAATCCACCTGCTTTGTTCAATCTCCAGTGCCTTTGAGTCATTGTATGTATATTTTGTCCATAGTTTATAGTTGTTAACTGAGGGAGTCAGCCAGTAGAAGCTTACTCAGCCATCCCAGATATGGAAACACATCTGAAGTTTTGACTGGAAGTCCGGGGGAGCATACTTATTGGGGGATAACTACCAGTCTCTACCTACTATGGTCTTCCCAACATTTGTGCTTCTTCTATAGAACACTCTTTCACTTTTGTATCATGCTCAATTTTTCAAAGAAATTTACCACTAAGTGCTTTATAATGAAACACAAAGGCTTGCTTTGTGATGCATGTGTTTCCTAAATTTGGTACATAAAGCTTATTATTTTTGAAGTAAAAACTTTAAGAGTTTTATCTTGTATGTTGCAATGGGATAACCCAGGAAACACAGTTTCTTTCTATAATACACAACACTTTGATTGTTCAGACAGCATATACCAGCTGCTAATCATATTCTCAGAGTCATAAGGCTTTCTCCCTGAGATCAACCTTAGGCATAACTAGAGAATAAAGATTAACACTCTAGATGTTGCTAACATCAAAATGATACAGACAGACTAAGGACAATTATCAGCTTTTCTACCAAGTGCCATATTGTTTATAGTAGCTTATTCAACAAACCAGCCAGAGAGCATTGTTATATAATTATGAATGCATTATGCTACTGGATTGTCACTCTGAAAAACTCTACATTCTTCTTGGAGAAACTGATAATATGTTTTTAACTTGCGACCATAAAGAGTATAAGCTATTATAAATTTCAGTTCTTAGGACAAAAAGCATCATCTAGTACTTGGTGTGATACTTGCAAGTATCCCAAAGGACTACCTCCCTGACTTTCTTCTTCCTTCTTTTTCCTTCTTGTGAGAGCTGCAGGGGTACGCAAGTGCAAGTGTGAAGCTCATTTTCATAGGAGATATAAATCCAAGGCTAAAAATGAAATGAAATCTTTTTTTGGTGAAATGTTTCTATTTTACTATAGATTTAAGAGACTGTCTCTGTCCTGGTGGGATTATTTCAAAATATGAACAGTTGAAATAAAAAGTATTAATTTCATTTCAGAGAAAAATAGAGTATTTAAGAAAACAAAAACTAAAACACAGATATGAAAAATGTAGATCAAGAAAAACATTTCTGGTTTCCAAATGCTTTTAACCCCATGCTAATCCAACTTTAGGAATTGGAGGACTATAAACAACTATAAGGTTCTCAGAGATCTATAGGTTTGACAAGACATGTATGAATAACTAAATGTACAAATGGGAATCTGAGAATTCTGAATGTTACAGAAGTACCTATTTTCAAAGAGAAATGGGACTCACTGCACTAAAGAATAGCCTTTTATTTGTTGTAGCCAAGATATGAGGTCTTCTAATTAGTAGGAACTTAAACTATAGATTTGTCAAAGACCAGTCTTGTGTGTTTTTGTTTATTTATTTTAATTCTAGTATAGTTAACATACTGGGTTCCATTGGTTCCAATATAGGGATCCGACAATCCTGTACATAGCCCAGTGGCCATCACGATGAACATTCTCTTAACCCCCCTTCACCCACTGCACCCTTTCCATCACCCACCTCCCTTCTGGTAACCACCAGATTGTTATTTCCAGTTAAGGATCTGTTTTTTGGTTTGTCTCTATTTTTCTTGATTTTTCAAAGGTTTTTAAAACAAGGGAGCATGCAGCAAAAAAATGAGGTTTATTACTTATTCATGATTTGAAAAGATTTCTTGACCCTGTAACATCAATGATCACTCTCCTGAGAGGCCAGATAGCACAGTGGTCAGGAGCCAGGATATTAGATCCTCTTTTCCCAGTTATAAGCTCTGATGTTTAAGGCAAATTACTTATGAACTTAGTGCCTTAGGGTTTTTGCCTCTGTAAAATGGGTTTAATAAGCCTATTCCATTGGGTTTCTATGAAAAGTAATTATTTAGTAAATACAAAGGAGTAACTATTACTATTACAATAAATGATATTGGAGCTGGACATTTGGGTTACTTTTGTTTTAATATCCTAGAACTCCACTTAAAAACCTTATTACATTAATATCAGTTAATACATGTAGGATTTGCTTTTGTAAAATGAATTGCAGGCCGTTTTTCTGTAGGAAGCATTGGTCTAATCTTTTCTCTATCAGGGACTGGCTGTATGTCTATGGGCAAGACCCTTTATATAACATGAGGCATATCAGATTCCTCATCTGTAAAATACTGAACCTAAAGTTACTAGAAGGTAGGGTTTGTGTTTTGTTCACCGGAGCCTACCTGAAGTACCTGAAATATAGTATTATTAAATAGTGGTAGCTGAAATAAAAAATAATAGCATTTTACCTGCATGAATATGAGACACTGAATGAGATGCTCTCTAGAGATCCCCTGCAATTCTAGGATTTATGACTACTTATTAGACATTTCTAATGGGTAGAAATTAAATTTGACTATTTTATTTTAAATAGTGATGATTTTCAAAATATAATGTGTTAGCCTTTACCAACCAACCATCAGCTGATGAGCATTAAATTATTTTCTGGTGTAAGAGATGAGTCTCAAATTGTATGCAATCTCTTGTCTGGTCCTCTTAGTTACAGAGAGCATGACTAGATGTAAAGGTGCATTTTCTGGTCCAGTAGCAGGGGCTTTTCTACTGCAGATCTAATAAGCTCAAGCAAGATTTTAATGTCAATTCATGTTCCATCTTCAGAACATAGCCGACCAGGCCCTGACACAGGATTGCTGACTGTCTTAGCCATTATGGACTTCCAGAAAGGGACTGATCCCCTGTACCTGGGTTGTATGTGAACTCCATGCAGAAATATTTGTGCTGGGGTCACTCTGAATAATGTGCTTGATGTGCACATCTGTGTGTCCCAACACACACACCCACACATTTCTAGTCAATGTGTAAACAGACATGCAAAAAGACTCTTTTCTAGAAAAAATATGAAATCACTTATTTCCAAAAAATATGTGATCCTCTAAATGATTCCAAGACCTAAGAGAAATCTGAGAGGCAGCAATAGAGCCACTCCTTATGCAATGAAATGCTTTAAATAGTGCTGTTTTATCCTTTGGCACTAAACTAAAACACACTGGTAATCATCAGAAGACTTATGGGTCTTAGTAGCATTATTACTTTTAACCACATGGCTGAGGAGATAACCAAACACATGGGATGTACAATGTGTAGTAGCTTTCTTGCTTACATTAATAACTATTCATATGCTTACTCATTTACTGATACACTCAACCATTCATTGTTTATTTATTATTCTACCCAGCCATTTCTTCAAAATATGAAATGGATATCGCCTCATCCTTTCCTCATGCCCTTCAGAAGTTAACAGAATATTAGAAAAGAGAAGCAATTTGTGTATGTGATTTTCCTAAAGTTTTGTTTGAGTACCTCTAGCTAAAATGCAGATGCATCTCCAGGAAGTCATTAAAGTGTGATATAGACAGTTATATCTCAAAGTGGAAAGATGTTATTAACACACAGTGAAACAAAAATATACATGACCCCAGATTTTCTATATGGTTGAATTAAAATTTTTTCATTGCTGCCTGCATTTCTAGCTATTAACATTTTCAAAATATCACCTCAATTTCTTTAAAAAAAAGCTTGTTCATTGAAGACAGAGCCATAGTTTCAATGTATATTCTCTATTCTAAATGCATAAATAAATAATACTAACACCTTATTGGATATATCATATCATTCACTAATGTTATATCTGGTAAAGAGTTGGTATCCAAAATACACAAAGAACATATAACTGAATACCAAATAAACAAAAAATATGATTAAAGATAAACAAAGGACATGTATAGACATATTTTTCCAAAGAAGATAGCCAACAGACACATGAAAAGAGGCTCAATATCACTGATCATCAGGGAAATGCAAATCCAAACCATAATGAAATATCGTCTTATACTTGTCACAATGACTAGAATCAAAAGCACAATAAATAACAAGTGTTGGCAAGGATGTGGAGAAAAGGACACCCTCATGTATTGTTGGTGGGAATGTAAATTAGTATAACCTGTATGAAAACAGTATAGAGTTTCCTCAAAAAATTAAAAATAAAGATACAATATAATCTAGTAATTTCAATAGTGGTTACTTACACAAAGAAAAGGAAAACACTAATCCAGAAAGATGTATTCACCTCTATGTTTATTGCAACACTATTTACAATAGCCAAGATATGGAAACAATCTAAGTGTGTCCATCAATTGAAATCTTGCCATTTGCAACAACACAGATGGACCTAGAGGGTATTATGTTAAGTGAAATGGGTCAGACAGAGAAAGACAAATACTTTATGATTTCTTTTATATGTAGAGTCTAAAAAGCAACACAAGCAAACAAACAAAAGCAGAAATAGACCCACAGAGAACAAACTGATGGTTGCCAACGAGTAGAGGGAAAGAGGGCCAGAAAAAAGTGGGAGAAGGGGAGTGGGAGATATAGGCTTCTGGTTATGGAATGGATAAGTCATGGGGTTGAAAGGTACAGCATAAGGAACATAGTCAGTGGTATTATAATAGCATTATATGGTGACAGATGCTAGCTACACTTGTGCTGAGCATAGCATAATGTATAGTTATGGAACCGTTATGTTGAACACTAGAAATTAATGTACCATTGTGTGTGTACTATGCTTCAGTACAAAAACAAAACCAAAAAAAAAACCCCAAAAAATCCTGTACTTACACAAAAACAAATCAGTCATAAAAAGATGTTCATCATCATTAATCATTAGAAAAACGCACATTAAAATGACAACATGCTGCACCCTCTAGAATGACTAAAATGAAAAATACCAACTGTCGAAGATGTTGAGCAATTGGAACTATCATATATTGTTAACCACAAATTAATAATTAAATAAATAATTAAATGAACAAATCTCAAATGTTCACATAAAGGTAAGTCATGCTACCAAGAGGAGATGATAGATATTTGGTTTTATTTATTTATTTATTTATTGGAGACAATAGGCTGTTAGAAGCAACATTAGAGGCCACAAGATAGCGGACTCCTATCTTCAATGAACTGATGGAAATGAACTGTCAACCCTAGAATTTTATGCCTAGCTATACTATCTTTCAAGAATAGGAACAAAATAAATACATTTTAAGACATGTAAAAATGAAGGGTGCTTTTCCCAAGACAGATCCCCATTAAAAGAATGATTAAATATATACTTCTTTGAAAATAAAATAAACATACCGAAAGAAAGGTTTAGGGGGAGAAATTAAACTGTGAAGAGTACAGAAACTGATTGAAGTTAACAGACAATTTGAGTCTATATTGACTGCTTTTTCAAATTCTTGTTTTTAAGTTAATATAAGCAAAATTAGGACTCTAGACAATAGAATCAGGGACAGTGAAATGTTTGTAACTGGATTGTGCTAATATTATTCTATTATTTAGGAAAAAAATAGAAAAAAGTGAGTTTCTGTAGATATGTGTGTGTGTGTGTGTATGTGTATAATCATGTAAGTATGTCAGAAAATCAAGGAAATTGAAATGTAATGCATACATTCCAAATCAACATAGAAAATGAATGGTGATGGCTGGAGAGGCATATAAAGAACCCAACTTAATAGATGGCTGAAATGAAGAAAAGGAGGATAGTAAAGAGAAAACACAAAGTATGATGGTTTAAATAACCAAAAATATACCTGAAATCACAGTAAATGCAAATGATATGTACAAGTGCATACTAAGGACATAAACATATATATTAAATACATTTGATGCATATTAGAATATAGGGATGATCAGATTAGGTTAAACAGATAAAGTTATCTGCTACATAAAGGAGATCTCCTAAGCAAAGCCACATTGAAAAGTTAAAGACAAAGGAAAAAAAACTATATATACAATGTAAATACTCTTTAAAAAGGTAGTAGCGATATTAATATAAGACAAAGTAACATTTAAGTGGGGGAAAAGCTCTGATAGGATTGAGAAGACTATATATCAATGATGAGGAATCCAACAAAAGATTCAGCAACCACACAGCCTACTCACCTAACAGCATAGCTAAGAACTCTACAAAATAAAAAAATACCAAATTTGCAGACACGCAACACTGTCTAGCCAGGCGTACAGACCATGCTGGAAGGTTCCAGAGCCAGCAGGAACCAGACTATAGCCACCTTCAACCTGTGGAGAGTATGGATCCTGGGGTTGGAATGAAAGAAAATATTTTCAGCCTGATCCTTCTGGGTAAAATCTGTCTTTAATATACTGAGGCGTGGGGTAAGAAGAAAAGAAAGAGAGAAAGGAAGATTGAGGTGGGAAAGAGAGAGGGGAGGTGGGTCACACAAGCGGATGCAAATAAACTTTTCATGATGCTTCTTAAACATCCTGTTTGAACTCCAGCTAGTGCATCCTCTCATAAAGGTGAACTTATCCCTGCTGAAGAGAACAGCTGATAGTTCGGTGATGTCTGGCTGGGGAAAGCATGAAATATTTAATCAGGACATGCTTGGTATTGGATACAACTCATAACACTCTTGGCCTTGCCAGATGTTCATTTGCCTTTCCTTGCCCTTCGCTCCGTCTGAGCTGTTGCTCAGTTAAAGGTGCCTTCGAAATGCAGGCTCTGAGGCATTAGCTGCGGACTGTCATCTTTGGTAAACTACATGCAGAATGTATGATTGGCCTTCTTCCACGGAGGTTCAAGGCCTCTGCTAAAACATCACTGCCCAGACCAATTTCAGAGTCCCTTCAAGTTCACGTTATAAACTATCACATCAAAGAAAAATAGACAACTCAGCTGAAAATGAAATCAAAGCTGGCCTGGAACAGAGATATGGACTTAGAAGGTCAAGCTGATATTAAGCCAGCAGATGAGTTTGGTTTCTAGAGAGCAGAGGTGTGTATCGCTGTGTTTTGGGGACCGAGTATCTATGTTCAGAATACATAGCTCTCTTTCTCAACCACCTTGAGATGTCTTAGGCATTCAGATAAATGCCCTGATCAACTCCAGACATCATCAAGATGCCGAAGTTACACCACTGCAGAGAACTGGAGCCCACACACATTTGGAGGGGCCTGGCCAGACTGCTTCAGTGTGCAAAGTAACTCTGGCAAATGCCCCACTTTACAGAAGCTCAGAGAAGTTAAATGACTTGTTCAAAAACCTTCAGACTGGTTGGTTAGCAATAGACCTAGGGCCACAACTCCCAGACCAAGGCTCTTTTCTGAATGACTGATGGAATGCCCTAACCCACCCCTAAGGGGCCAATGGGGGAAAAAATCATTACAATGCAGCTTGCTAATTTGGCTGATCGTCAGAAAGACATTCAGGTAATGATTGAACTAGACTCGTTTGGTGCACATAGCCGATCATGTCCTTTCTCATGCCCGTGTGACAGAGCAAGGACTGAGTGCATGCTGAGGTTAAGCGCTCCATCTAAATGCAGTTCATTATGTCAATAAAGCAGTTGGCTAATGGCTTTAGTTTTGAAATGATGTCTTTTGGACTTTACAAGTAGCTTTAGCAACTGATTCAAAAGACCCTTGATAGCATTTAAGAGTTAAACCATACTTCTAAAGTTCTTTATGTTCAACCAGAAATATAGCATAAGCATTGGGATGTTCTGATTCTGGGCTGGGTTCCTTGTGAATAGGGAGATATGTAGCAAGAAAGCCCTTAAATGCTTATAGGCTTTGCATTCACTATTGAAATGCAAGCCAGACATAGAGCCAAGTCAGCAAAATAATGATTACTGCAAATGGGTGTGCTAAGTTGGGTTGTTAGCAATTTATCCAAATTAAGAGTTGGGGCTTTATCATAATCACTAGAGAAGTATGCCATTCACAGCATCATTTATTTTCACATGTGAGGCTCATCCTAATTTCTAAGTTTACCACCATCCCCTTCCAAAATATAAACATATACTATACTCATAGCTCACGTAAAAGAGTCCTCTCAAGTTAGAAGGTAAAATAGCATACAATATATTTTTTTCAGGAAGCCCTCCAGATTTTGAATTTTTATTTAGATCCTAAAAGTCTTTAGGCATTTCCTCCTTCTCAATGTGTCATTAATGTATATGGTATCAGTGAAAGTCAACTATAGCACACTCAGTGGGATAATTAAAGAAAACCTAATAAAGGGGCAATTAAAAGGGCAGGGATATGGGAAACATTAAAAGTATATGTAGCACTGTGAGTCTAGGAATGGCTGGGATCAATTACCACTCCTGACTGAGTGGGCAAAGGGAGGAAGAACAGAACCTGGAGAGGTTGGCCGTAGGGTGGGGGGGAGCCTTCCTCACAGGAGTCCACGTCTTCCCTGTAAAAATATAGTCAACCCCCAGTGACCCAGCAGGAAGGGAGCTGAAGGAACAATGCCCAATATACTCTCATCTTACCTGCAGATTACCTACTGGTGCTTCCCTTTAGCCAAAAGCAATTATAAGCCAGATGGTAAGGAATACATTGAAGTAGTCCCCGTATGGGGATTTTTCCACCCAGAGCAGGGTGGAGAGGTGGAGAGGGCAGGGGTGGAGGAAGTGGGGGAATCGGGGTGCAACAGGAGCTACACAGCACATAGATGTGGGGCTTTCTTTCCTTTTACATCTGGTCACTTTAAAGCCTTTGAATTTTTCTTGGCGTGACAACTGGTGTCTCAAGAAAAGTACAAAATCACTTCTGTAGTCATTGAAAAGCTGAAAAAGTCAGCACTGACCTCTAGAACAGGGCATAAGTGAAACCAAGCTAAATGCATTCACAGATTTGGGATTTGGGGTCCTTCCCTCCAAGTGGTCTTGAGATTTTTCTTTACTTCCCTTCAGTAACCTTCCTCAGTTGGTGACTAGAAGGACCTACTCAACTAGTACTCATCAGTTTTCTCACAAAGAAGAGGTGTTCAGAGGGTGACTGGGTATTTTTGTGAGGCAGAACAAGAGATGAGTCTGACTTTTCTAATGGGGATCCATAGTGGCCCCGTCTTGAAAGCCCTGGGAGGACCCAAAACACCAGCGACTCTAAGAACAGCAGCCCCCTAGAGTACAGGTGCCAGGTTTTTGGATGTCTCTGTAGTCAACATCAAGAAGTGAAAGGCAGGTGTGAGTCTGAAAGAAGATCCAGTTAACTAAAAGGCAAATTAAGAAGGACAGGCTGGAAAATGATCAGGGAGTCAGAGGGACCTCAGAGTGCTGGGAAGTAGAGCAGAGGAGAAATAGAATGTGGCTGATGCTGATGCTGATGCTGATGCTGAGAAGTGGGGATTGACAAAGTGAGTAGGTCCCAGAGCTAAGCTCTGTGGCCTGTAGTGTATGACTATGGTCGCCTTTAGAGGAGTCTTTCCATGCAATCATGTCTTTCTTACTGCCTGGCAGATAACGTCTTGAAGTTTGATGGTTTGCATCAACCTGTACAGTTACTTATATATTAGAATACTTAGAACACTGAATGTTTTTCAGCACTAATGCTTAGGAGTAAGGGGGCAGAAAGGGGTAGTCAGCTTACAAGCAAAGGAGAGGTCCGGTAGCTTAATGAATAGAAATGACAGACTTTTCAAGTTGTTTTGTTGTGTTTGCAAAACTGGAACAAACAAGTTAATTTTTTAAAAAGCCTTACTGGGTGGTTCAGTGGGTTAAAGCTTCTGCCTTTGGCTCAGGTTGTGATCCCAGGGTCCTGGGATCAAGCCCCGCATCAGGCTCTCTGCTCAGCAGGGAGCCTGCTTCTTCCTCTTTTCTCTCCCTGCCTGCCTTTCTGCCTACTTGTGATCTATGTCTGTCAAATAAATAAATAAAATCTTAAAAAAATAAATAATAAAAATAAAAGTCTTACTGAATCTGTTCATCTCAGTGGGTTACCCTCACAGGTAGAACAAGTTGTATTCACTCTTTTCATATTCCCCCATCCATTGAGGATTGAGGCTCAGCTTGGTAGACCAATGCTCAACCTTGAATGAGAAATGATGAACGTGTACCTTTCTCCTTCCTTGGACACCAGGACACTCAGCCTGGAAAATATACATAGAGATGGCAAGTAAGCTTATGAAAAGATGTTCAACATCACATGTCACTAGAGAATTTCAAATTAAAATTCAAATTAAAAATTTCATAAAACAACAATGATGCTGCACATCTATTAGAATGGCCAAAATCCAAAAATCCTGATAGCAAAGCTTGGTAAAGGTGTGCCATAACAGGAACTTTCATTCCATAGTGATAGGAATGCAAAATGGTATAGCCATGCGGGAGACCATTTGGTGGCTTCCTACGTAACTGAACACACTCTTAGTATATGATCCAATAATCATGCTCCTTGGTTTTTACTCAAAGGAGCTGAAAACTTATATTCATGCAAAAACCTGCATGTGGATGTTTAGAGCAAATTTATTCATAATTTCCAAAACTTGGAAGCAACCAAGACATCCTCCATAAATAAGTGGGCAGAGAAATTGCGGTACATGCAGTTAATGTATTATTATTAGTGTGAAAAAGAAACGAGCTATGGAGCCATGAAAAGGCATGGAAGAAACTTACGTGCCTATGATTATGAAAGAAGCCAGTCGGAAAAGACTATATAGTCTGTGATTCCAACTATATGACAATTCTGGAAAAGGCAAAAGGTTGGAGACAATAAAAAGATAAGAAAAATATTGGCGGGAGTTAGGCGAGAAGGACAGATGACTCGGCAGAGAACAGAAGAGCTTCAGTGAAACTGTTCTGTATGATACCATGATGGTAGATAACACATAATTTATTTAAAAAAATTTTTTTTTCTCTTTGTGAAAGTTCTTTTATCCACTTCCCTTTACCCAAAGAATTTATCTTTTTTTTTTTTAAGATTTTATTTATTTATCTGACAGAGAGAGATCACAAGTAGGCAGAGAGAGAGAGAGGAGGAAGCAGGCTCCCAGCCGAGCAGAGAGCCCGATGCGGGACTCGATCCCAGGATCCTGAGACCATGACCCGAGCCGAAGGCAGCAGCTTAACCCACTGAGCCACCCAGGTGCCCCAAGAATTTATCTTTTGATACACATAATTTATACATTTACCAAGACTCATGGAACGTACAACACCAAGGGAGCCCCGCAATGTAAATTCTGGACTTCGGAGGATAATGATGAATCAGCGAAGTTTCATCCAATGTAGCAAATGTACCACTGTGGTGTGGCACTCGGGCTGGGACAGGCCATGCACATGGAAGAACAGGAGTCTGTATTTTACCTTCCTCTCTATTTGGCCCTGTTCCTGAAAGAGCTCTAAAAAATGAAGTTCATTAACTTTAAAGAAGTGTTCTGATCTCAGTAGAACCCAGAAAACTTCTCTTTAGCTGAATCCCTTTCCGAACATGATACCCACACTCAGGAATCCTAAAGCAGTCAAGTAAAGCCAAAATGAGCTGCCCTTTTTTGAGAGGTTCCTCTAGGAATTTTAGGGACTGGGTTCAAGTCACTTATCTATTACTGTAAAGACACTTCTCTTTTCCAAAAGAAAAATGGGCTGTAGTTAAAGGCACAAGAAGTGTTTCTTCTGAAGTGTTTTCTAAGAATCTGACCTGAATATGTGGCTTTACAAAATGAGAGAAAGCCTAGGAAATAGGAAGAGGCAAGTATTCTCTTGAGGGTTGGGAGGAGCTGTATAGGTAGGTGAAGGGCTGTGCTATGGGCTGGGAGAAGGAAACCTGGGCTGAACGGGACAGTAACATTGCATGTATGGAGAGCAAAAGGTAGAATTCCTTGCACTTGAAGAGAGTTCTCTTTGTCAGTTTCACAAACTGGAGGTCGTGTGTCAATTTACAAACAAATAAACTAAAAGAACATTTGCAAGATGTATGGTGTAGTGTGAATAAATGAGATCCCAACCCCATCATTCCCCTGTTGTGCAATCTTGATCAAATGGCTTAAATTTTTAGAAGCTCGGATTTCTCGGCTATAAAATAAGGGCAGTGATATACCTAGCCCAGGTATATCACCTGGGCTATCCCCACCTTATGAGGATTGAATGAGAAAATATACAGCAACTCTTTAGTTGGTAGATTGATTGGTAAATAGTAATTTATGAATTATTATATTTATGATTCTAAAACATGTATTATTACAACTTTTAATAATGATGATGATAATAATAATGTTTTAATATTCTTACCATGATAACAAATTGTCTAAACACAATCATTTTAATCAACAAGTATATATTAAAATCCTACCATGCACTTAAATGTTTTCATACAAACTTGATAGAAGTCTAAGACGAGGTCCCTCTACAAGGGAAATTATGATCTAATAGGAGAGATAAGATGCATATGCAGGAAACAGAACAGAGAATATGGACAACATAATTTCGGCCAGTCATGGAGTATGTGCTGGAAGTGCTGTACGGTAAGTATGTACGGTAGTATGGAACTATGTACAGTAAGTGCTGGAGAGGTTCAGGGAAGATCAGCAGGACTGAAGTTTCAGGACTCATTTCAGGGAGAAGGGATCTTCAACTCAGCTGTGGGTTAGTGAGGCTAAGGTGCGGGCACCTTGTGGTGATGCCAACTGGAAGAAAGTACCAAGGGAAGTGAGAACAACTCTAACTTAAACAGAGGTCTGCCCAAGGGGGCTGTGGCTCTCTAGCTGGTGAGCGGAGGTGGTGGCACTGGGCTGAAGAAAGAAATGAGGCGGGAGAGGCTCTTTATGCAGTAGTGAGTCAGTATCTGTCAAAAGCAACTATTTAGCAGCTGGGGGACCTGATGAGCACGATTTACTGGGAAGAGACATCCAACCAAGTCGGTGATAGAAAGTACAATGGGCAAAGTCAAGATCAGCTAAGAAATTACATGACCAACAACTTTCTCTTTTTATATTGGAAATTTTTATACAGTGTGAATTGTAAAAAGTGAATGCGAATTGTTTCTGTTATTAGGAAAGAGAGTCTTTAAAAGGAAATGAACTATTGAAAGAAAAGTTTAATATTTAGAAACATTTTTGTCTGTATTAAAAACAGTTAAGTCTGTTAAAGGAAACCATGTATTTTAGTTTCTCTTTTTACCCTCACTGCTAGGACCCTCAAAACTATTTTTAATGCAAATCTAATGACTTTCTTGAAAATAGACTTTTGATGCTATACATCCTCTTAGCGGCCACAGGCAATACAAAGAGAAAAACCCGGGCACCTGGGTGGCTCAGTGGGTTAGGCTGCTGCCTTCGGCTCAGGTCATGATCTCAGGGTCCTGGGATTGAGTCCTGCATCGGGCTCTCTGCTCAGCGGGGAGCCTGCTTCCTCCTCTCTCTCTCTCTGCCTGCCTCTCTGCCTACTTGTGATCTCTGTCAAATGAATAAATAAAATCTTTAAAAAAAAAAAAAAAAACAAAGAGAAAAACCCATAAAGTTTCTTAGCTAGCACCCTCCTAGCTTCCATCAGAGAACCTAGAAAATCTTGCTTTACTTCCAGGAGATTAAGTATGATCCAAAAAGTGATAGAAGAGCTCTTATGCCTCCCAGAACATGCTATTCCATGACTGAGGTCACAAACATAGCCAAAGGGAGCCTGTGGCATTTACAGGAGTAGTAGGTCAGCCTTTGCCCTAAACAAGGAAGTTTTCCAGACTGAAATGTTGGCAGAGTCCATCCACAGAGCCCAAGAGGAAAGACAATGTATCGAACTTCCATGTACACAATGATGCTACAATGATATCACAATATTACTAACATTTTGTTAGTGCTCACTCTAAGCCAAACTCCTATACTAAGTGCTATAATTGCACAGCTCACTTAATCTTCAATGCAATGAGATAGGCATGATTAGTATCCCCAGTGTATCATTTAGAGAAACAAAGACCTAACTGTTTTAAGGGCCATGTTCAAAGTCATGTGGCTAGTCAATAGCAGAGCTGGGGCAATATGGTTTGGGAGTTTCTGTCACCGCTCTAGGGTCAGGCTGTGTGGGTTTTGGAACTCTTCTTTCCTATATGTTAGCTCCTGTATGACCTTGGGCAACCACTTTCTAAGTCTCTACCTATTCGTCCTTACAGTGTGGCTACTGACAATGCCTATCTTATTAGGTGGTCATGAAATAACATACATCCATAATGGGTGAGGTGTTCACAGATTGGAATTTGGTGGAAACTGTAGAATAGCGGGCCTAGATGATTGTAGAGTTGGATGCATCGTGGGGCTACATTTTGTTGCCATTAAACATTTAAACATTTATACCGTCTCCCAATTCCTTTCGATCTAATTCTGTGATTGCCAATCAATCTTCTAATAACGTAGCTTCCTTTCCAAAGTGCCAGGATATGCCGGCAAGACCCTGCATCTGCCCATTTGTCTGATAGGTTATTTGCTTGAGAGTTACAACGGTAAGTCAGCATTCCAGTTGAATTCATCACTCCCTGACCTTCATTAGCGTGAATCGGCACCACTGAGTTAGACACTGTCACGATCTATTTTCTAAGCCTGGAAGTCTAAAGGTGAGACAATGGCAAGTGGCTAACTCACCAAATAAAACCTGCTCCGGGGAACCCTTGGAGGCCTGCAGCCAGGCTTTCCCTGATGGTGAGACCCCTTCCTTCAAACCTCTACAGAAAGCTACTGCAGTATTACAAGTGGACAAAATACCGATATTCATCAAGATCCCAAGGGAGAACTGAAAACCCCGTCCTATGTCACAAAACCAATTTCTCCCAGTATCGTGTACCCAGGTGGGTCCTTCAGAGCCCCCTTTGGATGTCGGAGCCCATGCTCAGCCCTCTCTCCCCTCTCTTTGGACACGGAGACCATCTGGAGTAGAGCTCGGGCTGCCCGGAGTTCAAACATCGGGACGTGTGGGGATTCCGGCTCCCTGGCCCTATGATCATCTATTCAGTCAGCCATTTTTCCCTTTTCCAATTCCCCGGTTGGCCACTGCTCTTCTCTCTCCAGGCCTCTATTTATTCATTTTTTAATTGTATCATGCTACCAAGGAGTCCTGAACCTTCTGCAGTCAAGACATCTGAATTTTCCCACTGATGCATGTAAAATCTCAGCTGCCCGGATTCTGTGCCACGCTGTGCTCTGTGGGGATCAGGAAACAAAGGGGTGAAGGACGGTGGCTGCCTGGTGTCTTAATAAGATGCAGATCAGCGGAAGAGCATCAGACCATCAAATCCAGGGTCTGCTGCAACCGCACACCTTTCGTCAGGCCTGGAATGGGCCGAGATGGATTCGGGGCTTTATTGAAAGATCATACAGGATGACTGCAAAATCCCATTACTTGTTGATTAAGTATTGATTGCTGCAGTATTAACAAGCCAGCTAATATGAAGTGACCTCTGAGGCCAGTGGTTTGGGGGAGGGGGAAGACAATTTACTAAAACAGGCAGGGAGATGAATAAGAGGGCTAGATTTGCTCTTGGCTTTTAGCTTCGGTTAAAATGTCACACTCGATAGTGCAGATCAATGCCCACTTTATTTCCTCACAGCCGTCTTATTACCATCATGAGGCTGCCTCCTTTGATGCTTTCTAATGACCCTCTGAACCGCCTGCTCAGCTCACCCTCGGCTTTCAACTAAAAGGAAAGCCCTCTCTGCCCCTTGCTGCTGATGGAGAGGCCGTGGCGATGAGGCGGGGCCAGGAGGCCCAGCCAAGGCTTGTCCAGGGTCAGCGGTGCTATCCGCACGGCGCTTTTCCCCTTGGCCTTTGCTTTCCTTTGAGTGTCTTCCACATCAAAGCTCGTCTCCCCTCTCCACCATTCCAAATAATGTCGAGGCAGTGAAACAAGTGGGGCCCTGCTCCAGACTCCCAGCCAAGGCCATCGTCTAGGTCAGGGGCTGGATGACTGGTCTCCAGGAAGGGAGATCTTGCCTCCTCCTTGAAAGCTACCCCTCCCAGAAGTTGATGTCTTTGACAATGGCAAGGAAATGGAAGTAAATAAATGACTCAAAAAACATTCCCCAACCCCGCCCCCCTTACCCACGATGAGCTTCAATCAAGCAAACTGTGTTTTAAGACGGTCCATGGTGTGCACCAGCCAAAGGAACATCAAGCAATCCTCTACTATGGAAATCAGAGTTTACTTTTCAGTCTATAGAGAGGAGCTTTTGTGAACATGCTCTGCTCTTTCAGGGAGGTGTTTGGCTTCTACACTACAAAATACTCTGCAGACTACTTAGTCTGGCTTTCTCGGAATATAAATATTTTATGGCCTGGCCAGGAGGGGATTTGTCAATGCCCTCCTATTGGCCAAAGGTCTGACTCCAGCTTTCTGCGTCAGAAAGAAAATAGAGAAGTGAGTCGAGTGAAAACTTTCTCCTTGGCAAACATACTCAATTGGTCTCTGAAATGAAAAGGTTTCCAACACTCGATGGCTAGAGGGGGGAACAGGAGTACAGAGAGGACGCTTCAAACTCTCCAAGGCTGCTATTCAAAGCCAGTGCCGACCTGAAGATGAAAACCATAATAATTTCTCCGGGGCTTTAAGAAACTGCCTCGGTAAGTTTTGTTGCTGCGAAATTCATAATTTAAAGCCTCTTCCCACCTATTCCAGCCTAAATTGGGCGAATAAAGATCATTTCTCCCTTTACTTAACTAGATCAGTCTTTTTTTCTCAGGGTCATATCAGGGTTTCCTCTAAAGTCTTACAATTCAGAACCACTCACAGACTACCACAAATAAAACCACTTCCCTTTCTCCTTATCTTCTATTGTTTTTGCTCTTCTAGGAAAATCTACGAACCCCCTCCCCTATTTTCCCTGTTTCTCAACTACAATCACTCTATATTTATTTAATGTAAACCATGTGTGTGTTTGCGACATTAACATGGTACTGAAAGGTTTGTTGAATGAATAAACTCATTGTTTTGAATTATTTTTCATTGAATTCATGAATTTACTACATGTTTCTGTAATGTATGGAGACTAATTCTCTCTGCTCTACAAAAATTGAGAAGTCATAAAGAAACCTGGTTTGCATTATTTCCTCAATCTTGGGACCCCCAAATGAATCTGCTTGAAAAACCTCTATAGTATTAAGCTTGATAAGGGAAGAAACTTTTGGAAGAAAACATAAAAAGCCCAGAAAAGAACATTCCACACTTTCTATATGCAGGAACCCCTGCATGGAATGATATTCTATTTAATATTTCTGCCTAACCGCTCTTGCCGCAGAGAATTCTTTAGCTTATAAAAGATCTTAATCTAAGATACAGTGTAGGGATAACCAATAACTGGTCTCATGAAAAGTTTACAGAATGAGAAACATTTATGAAAAATAGATACACAGCAGGAGATGGAGGGATGTGAGGCTTAAATAGAAAACATCCATAAGTTTCTAAGTTTCGTGTCATAGTCTGTTTTCATATCCAGCCGTACCTCCCCACAACCCATGGATGGTATGGGAGATGGAATGTGGGGCTGGACAAACTTTAGAATCTGACTCGGGAAGGCATTCTTATGGATTAGTGCTTTCTTAGGAAGCTGAGTGGCCAGGACACTCCACAAAGATGCACAAGGCTTAGCACAATAAGATTGTTTCACTGTGATGAACTGACCTGCAAGAATCCTTTGGCCAGTATCAGTTTTGGCCTCATTTGGCCCAGGTTGTCTGATTTCTGCAGCTCCTTTCTGCTAAGCTTACATATAGACAGGTTCCTAACATTCTAAGGGACAGGTGAGAGGTTGGGGGTGAGTTCCGGAGGCAAGACAACTTAGTCATTAGTAAGTGATGTTATAAAACCGAGGCCTCTCAATGACCGATAAGGTAAAAGCCGAACACATCCCCCCCATCCCCCCAGGGTTCCTTGGATGAGTTTTGGGTATTTCAAGGCCCTCAAAATAGTGATAGTAGTTGTGCATACAAATTGCTTATTTTCTGTGGAATGGGTGTATGGATGCTTGTAAATTTTGAAGGGCTCTGGACTCTTCAAAAATTAAGGACCAAGGCTTTGAATTAGCTTTTCTCTCAGAATGTTGCTTTATGAAAATCTTTATGATCTACCCAAACTCAGCAAGTTCACTTCCCACACTCCTCCTCTACCTCCTTCCCATCACCTACCGCATGCTTGTGAGAACACTGAAGCACAGGAAATGAGTCCTTGTCCCCACCCTGCCCTGATTCTGTATTTCCCCTATCTTTATGCCTCTCTACACACTGTTATCACGTCTGGGATATATCTCTCCCTCTTTCCTCCCCAGATATCATCCTTTGTATAAATATCCTCTGCTTTGTCCTAAGGGAATCCGTTCAGTTCAAAAGTCTATATAAATGTGCTGCTTTCTAGACACTGTCCTAGGCACCAGTGATCTAAAATTAATAAGAAGTGATCCCAGCCTCAAGGTCTCCCACAGGGAGGAAGGTATGTGAACAGCTGAGTATGACACATTGTGATAAGATAGAGAATGTAGAACACACAGAAAGGTTACTACCAGTACCAAGAAAGTCATGCTTCTTCCTGGGAGAGTGAGGTGTGAATTAAGGACAGTCAAATACTGGATATAACTCTGGAGGAGCAGTGTTTTAAAATTTAAAGTGGAATGTCATCTGGGCTAGAGGGAATAATGGGGGAAGCAGAGAAATATGAAATTGTGTTTTTCACCGACTCTCAGAGCCTTTACCACATTTCTGCTCCTCTTGTGGCTTTCTCTTCCCTCTTGATAGTGAACACCAAGTTGTTCCCACCAAGTTGCTAGTCAGTATGATTTTGAATAAATGACTTCATGAATTTCTCTACAGCCTTTCACTTAAAAAAATGAATAAACACTTTTACATTTTTATGCTCCTCAGTCTGTCAGGTCTGCAGCACAAGAAGACACACCTACAGTGGGATTCAAATAGGTCAACTACATCTCCATTAACAGGTGTCTTGTGTATGGTAATGGATGGTAATTGGACATCTGGGTGGCAATAGAGGTAGTGGGATGCATGGATTTGGGGTGGCAGGCAGATGTTAGGATTGAAAATCAGTATTCAGGCCTTTTTTCTTTTTCTTTTTTTTTACTTAAAAGTCACCCTTTGTCACTGATATTGGCACTCTTGGACTGGGTCAGGGAGGTGGGTGGAAAGCAGGAGTGTTCCTTGAGAAGGCAGAACAGACATAGAAAGTGTGGTGGAAAAATTAAAAAAGATAGTATTAGAGGGGAAAAGGGTGAGCAGTGTCTTTTGTTAATAACCTCATTTAAATTAGTGTTATTGGCAATGAAATTTAGGATATGGTTATGCTAGAATGTGGCTGATAAGGAAGGTAGGGGAAGGGAAGTGGGGGGTGATTTGTGGTTGTAAGGTCAAAGAATATCACCCTTTAAAATACAGAGCAGCCTTTAGGAATTAAACTAAAAACAGACAATATGAGAGGAACAAGTTTTTGCATGGCATTCCCAAGAAGAAATAATACACTTGTTATGCATTACAGTCTGTGCTCAAAATGCTATTTCAGCATTCTGGGTATTAAAAAAAGAACCTTATGTGGTCTTGTGGTGAACGACTGTGAAGGATTATTTAAAGTAAACTGTAGGGAAATATAAAACAAACCCAGCTAATTTATCACAACAGTGAAGATGCATAAATAAGATGTTTATGAATAACAAGGACAGCTTACCTATTATTTCAAAAAATTTTCATTTTTAGTAGAAAATATGCCACATTGTATTTAAAGGAGAATGACCCTTATTTTTTCCCCACAGCTCTATAGACTCTGGTACAGCCTGACTTATTACTATGAATATAACATGATGACTATTTTGGAAGTGTTTTAATTATATGATGAGCCTCTGGGAATCTTGGCTTGAGGGATATATAGCTTCACACTCAAGACTAATATTGCCTTAAGCCTGGGAGCTCAAGAACTCAGCAAATGTGGTTGCCAATCAATTGCCAATCAAAGAAAAAAAATAGATGATGAGAGTGAAGGTACGTGATTCTTTCATTACTCGCAGCCAGCCTGTTGTGGAAGGAAACTTCATTGTAGGTCTCTGACCGGGTAGTTCAATGACACACAATTTTTCAGGGAAGGCTCTAATGATAGGCTTGGATTTTTTTTCTGAGTCTTTGAGTTTTACATTGTAGTTCTGAAGTTGGCATATTGATTTCTGTGGCACTGATGGCTAGTAATCCAACAGAGAGTGTCCCGTCTCCTTTGGGTCACACAGCGAGCCTGCACTTCTCAGCCTCTCTTGCGGTTTAGTTGAGGCCATCATCCCAAAGTCCTGGCAAATGAACTGGTTCATAAAAACTCCCCAGGAGACCCTTACTCTGTTCTGTGCCATTGAATGGAGAGGTCTGGTGGAGACACAGTGTGGAAGGAACCTAGTTCCTGAATGACTATAAAAGGTCTTCTTTTCACTTTAAAATGAGCAAGAAGCCACCTTTGTTGTGTGAAGTCTCTCGGATTTGAGGTTGTTCCGATGGGTAGCCTACTCTAATCCATTCGAATACAAAATCTTTCCTGCGCCTTTTCATGTTTTGATTTCTTGACCAAATTTCAGCTGGCCCATGTTCTTGTACCTAATAGACAAAAGGAAATAAACTATGAGAAAAGAAACGCTTTTATTGTTGAGAAGAAAGGATGAATAGCTAAATCATAGGAACACCCTTCTAAGGACAGTATTAAACATAACCAAATCATAGATTGCTGCATCATGTTTAGGAAAGGGTAGTCGAAGAACGCAACATATAGGCAATTCACAGTGATTAAAATGAAAAACCTTTCTGATTTGATCCAACATAATTCAGGCATGAAAATGTGCCATGAGTGGCCTAGGTCAGTAATCATTAACCCATGTCTTCCTGCATCAAGCTAGAGATAATCAAGACCTGTTTAACACTCTCTCCCTCCCCACCTTTGAAAACTCTTGCCATCATGGAAAGAAGTTCATGCTTCTTGGAGCAGCTTCATGTCTTCTAGCTTCACCATCCTGAAAAACAGAGGTAAATTCTCGGTGCTCGGAAACTAACTCTTTCACCAATTTGAGGTGCCGACGCGGTCTGAGTGTCCTTTGAGTGAATGGCACAGTGATGCCAGATAAGACGTGGCAGTCAGAAAGATGTTTGTTGCATCCTCTCATTAGTCACCTACTCCAGGAAAGGTCACATAAATGAAAGCCCTACCCCTTACCCCCCAACATATCCATTAAAAACCCATCAGGTTAGGAGAGGGAGCCTTCACCAGTTAAAGAGGCTGCACATGGAAATTCATAGAAAGGACAGATTTCAATACATCATCTTCAAGAAGTGATAGTCTCAGAGGTTTGCACCACTGCTCTTTTACAAAATCTTTGATTTGCTTTTGATATGCATTTTCACCCTTTCAAATGCAACCAGATTTCAGTACATATCACATTTTTAATGAGAAGAAACAAGCAGGTGTTGATGTGTTATATATAACTGCAACAATTCCAGCTACATTTGTCTAATGGGTATGAATATCACTTTGCAACAATACACTAAGGAAAATGAAAAATAGAATAGAAACCTCTCACTGTGTTTGGCATCTAGAGAAGACATATTTAAGTGGTAGCTTTCATATATTTTGGGAGACCGCTGAAAATTAGCAACGTTTAGAGATTACTGAGAAAACACTAATGTGAATCAGGCTCACATTATTAATAATTTGCATATTAGTTAATAACCCATGTTTTCTTCTTGAAAGCGTCTATGGGTATGAAATATTTATTCCCTGATATGCATCACCGGTTCTCAATTCTGTGACTTAAGTCCATGCTTATGAAAGTGATGGATCTTTATATGAGGTGCTTCAATACCTGATTGTATCAAAACCTGCACACTGGAAGGGTTGATAGAACAATAAGGTTGTTTTCCTGGCTCAAGATTATCCAAAATTCGAGCTTATACCATGCTATTGGCTACCATGAATTAAATCAACACCATCATCATCAACAGCAGAGCATTTATTAAGTGTGGAGCAACAATAAATACAATGCTTGGGAATGGCTGTAGAGGAGTGGCAAAATTGGTCCTTGCATTCAAAGAAATTATAGATTATTTGAAAATATCAGAAATGAACATGAGAATAATAGCCGCTAATGTAGACAGTGTTTGCACTAATCTATAGATTGATGAGCCCAAGTTCATTGACTTGAACAAGTCTGGGCCGACCCAAGAAAGTTATTTTTCACAGGAAGATGGGGCCCAGCCTGGGGCAAGTCCACATATCAAGCAATAGGAGGCAATCAGGGAAGGTAGCCATTGTTCCAGGGAAGGCTGAGTGCTTGGAAATGGGGCCTAGCCATGTAGGTTTTGTGATACTTATCTTTCTCAGTTTGAGGAAAATTCCCTTCTATTCCTAGTTTGCTGACTATATCATGAATGAATGTTGAATTTTGATGACAGTTTTTCTGCATCTGTTTTGATTATCTCTCTCACATACACACACACACACATACACACCTTACCTCATTTATTCTGGCGGTGTGGTAATTTTATGTTGATTAGTGAATGTTCAACTAATCTTACACTTTGGAAATAAAACCCAGTTGGTCATCATGTATATCCATTTCATATAATTGCTAGATTTGATTTGCAAACATTTTCTTCAATTTTGCACCTATGTTCTTGAGGGATATTGATTTGTGCTTTTTTCCTATAATGTCTTGGTTCGGTGTCATGGTAATAATGGCTTCATAAGTCGTGTTGGAAAATATTCTCTCCTCCTCTAGTATTCGAAAGAATCTGCATAAAATTGTACCATGTCTTCCTTTAATGATTGACAGAAATCACCAGCGAAGCTATCTGGGCTTGGAATTTTTATTTTGGGAATATTTTTTTTATTACCAATTCAATTTGTTTTAACACATATATTGCTATTTATATTTCCTATTTATTCTAGTGTCAGTTTTGGTAATTTCTGTCTTTTCGACAACTGATCTATTTCATCCAAGTTGTCAACTTCGTTGGCTTAATGTTTTCTATATTATCTTAATAAGTATTTAATAAATTCTGGATGTGCAGTGGTAGGCCCTCTTCTTTCCTGATGTTGGATTTTTTTTTTCTCTCCAACCTGGTTGATGCAAACAGTAAATAAATTCTTCCATTGCTGTGTGGAGGCTGGGGGTTGTTCAGCTGGTGGCTCCCAGCGTTTCCTCACTGAGTATTACTGAGCTCCCCTGGACAGTTTCTGGCCAGAGACTAATGAAGACCCCTTTCCAGGTTCCTAGAGGAGTTCCCTGTGCTGCCCCTGGATACTGCTTGGCAACACAAATTCCAACATCTGTCTCCTCACGTTGGTGATAGGACTGTTTCCCTCCTTTTCTTGCATTTTCACTTACATACCTTGAGCCTAAAAGTCAAGGCAAGTGTAGGGCTGACCCCACTGGTTTCCTTTTCCGAGGGATCACAGTTCAGTATTGCCTGGTGTCCCAACAACTGAAAACCATTATTTCATATATTTTATCCTGTTCACTGGTTGTTTGCACTCCCTAAGTCTGGTACCAGTTAACCTTCCATGCTCAGAAAAGTTAGTGTATTATTACCAACGGGGGCCACTGAGACTCAGTGTAATTTTTCCAGTGTACACAACTAACAAATATGATTAAACCCCATCTATGGTTTTTCCCCTTCTATCAAGCTGCTCTTAACTATCCAGAATATATTAATGGAACATATGGATAGGAGACTGTTAGATTTAAAAGAATCCTTCACATTTATATAATTGGAATACAATGAGGCATCCATACAAAACAATATAAGACATTGAATTTTAACATCTGTGCTAGCCAAGTTTAAAGCTGATGGGAGACAATGTTTTGCAAAGTTGTTTTAACAGAGAGAAAGTCTGCCTGTCAAAGAAGTATAAGTAAAACAAAGAGAGAAAAATATAACACCTAGAAAATACTATTCAAGGGAATGGTTGACACTGGTGAGAAGTTTCTGATTTTAATGCCCCTCACTGCCATCCACAGTGATCTCAATGGGGCTGAGCAAAATCGTTTCTATCTTTTTAGCATCTCTGCAACCCCCTGAAGAAGTCTATTTGAGAATTATTTAGTGTCTCCATTATAAGGCAGAGATCTTAGAGCATTTATTTTAATTAGAATAAGGCCTTAGTAGTAAGAAACCAAAAGCATTTTAGCTTTCAGTGGACAACTTGAAATGTTTTAAAACAGCATACCCCTCAGAAAACAAGAGCACCTAAAAAGTTCAATGTAATCCAATTAGTTATTTAAGATTTGGTTTACTTAAGGATTTATTTCATGATTTCAAGTACCTGTATATGAAGGACCCAGACCTGTTAAAACAGACACACACACACACACACACACACACACCACAAAAGGATTTGGGTAGAGGATTTATTATTCTTAAATATCAAAGTGTTCGCCTGATGCTACAAGTGACATGCCCAATACAGAGCAGAATTCCTAAGTTCGAGGCTTGCAAATAAATATTAGCATCCCATATATTGGAGGCTGCTGTGAAATACACAGAAATGGGAGCTTGTTGGCTACCTCCCAGGTCTGTTCCATATTTCCTAAATTTGCAGGTATGCTAGGGGTTACATGTGGACTTTTTTTTTCCAGCTCTCCAGTTGTTTCCAGTTTTTTCTAGGTGTTGATAGTCATTTGAATATGCCTAAAAAAAGAAAGCAGTCTGTTGACCTTCAGGCACCACAAACCCGTGGACTTACTGGTGTGTTTGTAGAACACATGAGTCTATTATGATGCACATATGATGAGAAAGAATTCCAAAGTGGATGCAAAGAGAGGAAAATAAAATGTGCCTAAGAATGGTTCCTGGAGCAGATGTGTTGAGCTTGCATTTGCCTCTGAGTCTAAATGTTTGAGAAAGTATCTCTCACTGAATCGTAATTTCTAAATTAAAGGTAAAGAAAAACACTGTTGAGGATCATTTCCACCCTGACCCGTCTGAGAAGTGTGATGGCTTATGGCTCATCACTATCACATTTCCCCAAAAGTGCTAATTAAGCTTCTTGATATGTAGAGAGAAAAACAGTCCCTATAATCCTGATGGTCGGAGGTGGAAAATCGGCGGCACACGCGGAATCAGACATCTGTGACTGGAATAGAGTAAGAATGGGATCTGTATTTGTGTTAGGCAGGATTCTCCTGATTGCACCCCAAAAGAACACCTCATTCGAAACTGTACTCCATATAAAGGGCATCTCTGGCTTAGATAGCCGAGAAGGGTCTGAGGTTAGTTAGATCACCATCTGGTGAGCCTCGGGGACAAGCCCTGGAATGATCTGGGAGCTTCTTTTACTTCTGTCCATCAAGACTTGGGAAGTTGAATAGCCAAGAGTAGGGTTCCTCAATCTCGACACTATTTCCTTTTTGAGCCAGGTCATTATCTGCTGGGGCAGGGGGACATGTGTAGCATGTATTGCACAATGGTCAACAGCTTCCTTAGCCTTTACCCATAGGTACCAATAATGCTTTCTGCTCCAGTTGAAACAACCACAAATGTCTCCAGACATTGCTAAGAGTCCCCTGAAGGGAAACATTGCCACCAATGGAGAAGCACTGGCCAAGAGATTAATAACACAAAGTACATAGATTCAACTTCTATCTCGATCACTTCCTAGCTATGTGACATGGAGCAAGTTGCTTGATCTCTCTGTGCTGGAATGTCCTTATCTCTTTAATAATGATTATGGAGGGCACCTGGGTGGCTCAGTGGGTTAAGCCGCTGCCTTCGGCTCAGGTCATGATCTCAGGGTCCTGGGATCGAGTCCCGCATCGGGCTCTCTGCTCAGCAGGGAGCCTGCTTCCTCCTCTCTCTCTCTCTGCCTGCCTCTTCGCCTACTTGTGATCTCTCTGCCAAATAAATAAATAAAAAAAATAATGATTATGGAATTATCTACAAGATAAGCATATTGTCAGGACCAAGTAAGATAATACAAATACAATTCTAAGAACAGTACATGTACATAATCAGCATTCAACTAATATCAGCTCTTAGTACTAGCAGCTTCATATGATAAAGAAATGGCATCTGACTGTACCAGATTAAACAGATATAGCTTAATAACTTTGGAGGAATTAACAATTGTTGTTGTTTTTTTTTCTCCTAGTGCATCCACTGGCCCAGCTTGGTTCACAGGACTAGGTCTTGGGCCAACTACAGCAGCCAAGAAGATGTAGTACTGTGAATGGCCAGGCTTGGATCAAACTCTAATCCTGTAACTAAAGGGAAGAGACTTTACTCAAAGAAGAGCCATGAAAAAGCATAACGGGCAGGGAAAACCAAGAGCCACCATAGTCTACTTCAGAGTATTAAAAAAATGTGCAAGTAGATTTCCTACTTCAGTAACTGATTCAAGGGTCATGAAAACCCATCTTCAGTCACATTTTGGTGAATTTTCTGGGGCAAGGAAGTCGGTAAATTATCGGATGAGAATATGTCAAGGGGTGCCTGGGTGGTTCAGTTTGCTGGGCAACTGCCTTCCACTCAGGTCATGATCCTGGAGTTCCAGAATCAAGTCCCGCATGGGGAGTCTGCCTCTCCCTCTGACCCTTTTTGTGCACTCTCTCTGTCTCAAATAAGTAAATAAAGGCTTAAAAAACAAATAGAAAAAGAAAGAGAGAGAGAGAGAAAGAAAGAAAGAAAATGTCCAGATGTGCCAAGAAAATGGCTATTTAAGAAATGTGTCAGATGTATCCCTGCTATTCCATACAACAAGCAGGGAAAGCCCAGATGGAGCAGAAAGAATGACCATGGCTCTTCTTCACAGCTTTGCAATGAGAAAGACCAGTCTGAAAGAGTAATGATCAAAGCTACCATTCACTGAGTTCTTCCCAGGTGATAGGGGTTTTAATTGTATGAATTCAAGCAATACAGTATCTCTATGTGCTCACTGATACTATGCTCATTTATAAAATGAGAAGACTGAAGAATTTCTAAAGAAGATGAGTATATTTGGTTAAGGTCCACAACCGGTAAGGGATGGAGCCAGAAGTCAAGCCCAGGCCCGCCTGACTTCACAGCTCTGATTCCTGATCTCGACACTGCCATCCCAGAGTCTGGCCAACACACAAAGGGAAGTCAAGCTGCCAGAATTTTTTTTTTTTTTTTTTTTTTCTGCAAGGGGTGGGAGAGCAGGGATTCGTACTTGCCAAGAAGAAGGGCCTTAGTTAGGGCTTTTCTCTTTGGCAGATGAGCGCAGCAAACACTGCTGTGTGAACTCCCCAAATTTCACATACGAGGGAGTAAAAGTCCAGACAAGCTGAGTCCTCCCGGTCAGCAATACATTTCTCTTTCCCGATACTTCTCTTGACCCTTTGCACTTTGACCTCGTACCCTTCGTTTAACACCCAGCTCAAATATTGCTTCTACTCAGGGCTGGGCTGAGAGGAGTGGTCACCGTGGACAGCTGACGATGTGGCATCCTTTTGCAAGCCAAATATCAAATAATAAAATGTTTACACCTTTCGCCGCATGTTCCTAACGTGAATGGAATGGGCCATACTATTTCAATCTTCTCGGAATTGCTTTTCATTTCACAGATCCCTCCCCACTGCGAGCCCACCCTTATTATCTGTGATTGGCTAGGGCTCCTTACTTACACTTGGTAAAGTCTTGAGGCGGGTGAATTGTATGAAAACAACCACCGTTTTATTACAGAATTTCTGCTTCCAGGGGCTATAATATCAGGTGGCTCGGGCAAGCTGCTCTTGCGATTGGAGGCAAACCTGGGTCGTCCCCCACAACTTGCAAGTATCCTCTTCAAAGCTAGTCGTGCCCATGAGGGGACTGTCACTCTCCCACACGGTGGTGTCACCTGCTTTATTGGTAGCTGGGCCGACGGACAGCCTGAAACTTAGTCAAGGAATTTCAAGCTGGGGTAAGCCCGCCATATTTCTAATTAATAGCATCCTTTTGTAGACTGCTCTGCCTGCCCCCTGACAGCCCGCTTTGGCCCGTTTGGTTCTTTCTCCATGGTAAACCCTACCAGCCGCACAAGGGGATGTGATATCTTCCTTCTCTGTGCCTCGGCCATTGGCTGTGCTCAGCCGGAGTCCATCTCTTCCTGTCGTGGGTGGTCATTAGCTTCTCACACCTTAATGTCTGTCACTGCAAATTGATTGCCAGCCTCAAGCTTTACCTGTTTGCTTCTATTTCTCGTGGTACCTAACTAACTATAAATATTTGTGAGTTTCATTTTTTTTTTTCATAATTAAACATGGACGTTTTATGTATGAGGACCAGGATTTAAATGTATGCCTGTGGAGTATTTTGCAAGAAGCAAAATATTCTTCTTTCTGCACAGCTGAAGGAGAAATGGAGAATGCCTATCTCAGCACAGAACTGAAATTTAGCCACAAGGCATGAATTGGGACAAGGGAATTTGCAGTGGCTCCCTTTTCTGTTTTTGTGTTTTGCCATTGTTTTTGTTTATATTTTTTCATTTTTTTTGTTTTTTTTGGCTTTTTGTTTGTTTGTTTGTTTGTTTTGAGGGCAATAAAATCCCCATTTTGGTCAAGATCAGATTAAGCTCTACTTGACAGGGTGCAAGTCCCAGCTCTGGACTTGATCGCTGAACTGTCCATCCCTTCTTGTGACCAGCTCTTCTCACTGGTGAGCAGCTAGCTCAAATCCCTAAAACCTAGCCAAAAGGGGGGTGATAGCGGCCACCAGAAATTGGATGACAGAACTGATTTCCTGTACCTTTTCATCTTTGGTAGAAAAACAGTATTGGTGTTAATTGCACACCCAAACCCACTCTGAATGTAGGCTAATCCTTGTTGTATAACTTTCCTAAGAATTAGCATTACCTGGGTGTAGGAGGTAAGAAGATCCAGAAACACCTCTTGCCTTTAGTGGTCATTGATGACATCTGTGGCTGGTATAACTCAATCTTTCCCCTCTTGGTTGTAACAAGACCTTGTAGCTACCTTGGACCTACCACACCTTCTATCCACCCCTGGCTGATGTCCATTCCCCAGCCTCTGCTGAAAGTTACCTTGGACTTAGGTAAGCATAGAATGTGCTATCACAATCCTACTAGATCACAGCTTATCTGCCCTCTGAATCCCTCCTAGAAAAGATACAGGGACTTCAGCGTCTCTCCAGAGTCATATAGCATAGGAGAGTAACCTCTGAAAGATAAATTGAAGGTCTTCTCTCTGGCTAACCAGGCTGGGAAGCCAAACTTACTTTCATATAGCAGCATTAAAAGTTGGTAAGGTGGGGTTAGGATAGAGGAGTGTGGATGGAAGAGAGTGAGAACAGCCAAGAAGGATGGTCTATTCTAGAGTCCCAGCTGGAATGTGGACAGAAGTCCCATGTTCTTACAGCAACCCATATACCTCTATGACACATCTGCCTTCTTCAAGCTGCAGCCAAAGAGAGGCCATCAAGTCCCATGGCATCTAACAGCTTTCCTTTTCCCCACGTATCAACCTTTTTTCTCCTTTCCCTTTTCTTCCATTCTCTAGCGAGAGAAGAGCTGGGTGACCTGACCCCAGCCCTGCCCTTTTCCTCCCACTCCTCCCATTCCTATAACCAAACCCATTGTCATTGCATTCTCTAAATGCTCTCAATCCTGTCTTGCTAAAGAGCTCAAGAAGCCTCTGTTTCCTGCCTTGGGACACTGCACCACAGGGCACAGTCTGGAGGGGAAAAGGCTACAAGGGAAACACATTTTTAAGGAGAGAATTAAAATGCAGAAGGGTATCTGCAAAAATATCATTACAGAGAAATTCCAGATCACTTCACTGGTGGCACAAGGCTAACAATACTTTTTCTGTTTTGGTCCAGACTCGTCCCTGGAAACTAGTTAGAAGGGAGCCTGTCTATGGAATGCATCCACGCTCTCTGATTAGGTCAAGCTGGTGGAGGCCACAGAAGGCAAACACATCATGATGTGATTTTAATAATCAATCAATCAATCAATCAATCCAGCATTTCCCAGCATCCTTTGAAAAGTCTTGGGAGGGGGTCGTGGGTGGTCCAGTTGGTTAGGCGTCTGCCTTCTGCTCAGGTCATCATTTCAGAGTCCTGGTTTCCAGTGTGTTAGGCTCCCTAACACACTGCATCTTCCCCTCCCTCTGTACTCCCCCCTACTCATGCTTTCTCTCTCTCTCTTTCTACCTCAAATAAATAAATAAAAATCTTGAAAAAAAAAACAAACAGAAAAGTCTCAAGGATGAACATTTTATATAATCAGTTCATTCATATTATAAATCTGTGAAGGAGCTTCATTTATTAATTCAAATTTTAAAGATAAGATTAAGTAAGCTGTCCAGGTCCCAGGGCAGAAAATTGATAGCATCTAACGCCATCACCTATTCATTTAATAGGCCAGTTTTACTTTCTATTGAGAACACAGGAGGGCCTCATGACAAGGGATGGGAAAGGGGGGAAAACTACTATACCCTGAGAATCTGTGTGCCAGGTCCTACTACGAATATCATCTCAAACTACCCTCAAAATCTTAGGAGATAGATATCTCTGTTAACCCCCTTTACAGAGGAGGACAGTAAAGTCCAGTGAAATTAAGAAATTTGATCAAAACCATATGATGCAACAATCCCATTTCTGGGTATTTATCCAAGGAAATAGAAATCAGGATATCGTATAGCTGTCTGCACTCCCAGGTTCAGTGCAGCGTTACTGACAAGAGTTAAGATATGGAAACAACCTGTGTTGTTTCATGGATGAACGAATAAAGAAGACGTGGTATAGAGACCCAATGGAATCTTAGTCAACCATGTGCCAGAAGGGAATCTTGCCATTTGTGACAACTTGGATGAAATATGAAGGCATCACGCTCAGTAAAATAAGTCAGACGGAGAAAAATGAATGTAGTATTCTATCACCTATATGTGGAATTTATGAAAGTTAAACTTTGAGAAACAGAGAGTAGAGTGGTAATTACCAGGGGTTTGGGGGGTAGAGAAATGAGGAGATATTAAATAAAGTGTACAAACTTCTAGTTTTTTAGTAAGTTTGAAGGTCCCATGTACATCATGGTGATGGTAGTTAATAATACTGTATCATATAACTGAATGTTGCTAGCAGAGTAAAAGTAAATATTCTTACTATAAGAAAGGAATGTTGAGTACATGACAGGGCGTAAGTGTCCACTTGCACTGAGGTGGTCATCATTTTGCAACATATGAATGTATCAAATCAATACTTTGTACAGTGTAAACTTACACAATGTTTTATGTCAATTATATCTCAATAAAACTGGAAAAATGTTTAAAAAAATTTGATCAAGGTCATACAACTAAAAACTATAGTATTGGTTTTGAACTTGGACACTTTGCAGAAAATCTAAACTTGCCCTTGTGTGCCCTTGCAATTGCGTGCAACCTTTTAAAGACAAATGTTGAACTACCCTTCATTGTAATATGGGGACAAAATCTTATGATCTAAATACAGAGTAGTGTCAATGGCATCTTTTGTGCCATCAAAAAAATATTTTGATACAAAAATGAAAAATTCTGCAAAGTCTCTTAACATGGGAGCTCTTAACTTTGGTATAACCTTAGTCTGTTTTCCTAAAGTCCAAAGAACATGATTACAATATGCGCAACCCACTTTACTGCCCATGTTTCACTGTTAGAATAAAAAAAAAAATCAGTATTACCAAGGTGAGTAGGACAAGAAGCCGAATGTTGTAACTGAATGTTTCACATAAAATAGAAGAAAACACAAAGGAGTTACAACTTCCTTGTTTTATATACAGGCAGTGCCCACCATAAAATGTTTGGGCTACACGGAGAGCTGAAGATGTTCAATCAGTTTGGCCAAGGACCTATGCCCAGCTCAGAAGATGGGGAAATGCAAGTCCTTTGGCCATTCTAGGATGTCTTGCGGAGAATGAAATTCACTCTTATATTTGTGTATGTTGTCCTGACTGTGCAGAAAAGAGACCTCCTTCCATTTCCCTGTGGGACAAATGTCAATGAACACCATATGACAGGTGAGGTGGGGATTTATCCTTTGTCTGTTCTGAGAAAACAGCTCAAGCCCGTGTCATCTGCATGTGTGTGCATGTTGTTGTCCCCAGAACACTGTAAGCATTGCGAGAGTAGGAGCTGCCTTCCACCTCCTTGTAGAAACATCAGGTGGGCAGACGGATGCCTTTCAATAAGGATTGGGTGAAGAAGCTGTCCTCACAATGGTCGTCATTTCGCTGTAGCTACTGAAGAGGTGAGCAGTAAAGGAAAACAGTACTGCAACCCAGTGACTCTCCACAGAAACTCAGCTATTGGTCATGAATGTTCAAGTCCCTCACAGGTGCCCCCAAACTCTTCTCTTGCAGTCACCTCTGTGTCATTTTTCAGACTCCTCTTTCCCAACAGCCACCTTCTCTTTCCTTCCAGGCTTTGCCTGACAACCTCCAAAACCAGGGGATGATGGACAAGCATGCTCTGGTCCTGCCCGTGTACATAAGTTTTCCACAGCTTCCCTTTAAAGCCTTGAGATATCTCTCTGTACTCTCATCTAGGCATTTTTGCCCAGTGTATTTTGAGAAAATCAAATGCTCCTGATATATTCATATGACTCGCTCTCCGCTTGACATGAATGGAGAGATCAAGAAGGAAGACAGAAAGAGTGGTAGGAAAAGAAGGTGAGAGAATCAGAAAGCAGTCAAAGCAACCCTTCCAATTATGAAATACAGATGTTCCTAAAAATGGAAGGAAAATAAAGTATTCTAACCCTTCCAATGATGGGTAGCATGTGGAGGAGTGGCACAGTTTATGAGAACACGAAGAAATTCTGTCCGACACCCGGGAGGTACGGTGGGGAGAGACAAACAAATTCAAATGCTGTAATGTTATTATTTCAAAGGAAAGAGGGAAAATTAGCATGATATGATCAGAGAGAATAGATTAAGCTTGAAGACAGCAGGACTGAGTCTGAAGTACTGAGAGATCAAAATAATTTAGGAGGGAAGAACCAGGTCCCTCTTGCTGTTAAACTTCCTGAGCCCGAGACATAGCCCTTGCCATTTCTCAGACCTAATGAAATGCCAGTTTCCAGTGACAGAGCCCTATGAGATTCAACATTGGAAGCTGTGATGGTCACATTCTGCAAGGGGAGCTTGGGGTACCCTGACTATCAAGTGTTTCCTTAGTCAGCCCCTAGTCAGATCCAGCTCTGACATTTCAGGACTGAGGCCAAGAGTACATGTATCATAGATCTAAATATTGAATTCTACCAAACTAACAATCTAATCTAAAAAATATGTTCTATCCCCCTACCTCAGTGAATACACAGTTATAATAACCTAGAAATTCAGATTCCAAATGAAAATTTTTGGAGTCCTTGGAATGTTCTCCTGAAACTTGGAGGTATGGAGCAGGCTGGTCTTTAGTGTCCAAAGTTTGCCTCCTGACAAAACACCCTCACATCTCACAGAAACTTTAATCCATACCACATCTATGTGGACATCCCCATCAGCACATCTGGACTTTTTCATCTCTTAGCCCCGCAAAAGACCATTTCTTGGCTTACCCGACCACTCAGGAGGCCCAGATGTGCCCTTACCAGTCAGGTAGTCTGTCCCTAAGAGCTGGAGCTGGGGGAAGACCGCATTGGCCTTGGAAACAGGTTTGGGATATGAGAACATGTCTAGAGACAAAGGCAAAATCTGTGCTTGGGCCCACTCCTATAATCCTGCAAACTCATCACCTTCTGGGGAGGAGTATATTCAGAGAGAACCAGAGAGAAACATTCTAAAGCCTGATATCGAAGGCCTGTCTTGTCCAGCTTTGAGGGGAGCACTGCCCCCATAGTCATTAACTGGTGTTTCTGGGTCACTAACCAGTGGAAACCACTATTCTAAGCTGAAAAATATGACTAGCAGTGTAAGGAGATACAGCTTAAGTGATAAATGATTCGTATAGTTAAATGGCTGTATAAAAAAGTAGGCAATCAACTCTCATACCTCACAAATCTCTGCCTCTCTCAATAAATGGCACTATCATATTGACCCACGACCACCAGAACCCCAGAAGTCACTCTACATTTCTCCTAGTCCCATGCTATTATGCTTCAGACAATCCATTTCCAAATGCTACTTCACCCAGATTGTCAAGTGCAGTGCTACCATATGAGCCATGGTTCAGAGAATAACTGAGAGTTATGGAAGCTCCGGGAAGAGCCCATCCTGCCAGGGTGATGTGTGTGGGGGGGGGGGGTGGGGAGAAAACACCCAGGTTAGGTCCTTGTTAGGAACTTCCTACATGTTAATTTTTTAGAAGTGCTTGGCTCTTACAGGAAAGATGTGATTGGTCTTGGGTGAGAGAGGAGAGGTAAGGCCATTCTGAATCTGAATGATCTTGTGTAGGAGACTGTAAGAAGAAAAAAGGAATCAGGGTGTCATTTCTCTAGTTTATTTTAAAGGTAGTGCATCCCTATCTTTAACCAGAAACCCCTCAACGGAAACACACCAGAACACTGCATAAGGACACCAGGAAGCCACATTGCATTTCTGCTTCTGCACTTGGAATGTCTCCCATCACCCCTCCAAACCCTTAACTGGCTGGCCTGGTGAATCATCTCTGAGAACCTTTCACTTTCCGGGGACCTTTAAGAATCCTTCACATAGCAGTGCCCATACGTAGTTCAGGGAAGACAACTCTGCACAAGCTGGGGAGAGAAGGCTCTAGTTTGACCAGGCAGAAGGGAGAGAACCCGGGTGTGATGCCATTCTACCACATGGACACTTTTAAGTCAGCCCCAAATAGCTTCCGGGTGCTAAAGAGAAGTCTTGTGAGCAACATGGAACCTTGGCTATTTTATAACCATCCTCCCAAACTTCAAAGCACTTGGCCCAGACGAGCCAATGAAATCTGATATATATATTTTTATTTTTATTTTATGCTCCTCGTGTCCATGCAATTGGAATAAACTGTAAATTAGGTGTTATAGCACTGTAGTTTGGTTAGATGCAAGGGTTTAGAAATGTAGCTTTAGTTTGTTATAAGATAATAGCTGCTTTGCTTTGTTGTGACAGTAGCAATAAAGTAAAGTTATTACAATGTAAAATGTGGTAACCAACCCAAACTACTGAAACAAAGCTACAAATCAGAGGCAGCCCAACTCTGAGAACTTTATGTGTAGAAGCAACGAGGGTTCCCATCTTTGAACGTGTAACACAGGGAGGCCTATCATAGCCATCAATGTTCTATGACTCCAATATTTGCCAATATAACTATCATGTTCCCCAAAACCATATGGGGTAAAATTCTGTCGGAATATAAAAAGATTCCATGCCAATTACATCATCTAGAGAGGGGTCTCCACAGAGCCTACCCTGGTATTCAGACATGCCTGGGCATGTAGGAATTACTGGTATATTGGCCAGGGTCTCAAGGAACAATCCTCCTAAGAAAATTGGCTGGGAAAGTCCTCTTTTGTACAGATGCCTGACAGAAAGCCTGAGAGGGCGAGGAAAGCAGAGCATTAAGGTTCCATATCAGTCCCCATTTGGATCCTACCAATGCATGGGTGCAGCTTGTGGAGGGTGCTGTAGGCAAAGGTTGAAGTTTATTTTTGCTTTGTTTTAAAGGAAGCGTAAGTGAAGGAACTGTTTTAATGCTCTAGTAATACAATGTGCCACGGAGCGAAGGAGAGAGACATTTCCACCAGGGGCTCCCAAGTAGTGAGGACAGCAAGAGTCGAGACACCAGCCTGACTGCTCACAGCTGGTAATTGTGGAAGCAGCAGAAGGAAGACGCAGCCCTTGGCATCAGCCTCAACTTCCCCGTACATCTTGGCTGCAGGTCCTACAGCAACACATCATCATTGGGGGCTCTGAGGTGAACCGATATCCTTAAGAAAAGTAAGAGGCCATCTGTGAACTGATGTGAAGCAGTCTGGGAAAACCAGCAAACAGTGGTGGGGGCAGGAGAGAGAGGGACACAGGGGAGCACCTAACAGAGTGTTTTGTTTCCAAATGCTGGGCAGCTACTGGCAAACGACAAGAAAATTTGGGTCTTTCCTGGGGCTGAGGCCCCGTTTGTACCTGGAGGATAGCCAGGCTAAGACAACGTAAATTATAAATGGAAAAGTCTTTGGTTTTATGCCAATCACTAAGATTTATTGAATATTTACTATGTTCTAGAACGTGTCTTCAAAACTTGCCGTGTCTCATTTCATCTTCACCATGACCTTATACAATAAATCCCACTGTCTGCTTCCTTCTCAGTTAAACATTTGTACCACATTTGTCTTACACATCATGGTCAATACTAAGTGGCCAGAGCTGGGCCACTTAGTGGCCCATAGAGTCTGACTCCAGCTGGGCTCATGACAACTCTGCGACTCCCCCTTATTCACCCTCTTCTGAGAGCCACTGGGGGACTTTTTGTATTCCAGGGGGACAGTTCTGTACTAGGCAATTTTCCTGGGCTCTTAGGTACCCACAAATACATCTGTATCATTACACTTAGATTGCTCTGTAATACTGTGCAAAAATATGCAACAAGGCACACATCTTCAAACATACACACATCCTAGGAAAACAATTTCCCTAGTCTATAGTGGAGTCAAATTCCTGTTGATGTGGTGGAAAGAACAAATGTTCTTAAGAACAGGAACGGGGACCAGAGAACAAATGTGATATTTTGTGTCCAGGGACCCATGGTAAAGCCACCAGTTCCCTTAAATTATTAATATTGCTACTAATAATATTATTCATATTAATTATAATATACCAATATTAATTATATTAATTAATAATATCATTGTATATTAATATTGTAATTATAACTATAACAATATTAATATTCTTGATATTATCAATATTCCCCTAATATTCCATTGACATTCAGGCCAAATGGGTCTTCCCAAATGGCCTTGGAAATAACTTCTGAATGTCCAAATAGCTTACACGTGGAAGGTACCAACTGTCACATACATAAGATTCACAAGGCTGGAGGAGAGGTCTCAACTTTGTTTATAGACTTTCTGATCCTTTTTTTCTTCCTTTTGGTTGGTTGGTTAAAAAGCTGACAGACTGTATTACAGCGAACATTCCCATATTGATTATACCATTTCTGAGGCTGGCCTCTCTGTGACAGGAGCAGCATAATTAGTTTTTTCCTTGTTAAATATTTGTAAATCATTCGTACTTTTATGGGGTACATAACCTGGCTGTTACCCTTCAAATAATCTTCTTGTAACTTGTTTAAACAAGAAATATCTCCTGGAGTGTGGTGTCACTTCTGTCCTTCAATGAGACTACAGCATAAGGACTTCTCTTGCTTGCAAAATACAAAAGGACATCCATGCCAGGATTATATAAAACAGGTCTGTAAGAGGCTTTATCCAAACAGATTCAAGAACGTCTACTGTTGTTTTGTTGCTCCAATTCCACCTTTGGAAAGCAGACTGGGGAAAAAAAAAAAGAGAAAGAAAGAAAGAAAGAAAAAGCAAGCAAGCAAGCAAGCAAGCTTGATTTGGGGTTTCTGCCTTTTGTTTATGTTTATTTATTTTAAGCTCCTGGTGTAACTGTTGTTGTCAATCTCAATTGTTAAAAAGCACTGATTTGGGATTCACAGTGGAAAAAGCATTACTATCACTTAGACTGATCTTGAAGTCTGCATTTCAAGGTGCAGCTCCGAAATGTGACTTTTTTTGTGCCCAGTGAATGTTGCTACCTCAAACAGAGGCAGTGGGGGGAGGCTATCGGAATATTCTCATAGTACTAAAATGACTCAGAAGATTCTCAGAAGTCCTCTTTGGATCTGGACTTTCTGGTCCTTCGAATAGCCTGGCCTTTTTTTTTTTTTTTCTTTTAAAAGTTAGAGGGAATTTAATTCTGAGTAAAGACCCAACATCCCTTGACTATAAACCTGATAAGTAAATTGCATTAAAAAAATCCGTATGTTGCTCTAACATCCATAAAATAGCAAGATGCAAGTCTAAAGGCAGGAGAAGGATCGCATCGAGGGATTTCTAAGCAAGCCAAAGGTCTGTGGACGTGAGGACAGGCTGTCTCTGGGTCAGGCACATACCATGAGCCCGAATCCCATGTTTGTAGGTGGCAGAAACCCACTCAGACCAGGGTAGATAAACATTTTAAGAATGTACAGTAGTTCACACAAATCTTAGGGGAGGAAGGTAAGTTGGGCCCCACAACAGGCCAGAGTCACTAATTAGAAAGCCATGAGAAAGATAACTCGTTTTCTCTTCCTGAAACCCCTCTAGATCCCACCACCGCATCTCATGTCTGTCCCTGCAGATGGGCTGGCAACTTCCACAGGAACTCAATTCAGGCAAGGACTGTGGCTGAACGGCATGAGCACTCCAAAGTTAGCAAGAAAGAGAAGCTGTTGAGCTCCTGTGGGCGTGCTATGGGAGGGCACAGGGATGGGGAGGCAGGCAGACACAGAGCAGTAGAGTGCCGAGGAAGCTAGGTGTCTATGTATGGCCCAAAGGGAGACTCAAGATGTAAGTCCATTGTCTGGGAATTAACCTGTGACAACACAAGGTGGCTTGCTTTTGAACCAGAATCTAGCACTTTAATGTCTTTGAAGGAAAGGCACATTTGGACCAGATTCCGAAAGCTTTGCACTCAGATGACGGCTACAGAAAAGCCAGTTTATTAATTTGTCTGCCCAACAGGTCAAGAAAGACTTGTAGATCGGCAGCAAATCCTTGGCTTGCTAACCATTCTCTGACCCATACTTTTTGCAGTGAAGGCCAGATTTTAGACATCTCAATGGAAAAGAAATGATCCATCAGAAATTTGGGTCATGCCATCCAGTCCCCTCAAATCCTCTTTGCACCCCAGGTAAATCAAATGTGTGGTCATCTGTATCAATTATTATCACAATTGTGCCAAATGAGTTTCCTGTGAACACACACACACACACATACACATACATAATACAGATACACACACATTAGGATAAGAACCTAGTATTTTTGCTTTTACATACAACTTATAGCATTGTGAAATGTTTAAAAAATTTATTTCCTGCAGTAACCCTGTAAGACAGAGCAGTATTAGGTTGAACCATATAAAATTGTCCCTTTTGCTGATCAAAGCGGCCAAATACCAACAATTTAATTTATTTCAGCCTAATATTAGTGTAACTATTTCTTAAAAAAGTCAACTGAATGATAGAGATATTAAGCAACTTTCCTGGTTCTTCTAGAGTCGAAACCAGAATCCATGTCTTCTCACCCTTAGCTCTGTGTAATCTCCATCCCAATATTATATATAAGGAAAGAGCACACCCATCTATAATATGAACCAAACGGCAAGCATCTTGTCTATGTTTGTTTTGTGATAAATTTACTATAGATAAAGATAATGAGAAAAAATTCAAGAAATCTGCTTTTAAACACTCTTCATTAATTTTTTGCAACCTTATGCATTTTTTTCCAAATTAGCAAAGTGCAAAGAATCAAGTTATTTATGCTGGGAAAAGATTACATATTTCGTTTTTCAAATTAGCTGCCGATGAGTAAATTATTTTTTACCTCTGCTGTTTAGGGTTCAGAGAACTAAAGAAGAGTAAAAAGAATTATGCCCGATTAAATTAAAAAGATTTATTATGTCATGAAAAATTACTTATTTCTCTATGTCCCTTTTCTTTTTTTAAAAAGGTGAGCCCAAGTCTTTCCATTTTGAGAAAGAGAGAGGCACACCTTTTGTTTCTGATACAGACTTCCTAAATAATATCTGAATTGCAATTCAAATCAATAACCCAATCCCTCTCCTGATTACCCTAATGTTTCTTTAAAATACAGATGTGTTTCAAATGAGTAAATCATATGTAACTTGTTAGCTTTTTTTTAATGCTACAGGGGATTCAAGCATAGTATTATATATGCAATGTTTTCCCAAGATTTAGCAAATGACTATCAAACATGGAAATACAGTTTAACAACTTAAACTAAAAGAAATGTACATCATTAATTTAAATTCAATTAGTCGACTGCATCTCAGCAAATGGTACTGGGTAAGTGCGCAGTGTGGGAATTCCACTGGTCCAGTGAGCCCCCGATTTCTATGAGCAGCTCCGTGGTTGTTCAGCTGCCCTAGAAGATAGATCCTTTCTCCCCGTGCTACACTCACAGCTTCTCGGGGCACGGGCAAGATGGCACCGATTTGTTTACCCATGAATGCTTTTGTGAGAGGAGAGGGGCCTCTGTGCTTCGGTATTCTCCCCCTGGACAGAAACAAGGCGAGGGGAAAGGAGGGTACTGCTGTGTCATTTCACTGTTTTTATCTTTCTAACCATTTGAGAAGCTTCTTCTTCTACCTTTCAAGCTTAAAACTGAATAACAAAGAGGCTCTCATTTTTATTATTGGTCATTATTATTTCCAGACAAAAACAGGTTATCAAAAAAATTCAGAAGGGAAAGAAATCTCCAGAAATGTTGTCTGATTGCATGTGTGGATTCAGTCAGGAGGGAAGGCTCCATGGGAAAGAAGCTGAAAATATCTCTGTAAATGCTCTTTTAGACCACAGAGATCCTTCGCCTCTCCAACATACACACTAATTTCACATTATCGGTCTATGACTCTATAAAGTTGCCCTTGTTGAGTGAAAAGCAACACATCTGCAATAATCCTTTCTTAACACATATATAGCTGGTATGATACTCTTCCCTGATTATCATTTTTATGTGTAGGATCCAGTTTTCTCTTTCAATAATGTCACTGCCTAGCCTTGATTTCATAGATAAGAGATGGAATATAAAAAGGCCAATAATTCGTAGTTGTGTCAGGGGCAATTACCACATCCCAGCAGTAGCCCACAGCGACCCCGAAACTCAGTGCCTTCAAACATTAAACACTTACTATTGCTCTTGAGTTCTAAAGATCAGCGGGGTAGTTCTGGTCTCTGCTCAGCTTACTGTTATCAGTTGTGGGTTGGGTCATCAGCACTGATGGTCCTGGCTGGGCTCTCTCCCATGTTTTAGGGTCTTTGGGGGGCTTGCTGGTTTAGAGTGGCCTCACTAATTATTTTTATTTTTTAAGTTTAAATTCAATTAATAGACAGACAGTGTATCATTAGTTTCAGAGGTAGAGTTCGGTATGGTTGACTAATTCTTGATTAGGACAACAGGGGTGACTCATGCATTATCCCAAAACCCAGGAAGCTAACTCATGTGTGTTCACATGTGGTGGCAGTGGTACACAAGAGTAAGGGAAAACCTCAGAGCTGGTGCACAGCACCTCCACCAAATTCCATTAGCAGAAGCAGCTGGCAGCATTAGACCAGGTTCCAAGGTAGAGGGAAGAGACTGCACTTTTTACTGGAGAAGCAACAGAGTTATATTGCAAAAGTTGTGGGTACAGAGACAAGTGAACATCTGTGAACATTTAAAAAAAAAACAGAAAAAAACATTCTATCACAGTAGTTAATAAAGTGTTTCCAAAGCATGCTCCACAAACACTGGCTCTGTGTACGATTAACTGGTGGTTTGCAAAGCAACACACATGCACACATGTAAACAGGGAGAAGGGTGGGTTTCCATAATGAGAGACAACTGGAAAACTGCATTTATGGGATCCCTGACTGGGATGCGCAGAAATGAGCCAGTGGAGTTGGTGGCTCCCAACTCTCTCAGCAAGGGAAGCTACAATTCCCCCATTGGTGCAGAAGCTCCTTCTTTTCTCAGCATCGGAGTGGCAATGAGCTTCAACTTCCCAAAAGGAAATAAGATTCCAGATGCCAGGCGACTATAATTTCCAGCCATCCCCCAAGTGGCTGGCGTCCAAGTTCAAACTGTGAGATGTCTGAGCCCAGGTCCCCCCACTCAAGCATGTCCTTGTGCTTGCATCGTACAAAGGAATAGCAATATGGTGGCAGATTCCTTTACAGGAATACAGTCCCTCTGTAGATCCTGCTGTGCCTGCCCAGCATACCTTTCTCACATCTCCACAGGACTCCGAGAGAACAAGGGGCCTGTGCACCTGCTGAGACCCTGCACCAAATGACATTTGCTGGTGTTTCACACAGGCTTTTGCGTGAGGGGGTCAAAAAAAAAAATTCAGGATTCTTTGATTCTTTACCGTAGGACCTAGTGTCTTCGTCGATTGAGTCTCTGGTAGACCGAATATGCAGTTTCTCAGGCTTTTTTGATGAAGAAACCTTTTCTCAAGAAGCATCTTGCAGGACTGGTGTTACATAGAATGCATGTTAGGAAATGATGTCTCATTTAAGGGATAAATTTTAGTAAAATAAATACATCAAAAATGCAAATTCATATAAACCACTCATTGTTTATTTTCTCACATATGCTTATTCTACTTTCAATCCCTTCTGAGGGATTTCTGACAGTCAAAATAAGCTACTAAACAGAAGCAACCAGGAAAAAAAACAAAAACAAAAACAAAAACAAAAAATAAGTTGACGTTAAAGAAGGATAAGGCCGAGAAGGAAAACAGTTAAAGCTGTCAGATTAAATAGCCCAGTGCCTGCTACATTTTAGGCCCCCACAAAAAGTGTGTTGAAACAGAATCTGAGCACAAAATTTAATTTGAATGAGTAAACTGAGAAAAGTAATAACTTATTATTCATTCTGTAAATCTTAGTTATGTAAATCTTAGTTATGCCTCTGCTCTCTGTCAATCCCACAGGTTATGGGGGAAACACATAATGAATAGGAAAGAGTCCTTGTCCTCAAGAGGCTTACAACCTAGAGCAGGAGCCATCACACCGGGCCCACGGCCAAATCCTGCTCGCCACTTGATTTGGCAAATGAAGTTTTATTGGAACACAGCCACACTCATTTGTGTATGTATTGTGTGTGACTGCTTTCCTGCGACAGCTCCAACAGTGGGGTCGGGTACTTGCTGCAGAGACTGTGTGGTCTGCCGAACCGAAAATATTTACACTCTGGCCCTTTACAGGACAAGTTTGCTGAATGCTGATAGACTCTGGGTCCAGCTTTAACTGCCCCAGCTCTCTTAGAGAATGACTTTTTTTTTTTTTTCTTTTTAACGATTTCAATTACTTCTTCAACAAAAAATGATTCTGCAGTCTCTGTACCCAGTCATGGACACTGCAAGTATTTCTAGAATTTCTCCATTTGTCCTAGGAAAGCAATAACCAGCTGTGCCCACTCTACATGTTATTCTTCTGTCTAGGTCAGAGTTGATACACGGGTTACAGGGAATCAAGGAATGGGACCATTCAGATTTGAGGTGCAGATGGAAAACTTTAGCATTGCTCTAATACTATCCTGCATTACTTTGGAAGTTCTCAGATTGCTTTATCATAATTAGCTTCTTTTCTCAAAGATACAAGAGATATTTTAAACGTCACTATTATCACCATCCAGTTGTGAACCCGGGCACTGGGAGTTAAATGATTCACCAAAGGGCTGGCCTCCCTGACAGGGAAAGTAGCTCCTGTTTTAGCAACAGGGCTGCCCCTGCGTCCTACCCCGTGAAAGAGCCAGCCTTCCACCCAACTGGACTGCAATGAATTTCCTCCTCCAGGTGCTCATTTCAGGGTCACTGCTCTCTGTCCCCACACGGTGCACGGCAAGGAACAAGAGCAGATCCCATGCTCAGCACTATTCATATTGGTGAAGCAGTGACAGTGCAAGCTTCGCTGTTATTTTGGTCCCCAAGAACTCCCCGAGTTGTTTTCTCTGCCCGTGAGCGTCCATAAGCCTCTGTCGTGGTTCCCTTCCCTTGCTCCTTCTGCTCCCACGGCTGAGGTTGTTTCTACGTCAAAGCGGTGATGGCAAATGCAATCATCTCTGACTGATTGCAAAGTCTCTAAGTCTGCCCTTTCTCTTCAACCAAAGCACTTCCTAAAGGAAAGGGTGACTTCCCCCTGCTAGCTCTGAAAAGCAAATTTCCAGGAAAGGAGAAACTTTAGAAGTCGGAGAGATTTTTGTAAAAAAAAAAAGAAAAGAAAGAAAGAAAGAAAAGAAAAAAAAATAAGTAGAAACAGGACTGTGTTTTCTCCTAGGAATGCTGGAGCTCAGCTGCTACATAGCTCTGAGCCTCCACTCACTCAGTCTGTCCTCCATGTATTGTATTTCAATAAAAACTTAATAAACAGAATATTAAAGATTTGAAGAATTATACAAAGTATTCCATTTCTAACCCTGCCATTTATTTTATTTTTATGAGATATCAGAACCAGTTTAATAAGTATAATAAACATAAACCCTGGCATTTATAACACCATTCACCTGATTAATACCAGATAATATTTTCTAGAAGTGCCATTTTAATAGGAATAAATGGATAAACAGATATGTCTTAGACTTACTCTTCCAAGATTGTGGGAGCTCAATTTTTGAAAACAAATTAACAACCAAAATCAATATTTTCCCCATTAATTCCATATTCACTGAAAGAGTTTTACTAGCAGAAGATAGCAAATGATAGGCTGGCACTGGACCAGCCAATGCTGCCTTCGATGTGTATTACAATAAAGGTCCGACTCACTGTTTTAGTCTTAACTGGTGGCTCTGGGCTTGCTGCTCTAGGAATCTTCACAGAAGCTCTTGAGCACACAGCACAGTTGATTATGAAGATTATCAGATCCATCTGGGCTGGGGGCAGTAAGGTGGTTTTTATTAATAATATCTCTAATTTATTATCTCCCACTGCCCTCTTCCTTCCTGTCTCCAAGCCAAGACTTTTCCAAATGATGATGACTTCAAAGGAGATTCAGGGGTATGGAAAGAGGATCCACAGAAATGGGTCCTTCTTAGGCTTCAAAGGAAAAATAAGGAGGTGAATATTCAAGGCACTGGACCATGGTACATAAAAGGCTACATGTTGTCACATTGTTGAGAATGGACAGTTCAGTACCTTGTACATTACTCAGAACCCAAATATTTAAAAAACCCAACATTATCAATGATTGATCCCCGAACCATAGTAAAATATCATATTCACACATATTGCAAAAGTGTTAACAATTTTGACCAATAGCAAATATTAGTGAGGATAGGTGAAAAAAAGGTGTGTCTTTACACTGTTGATGGGAGTAAACTCATTACAGAAACTTAGATCAATTGTGCAGCACTGGTCACAATTGAAAACCTACATATGTTATAGCACAGCAAATCTATTTTTCACCTTCTAAATTCGAGAAACGTTCATACATGATTACAAAGAGGCCTATGGATGACTGTTTATTACACGATTATTTGTGAAAGCTGAAGTTTGAATAGGCCTAAGTGCCTTTGATGTAATACAGCATAACAACTGTGGGCTACCATGTGTTCCACATGCTTTAATACGGAAACAGCTAGAAGATTTTCTCTTCTGTGGAAAAGCAAGCGTGACATAGGTGTAGTATGGTGCTGCTTGTGTAAACACACTCATGCAAACACATGTACACACACACAGTGGAAACCTCATCCACATGCAGAAGCCAAGCCACACTCTCTGTATTTATGTATTTATATAACTAATAGCAAGTGGTTTGATAATACTCTCACCAAACTGGCAACAGAGCTTCTCTTCCTCTTACAAGAGGGGAAAGAACGAAGACTCTTCACGAGGAGGATGTGATTTTGTAGTATTTCCTTGTTTAAAAAAAGAAGAAATATGCTGAAATACTGCTACGTGGAGAAATGTCCAATCAGAGTGTGGTGATGAGAAGATGAATATTTATTAAGCACCTGTTAGGTGGGTGGTTTTCTGTAAATTAAGATATGCTGTTGTAATAGGCAGAATTATAAGAGGATCCCCAGGACTCCCACCCCTTGGTGCACACACACAAACACTAATCTAGGTACTGCTGAGAAGGGATTTTTCAGATGTAATTAAGGCCCCAAATCAATTAACCTTAAAATAGAGAGATTATCTGGGTGGCTGTGAACTAATCACATGAACCCTTTAAAAGCAGGAAGTCTTCTCTGACTGGCCCCAGAAACGGAAATCCTAGATTCGACGCACGGGGATGTGCTCTGCGGCGGGTTTGCAGGTGGCAGGGAGCGCGCGGTCGGGAAGGCAGCTGGCTTCCGGGAGGCTAAGAGCAGCCAGCAAAGAACAGGAGACCTCCGCCTCAGGAGCGCCAGGAAACGATTCTCTCAATAACCAGTGAGATCGGAAGAAGACTAACCCCGGATGAGAGCTGCCTTCTCTCTGAAACCTCCACTCCAGGCCCGCGAGACCCAAAGCAGACAACCTAGCCCCTTTAAACCTGGACTTCTGATCAACAGAAACTGAGACATCACGGTGTGTTGTGTTAAACCGGTGCATTTGTGGTCATTTGTTATCCTGCACTGCGGAATGGATGCAGCTGTGGCATGCCCTAGCAAGAAATAACCTCCTGGGTACCTCCGCCGTTAACAGAACACACGCTTACCTCTTTCTCCCGCTCCAGGGCTCACGTCAATGTCTGGGGCTGGGCTGGGATGTGCCAACCCAGATTCTGCAGAAACACAGCGCGAACATATGATCCCTCGATCCCTCGGATGCTCGGGGATGAGGCCTCCGAAGTGCGGCGCGCCAGCTCTTGCGAGCCTCGGCCGGCCAAGAGAGAAACCTGCAGCCCCCGGGCCGGAACTAGTCACCGGGCACCACCTTACCACAAGGTAGCAAGTCGACATAAAAGAGCAGCGGGGGTATTTGGTTTGCCTTCCCGCTTTGCGTTGGAAACCTGAGGAGATTCTTACTTTTCGGACCTTAGGAGAAATGCAATGTCAATCCCTTTGAACGGACAGGCTCACTGCCGCTCAGAGAGGACAAGCAAATTGGTCAGTGTCACACAGGTGACAGAGTTTGGGTGTGAACTCAGTTTTGTGTCATTGTGAAGCACCTGTTCTTCTTGCTATCACATACTGCCTCTGCCCCAGCACAAAGGGTCTTTTAGAGACCACTGAAGAGGCTCGGTCTGGAGTAGAAGATACACAACCGAGCCAGAAAATGAAGGTTATCAGGAAACCTGGATCCTTGACTCACCTGAACAAAGCACATAGCATCTCTGTCTTCCCACCCAGATCATGAGACAGAACCCATATTTCATCAAATCTAAGGGGCCATGGTTATAAAATTTGCCACTATTTTATATGCCACTAAGAAAGAAAAATTGTTACCTATTAAACTGTGACATAGCAATGGTTATATGGCACAATAATGAGAGAGTATGCATCTCGATTGCTGAAATCTAACCCCTCCTTACTTGAAAGTTCTGCAGATAAAAAACAAAGAGACAAAGAACATACTGGAGTATTATCACACAATTTCATCTTAGGGCTCTGTGGTTAGTAGGGCTGGACAGTGATCAATATTTTTTTTTTTTTACATTTGAGAGAGAGAGAGAGCACACTCATGGGGGGGTGGGGAGGGATAGAGGGAGAGAGAGAATCTCAAGCTGAGCCTCTGCTGAGCATGGAACCCAATATATGGCTTGATCTCACAACCCTGAGATCATGACCTGAGCTGAAATCAAGAAGCAGACGTTTAACCAACTGAGTCGCCCAGGTGCCCCAGAACTGTGATTAATAAAGAAAAGAATTCATTTGAGAAATCTTAGTTCCTCTCAGTAACTCATGTAAGACTTGCACCCATACCCTCTTCTGAAGGGATTTGGGGACAATTAATCAATAACACAAGGTGATATTAGACATTTAAGATAATAACAGCAACTTCTATTTTACTATACTTCAAATACTATTCTAAGTGCCCTAAATCTTATAATAAAACCCTTGTGAGTTAGATACTCATAATTCCATTATAAATATGAAAAAATTGATGTAGAGAGAGATTAAACAAAGATACACATCTGGAAAAAGGCAAAGCGAGTATTCAAACCCAAGGATCTGATTTTAGAACCCAAAGTTCCAACTCAGTGCCCCAATAGACATGCCAAGCTTCTCTCTTTCTACAGTTTCTTTCCAAATCTTTCATTTACTAGGAATTTCTCTCTAGGTTATTCCTCCCTTCAAATCCATACTTATTTTCAAGGCATAATTTATACTTCCCTTTCTTTTGCAATCTCTGGTATTCTCAAGTGGGAGTAAGTTTTATTTTGTCCAAACCACTGCAAAAGATAGTACAGCAATCGGGATGCAGATGGTATTTTGTATTGCACAAAATTATTCGATAAGCATTTGGGATCAGTGAAAAATGCCCTGACCCTAGAAATCCACATCCTATTCCCTGGAATCTGCTACTTATCTTATATATTAAAAAATGGGTCTTAGCAGAGATGACTGAGTTAATGGTCTTAATGAGAAGGGGAAAGTCCCCTGAATTATCCAAGTGAGTCTTAAATGCAATCACAGCTATGCTTGTTAAGAGTGATGCAAGGGAGATCACACACACACACACACACACACACACACACACAGGCATGCACACAAGCATGAAAGAGGAGAAGGCAATGTGACCACAGAAGCAGAAAGTAGAGAGAGGCAGCTACAAGCCAAAGAAGTCTGGCAATCACAGGAAGCTGGAAAAGGCAAGGAAGAGACTTATCCCAAAAGCCTCCACAGAGAGCATAGCTCTCTTCTCATCTTAATTTAGACCCAATAGCCTCGATTTTGGACTTCTGGTCTCCAGAACTACAAGAGAATAAACTTACATTGCTTTAACCCACACAGGTTTCTGTGCGAATTTGTTATAGCGGCCAGAGGAAGCTAACACAGACGTATCAATGCAATTCAATATCTCTACAATAATTTATGCAAATGAATTAAATAATCACTTTTAAACTGGATCTTTGTGCCTAGAATTCACAATATTGAAACTGCATTATAAAGGTGTAACTCTATATTATGCATTTGGGCTAATTACGGCAAAAAGTTGTGAATTAATCACAAGACATTATTAAAGGAAAAAAAATCTCTGAGTGTATGTAACGTCAATTCAAATTTCTGCTTGCAGAAAAGAAATTAAAGGAATATGATGTGATGTGGTATGCTGATGTCTGTTACTTAAAGTAGAAGTTTACCATAATAAAAATGTCATCTTTCATTTTACCACTTCCAGTAAATGGGTATGTGGGCTTGCTTGGAGGTTACATGATATTTCATTTCTCACCCAAGACCTTTCCATTGTTCATTTCCTCTGGTAGAAAAATCAAATGAATGATTTTAGAAACATGAAAGGTATCCACTCAAATGCATTCCCTGAAAAGGGCTAGCACCTTCACAGAAAGGATGGTGTTCTTTACTCTCAAGTACTCAGATTTACTACTGAGGACTTCTCCTACTATTTCTTAAATCCTTAATAACTGAAATACATTCAACTATTTTTTAAATTAAATGCAAGATCTTTATAACTTAGACAAGGGAGAAAGTCATTTCAGGAGACTCTGATCAATACAAAATTAATATTGCAGGTACAATGAAACTCTGGAGTGGGTTCCTAATAAAAAAAACTTCAATACACTCCGTAAGTGCTGCCAAAATAAGCAGGAAGTTACTTTTCATTTGAACAGTCAGATTTTTCTTCTGTCTGCAAACAGAGCAAAATCCAGGACATTTCACTACTGGAGAATCTCTAATGAGTGGGTAGTAAAATACCCGCCTTTCGGACTGCCACTGGATATCAAAAAATTACTCACTTCTGACTCAGTAATTACCCACCAAAAATTTAGATCAAGTGGTCGTCACGTCACCCAAATTAGTACCTGACAAAGAATGCTTCTGGCAAGGTTGGCAGCTGAGAAACAGGAAGTGAGTTGCAAAACATTATTAAAACTTGAAAATAACAGCCTGAAAGGTGTGTGATCTACCGTTCAAATACTCAAAAACTACTACCGAGAGAAAAATCGCGCCTGGGCGGAAGGGATGATCAGGTAGCTGGTGGAGAGGAAGCAAAGGAAATGTCACTCAGTCTTCGCTCTTGCCAGTGGTTAAATTCCGAAGCCAGATCCAGTCCAAGGTTTGCACTCCTTCCTTGCCGGACGTGCATGGCAGGAGGCTCACTTGAGAACCTGACCGGGTACCTTGTGTGACTCAAGCTTCCACGTTCAAGGAAACCTGGCCCAGGTCAAAGAACTCAGCTTGTCTTCGTCTTCCTGCTGAGGGTCATCTGGAAGTGGCTGCTGATCTCTCAGGAGAATTGAGTGGTTTCTTGATATTTTGACTTTAAATTAGTCTAACCAGGTCACTGAAATTCGATTTTTCTGTTTGAACATTATTTTGGTAGGATCTTGGCAGTATTCACTCACTGTTCAATCCATATTCCTATAATTCAACTTGAGCATGACAAATACAGGGTTTGAAGGTATGGTGACTTCTGAGTTATAATGTCATTTTTTTTTTTTTTTTGGTCCGTATATTGGGTGTGAGATTTAAAAAAAAAAAAAAAAAACACACTAATAATACTATTCACTGGGACTACTTTTATCATTCAGAAAACTTCAGTCAAAAGGTCTTTTGTTGAAGGGTGGAGGGGAAGCGGGCATTGAACCAGAGCAAAAGTCACTAAGCTATGGCCATTGGGCTAAATCTAGCCAGGCCCATTTGCTTCTATATTATCCTTGGCTGCTGTCCTAGCTATAAGGACCGCATCACTCAGTGACTGCAACAGAGTCCACAAAAAAGAAAATACTTACGATCTCACTCCTTACGGACCCAAAAAAACAAAAATTGCCAACTGGATAAATAACACTAGATGATGGCATGGATGTTATGTGGATTAAAGTCTTTACCACAGCAACGTTCTTTGGTTTCTCTTATCAGTATGTGAGATTCTCTTGACGGTACTCCACACCCTCTGTGATCAGGTCCCCTATCCTGTTACCCTCCCACTGAAGGGCCCATTCAGCACCGCGCTCCCCAGACACTACGCTCATTTCCATTTGCCTGTGGTATCTAGGCATCAGCCGAGTCTATTAAGATCCAGTTCCTGCCCAGAAAAACACTTGCTGTCTAGCAGGAGCTCATGAGCTAGAAAGCACAGAGCCTGCAGCAGAGACTGTCTCACGTACACGTGTACCTTACAGGTAGTTGAAATCAATGGAGTGACTTAAAATACGTAGAAGAGAATGGTTGCTCCCATCCTGGCATCATCTCCAGGTCAGACTAAAGGTCTTCTTGGTTTGTACTATGGACATACAGAAGAAACTCCCTGGAAATCCTCAGAAGGTTTACTTAGTAGCATTTTCTAAGTTTAAGTCAGGCAGCATAACTGATCTACACTAATGGAAACACTTTACTGAGTCTTTCTATACAGGTCTTGAAAAATGTTTTATCTTTCTTTGAGAGAGAGAGAGAGAGAGAGAGAGAGAGAAATAGAGAACTGATATTCTGAACATGAAGGACTGCCTTGTTTGGGTTATGGCTAATTGTTTGTATCAGGTTATAGATTCTGTTATGATATGTCCTGGTATAGTAACATTACTGGTACTGTATTTTTTCTCCTGAGGTGATACTTGGAGGTCCACTTATGAAATTGTGTTTAAATGAAGACTAATTAATTGTAAAAGGACCTCTTGGCAAAGATTGTTCAAATTAAATAATAATTACCAAATATCCTCTTCACTTTGTGCTCTGTAGACTCAGCCCTTAAGTTCCACCAAGCTCTTCACAAGTCAATCCTGGCTGGTAATTATTCAATCGTCTCTTCCTTCAATGGTAAAAACCCCTCAGTTTTTTTCACAGCTTCTAGGTAGGAAGGAAGGAAGGAAGGTAGGAAGGAAAGAGAAACAAGGAAAAGAAAAGAATTTCACCTCTGCTTCCTGCCTAGACGGGTATCACCTAAGGACTCGGGCATTTTTATTTCAACAACTCATCTGAGAAACTCCAACACTAACTTGGTGAAGGAAATAATTGGTGTTGTTTTCAGGTGTCCAACAGATGTTGTCACTGTAGGTTCGGTTTTCAGACTGGAATCCTGGACCTTTCTGGCACGGAGATCTGAAAGCTCCTATCCACTGTGACAATTACAGAGTGTAACAAAATGAGTGTGTCTGTTCAGCACTAAGGAGGAGTGGTGGCTTAGTGTAAAAACGTACATGTTATTTTGGATCTGTTCTCGAAGCAAAGTACTTCTTATTGGGATGAGTGTCATAGTCATTCCATGAGTCTTACCCCGTAACTGGTCCTGGGTGCAAAGTAGTTTGCTTGCCTTTATGGCAAATTTGCACAGTGTCTGTCTCACCTGTGTTAGTGTGAGGAGCATACGCAATTCGGGGAGCTACAGCAAGATCATTTCCTATACTCTTAGGGAAAAAATGGAACCAACTCTACAAACTCATTACAATATACTTGGAGCTTAAATAAAAGCTTGTGAGCAAAGGAGAGGAGAGGTGAGATTCAGATGAGGGTAAGGGTTTAGAAGACGACACACCAGAGAGCCGGCTATCGGTGTCTTTGTCTTTGTCTCATCTCGATCCCTCTGCCATGGGAGGTCACAGCAAGAAGGTGATGGCGACCATGCTGCCAGCCTGATCTCACACTTCTAGGCTCCAGAAGGGTGAGGAATACATTTCTGTTGTGCAAGCCACCGGTCTGTGGTACTTTGCTGTGGCAACTTCAGCTAACACACCTCGTATCTCATATTTTGTCTCATATTTTGTAGTAAAGGCTGTGTCTGAAGGAGTGACGTGAGCCTGATGCCTTGATTAATACATAAACAGACTCGGAGGGGCTCCTCTACTTATCGCGAAGATGCGGTCTGGCACAAGAGTTTTGCTTGACAGACAGCATTGGCCCATGCTTGTCAACTAGCCAATGTGAAATAACATTATTACTGTATAATGTCGAGGTAGGCTGCGCGATACTTCCGTTACCTGACACTCGTGATGAAACGGATCCAGAGTTCTCACCTGTTCGCGTAATTAGCATCGCACGTTTGGAAAGTTGGGGTCCCACTCTTGCCGCTTTCACCGAATTTCCTTCCTTGCAGGGTGCTGCTCCAGTACCCGAGTTCACTTTCGAGAACGATCAGAGGCCAGGCCTCCATCTCCAAAGGCTGTCTGCGTCTCTGCGGTCCCCACATGAGCCATCCAAGAACCCCACTTCATCTGGTGGCCTTGCCCCAAAATAAAATAGTCGGGGCCAGCTCGAGGAATGAGACGAGAGAACAAGAGGCACGGGCCTAAAAGGCCTGGTTCCGAGTGCAGTTTATCGCTCTCCTGCTGGTTTGAAAGGGTTCTGTAGCCATAGGCTATCTCCAGATAGAAAGATGGTTCAGTGACATCCCTTTGGTAAATAAGTAGCTATTCCTCCTCCCTCTAAACGTCACATTGAAGTAGGCTGTGTTTTCTGATTAATTCAGTTTGAATACCGCTGACTGTCTGTCACTGTAGTCATATGTCACCGGTGGCAGCTCAGAGAGTCTAACCTTCTCTAACATCAGTGCACACAATTCATTTTAAAATGTGGTCTAATAGTTACCGCATACCTGCAAGGTAAAGGGAAGATGGGATGCATTTTCCCTCAAAATAGCCTGCAACCAAATTTATGAAAGCAAACTCTGCGGGCACCGTGGCGTTCTTTGCAATGCAAAGGCTGTAAGTCACTTGGAAATTTCCCCCAAAGAATTGTCTTCATCTTTCACCAGAGCCTGACCAAACCCGTGGTACTCAGACATGCGCAGAGATACGGCACCTCCCTCATTTTCTTGGGTATGTCATTACAGAGGGACAAAATACCACGGCACTCACCCTCATCTGGTCTGAGAGCATCCCTCTCTAGGGGTTCCCCCTGAGGAGCAGATGCTGGCAAGACCGGGACCCAACAATGCACCTCACTTTTTCCACTCTGGAGGGAGAATGGTGTGGTGGAGACCCTAGGCTCTGGAGACAGAACTTGGTTCAGGTTGTAACTCTTACTGTCAGTGAGCTTCCTGACGGAAGGTGAGCTGTCAGACGTTCCTGGCCCTCCCTTCTGCAGTCACAAAATGGCAATAGTAGCAGCTCATTAAGTTGCCACGACGAGCAAATGAACCCCGGAACTGGAATGTCTAGTCCCTGTGCCTTGTTCTTTGAATGAGCGTTAGAAAATACTACTGCTAAAATATGTGTAGAGCTTTTATGCATGGCCATGTGCAAAAGTGACAAGGCTTTGACCTAATCTTGCCCCAGGCTTTGGCCTCTGCCTCCAACAATAAATATACACTCCTCTGTTTACAACTCCATAAAGAGGGGACATGTATTTCTCTTAACAATGCATGCTCTGGGCTGTCTCCGTGATCAATTACTTTATATCATTTTCAAATTGCCACATGTTTACATCTTTCCAAATAGCTGTCCCCTGAACCAAAAGAGCCTGCCTGACTCTGGCATGGTCAGAAGGGTTCCCTTCAACTTATCACATCTAGAAATGCCACAGACAGAAACGCTTCCGGGCTATTTGCTAAGAAAACTAGCATAAGCTGCTTATCAGAAAATATTACATTTTCCCTGAAAGGTGAGCTGTGTTGTCAGTTGCCTGGGCTGTGTGAAATTCCTTTTTTGTCATGATAGGTCACTGCACAGAAGCTAACGGAAGACAGCCATCTCCCCGGTGGAGGCCAGGGCCCAGGGCGAAATCCTGCAAAGGTAGTTTTGTTTTCAGGAGGAGTATGCTATGGTTGCCATCCAAGCCCTATATGAATGTAAGTGGTATTAGTGTTGTTCTAATTGGGCAATGTTTAAAGACATATCAATCTGTGGGTCTAGACCCTGTACAAAGCCTGATATTCTCCTGTCCCTTATGCTGGTGGGGTAACTTCGCAGAAAATATTTCATTCTCTTTTCCAAACACCTCAGCTTCAGGTTCAAGATCCAAAATTTCAGGACCCGAAAGAGGACCACGAGATACCCAAAACTTGAGTTTCAGGTCCTGTTCTGTTAGTTACTGGCGGGACTGAACCCGTCTTCCCAAATCTCTGCCACTTGGTTTCCACATCTGTAAAATGTCAACGAAAGTACCATTTCTCTCTTGGAGTAATTATAGGACTCGTGGGAGAACACTGAAGTAAAAAATCATGCTCACCGCCCAGGCCAGGATGAATGTAAGCATGGAAATGACTACGATTATAGTCGACAGTGTTATCAGATCACACACAATCACAGCGAAAGGCTAATCACTGGCATTCTCGGCGCTGGGTTTTATGCTCGGTGTGGGGGGCCCGGCCAGTCGGGGTGCTGGTTTAATGCGGGGTCGATAACGACCTAGGAGGATTGGATTCTGCCTGGTTTATGGTCTGGACTACACAAATTTGCATTTTGACCAGAGACCTGGAAGAATTTACTGTGCTTCATGAGGTTTTACAATTGAGTCTATTACGTATCATAATATTAATAATAACAATAATAATAATAATTCAACACTCACAGAGGGTAAATGGCTTTCTCTAAGACATAATAGCTAGTAAAGATCAAGATTTAATTCACACCTGAGTCTGTCTGGTTCCAAACGGCATAACCCAAAGGCCTGTCACTTCGTAGACTCTGTAACTTGATGGATCTTCTGAGAAAGGCAATGACCGTCAGGTCATGTCACCTCAAGCTCTTTCTTTAATTCTCAAGAGCATCTAGGAATGGTTTACATGTAATTCCTCTAGATGTAAAGACAGAGCACCCAGTCTCAAATCTGGAGCAGAAGTGTGGAAAAAAAAAAAAATAGAAGAATGTGTTAGTTCAAATTTACCTCCTTCTCCCCATCATTTAGAAGATGCAAATTCTCTCTCCCTCACCTTCTTTCCCTCCTTCGTCTCTTCCCTCTTTCTTTCTTTCTTTCACTCCGTGTCTCCTTCTTCCTATGTCTCCTTCTACCCCATTTTTTCTCTCTCCCTCTCTCTAGGAGAAACATTAGCCCAGGAATAAGAAAACACGATTTTTAAGTTCAGAACCATATTTGAACACAGGCTCTACTTCCTCCTAGCTCTGAGCTTTGGTATTGACCGAACTGCTCGGACCTCAGAGCCCTCACATCTGGGATAAAGCTACGCTCCTTCCCACTCTGTAAGGCCATGTTTGGGCCACGGGAAACAGCACAAACAAGGTCCCTAACCGGATGCTCTCCATTAAGGAAGAGAAATTCCTTCTCAAACTTGTACATGATATCTGAACAACTGGTCTGGGAGGAGCAAACTCCGATCACTCAGATTTTGTCACTTTTTCAATATGACGGTTCCTGTCACATTGATGTATTTTCACTGAATCGAGTGACTGTTTTCACATCCCTCAGAGGGAGGCCGTGTTTTTCTGGATCGTGTGTCGCTTGGCTACCAGCTCTTGGATCCCCCTTGCATGGCCTCCACCGTTGTTTCCCACGGTTGGCCGGTGGTTGGACTAAGGCCTCTCACACGTGCTTGGTGATCAGTATATTCCGGCCTCGTCCCCCCTCCAATACCCCCTCTCTCTGGTCATTCTGACATTTGCTTTGTGGCCAGCCCAAGTGCCAAGGCTCTGAAGAGGAGTCTAGGAGGGCTCAGGGAAAGGGTTTGGTTTGCTTTATTTGCCATAACTAGTTTTAGGCGTTTTTAGCTTCTGATTTCATGTCCTTTTCTGAGCTTGTCACGCATCATTTCTAATTACCAGCCTCAGTGTCCCATATGAGGCAGGAGTTAAAGCAAACGGTGCTGAAAATCGCTACTGTTTGAACCCCAAAGCAGGCCCCAAATGACAGGAAACTGGCCCCGAGTCCCCCCTGACCCTAACATCCCTCCCCATGGACTTCCCTGAATTCCTTCCAACATTTTCTCCTAAATGTAGAGAATATTTTCTGACGGCACAAAAATCACACACCATGTGCCTTAACGAAGTCCACCTATGATGCACTGGTATTTCTGTTCTGAAAAGGATTGCACCAAAACTAGGTTGATGGCAGGGGAAAGCAAAGGGATGGAAGAACTTGCTAGAACCTTTTATTTGTTGGGAAAAATGGTAGATGAATCCCTTAACCCACTGGGAAGAAGCAAGGTAAAGAAAGAATTGTTTTTCTGACAATTACCCATGGCTCCAGTAATCAGAAGGCCAAGAGAGAACCCTCGGAGCTGTGCTGCTTTGGGTTCACTGTGAATAAATAAATATAACCCGAAACACTTAGATCTTACATATTCCAAGATTGTCTGCCTCCTGGATTTGCCATTATTCTTATTATTCCAAAGTGTACACATATTTCTGTTTTGAGCAATGGTAATAATACACATTTTTGAATTGGAGGAAGGCTCTGTAATCTAGTGTATCTTTCCATGGTGCATTCATCGGTGAATGTACTTTAAAAATTGCAAAGCACTAGACAACAAAAGGTATTTACTGCGTGTGCCAGGTGTATCTTTTTTTTATTTTGTATTTTTATACATAATCACAATAATAATAAAAGGATTCCTGACTTGGCTGCAAGCTAGCGATACAGTTTCACCCAACTCACCCCTCCGCCAGCTTCTCTGCTTCCCCGTGAATTTGCAAACCGGACCCTGTGAACCCTTTCCAATCTGACAAACGTCACAACCCATCCACCCGGGTTACCATATGTGGCTCTAGCTAGGAGAATCAGCACACAATCATACATTTTTACAATGGGTCTATAAAACAACCATTATAATAAATGTCTGCTTAATTAATACATTAGGACATAAAGCAATTTATTATGCTCTTATTTGCTATCATTCTCCCTGCTCAAATTTAATAATGCAAAAAGGTTTCTCAGATGCCAACCCCTGGAAATAATAAAAATACATTCATCATGGATATTGAATGCAGACACGCCTGGCCGTACTGCTGGCAAAGAGGAGGCAGTCAGACGTGGAAAGAGAAGTCGGGGCTGCATGCACGAGCCGGGCTGGCGGGAAGCGAACCTCCACGATGGGGGCCGGCGCCCAGTGCGGTGCTGGGCATGGCTGCGAGGAAGGCGCCCGGAATAACTATTCTTACAATATGCAACAAAAGAGGGAGGGAGAAAGGGAGCAGGGGTGAAAAGCTTTCAAGTCAGTTAAATTCATGAGGGCTATGGAGGCTCAAATTGAAATTATCTCGCTCTGTGCTGATAAATAAAGGAGCTCTGGTACCTAAATCATGACACTAACTATACGTTTCGATTTTTTTAAGTAGTGATTAGGTGGATACTCTGGGGAACCTACCAGCCTTCACAGAGATAACAGACTCAACTTAATATCAACTTAAAAAGAGACTTGAATTCTAACCAATCTCATGTAATGAATTGAAATTCTATAGCTTTCGGGGGGGGGAGATAAAAAAGCGACACGGCTCCATCCTCTAACTTGCTGTCAGGAAATATAATTTGTGCTCCCGGTGATTCACCTAGCTCATATGCAGCATGCAAATTTATTTCCCTAATAATCAGACCTGGAGATTGCCCAAGAGGATTAATAGCGTCATTCCTTATGACCGCTAGGATATTATGCACCTCTGACATGGAAAAATTGTGTTAGTTCTACAGAGAAAACGCAAGGATATTTGTCCTGCTAGACAATATAATAGGCTGGTGCATCATCAGATTACAATGTCATTTCAAAAACCTTGAATACAAATAATGGACAGTGGGGGAAATGTTGGAACAACCTCCCTTAATTCAGTAGCCTTGAATTCACATGTATTTTTGTGTGTGCTGGGCGGTGTACGCGTAGTTCTTTTATTAGCGCCTTCCAACGTTGCATGCAAAAAGGCAAGGGTGTTCTATATTCCATGAGATCTTGTCATCGTTTCTTGGAAAACGGATGAAAAAGACGTGAGAAAGGGGGTGCGTTTGATGGTTTGGGCTTATTTTTAACCCACCCGTCCACAGCTGAAGAGAGCGTTCAGGAGCAGAACTTTCACTGGTGTCCGCTGATTATCCGGAGTTTACATGTGGGGTGAGCTCCTAGGTATGTATACAAACACAGGCATCTGAGAATTTCGTTTCCACTCCTGTGTTTATTCAAACATGAAGCCAGTCGTATCTTCCATCGCTGAACATTTGAAACCCAAGGTAAAATAATACATTTCCCAATCGTTGTTTGGGACTATATTTTATTTTATTTCTTTATCTTTTGCGATGAATCGGTCAGAAATTTTCCAGAACAGCAATGTCTCCAGCTGTACTTTCGACCAAGGAACGCTGCCTTGAGACAAGACCAAATTTCATTATTATGCGCATGGGAGCAATAAGATTAGCTCCTACTTCTGCCCCTAAGGTGGAGCAGCAGGATGAACCAATGAGATGAGGCTAATGTGCATGTTAATAGTATTCTGCTAGAAGAAGTTGGGATAATTAAACATGTACCGTCTCTTTAAGACAGAGCCACACACATTTTCTTCGGATGGGTGTTTACAAGAATTCCAATTTCAGGTCATAGCCATTTCTGAGATTGCTTAAGAAAGAGATGGGAATAACTTATCTTATTCATGTATTCAAGGAACCTTATAAAATGTGCAAAACATAACAGTTTTAAGGGGCAAAACATGCATCTTATCTTGACAGAGCTGCTTTATTATGTGTACTGTTGTATACTGACCTAATATATGGAGCATTTTTAGCTAATATACCTTGCAGGAAACCAGCCTTTAATGTGATGGATTTTATGGTATCTCATTAGGGTGTGTTTATATAACCTGATACTAAACACGTTTTCAGATTCATGTTCCTTATTAAAATTGTGAGCCACATTGATTTTTAGTTGGAACAGCAACAGAGTCATTTTTACCATTAAGAAGGGTAGCTCTGAACTTATTCCCAGAACACAACTGTTTTCTGTACAAACTTGGGGACTTCCCCTTTCACAGCTTCAATTAGCGTGGTTTTCATGGGATGGCCCATTGGCCTCTGATGGCTTAGAAGCCTCTGTCAGGTTATTGTCCATCATGCAGAATGGTTAATTTCATAGGAAATTTTTCTTTCCTTCCCCCCACCCCCCTGGAAGGAAAAAAATCCATTAATTCTCCTCTTGTTTTCTCATCAGGATCTTTGATTTTATGAATTAGCCCCAAATAATACTGGCCGATTGGCCCTGAAAAGATTCATATCTTCATCATCTGGGCTGTGGGGTTTTTGGAACTGACACTTCCAGTCACTCAGTGTCTGCACATTAAGTGGCAAATTAAAAAAAAAAAAAAAAAAAGGAAAAAAAAATCCCTTAACATTGCAAGTTGTGTTAAACAAAATAATGACTTTCACATGGTCTCGTTTTGTAAACTGATCCTGTGGGGTAACTCAGAATGTCAGCCGTAAATAGTGTCCCAGGGTATTCCAGTGGGGGCGGGGGAAATAATGACCTGGAGGTACTGTAAATAGTTTAAATTATTGGAAGGTCTTTCTAAGAAATGTAATGTGAGAAGGGAGAGAAATGCTTTTTCTCTATTGTAAAGGGAGTACCCTTTGGAGGCGACCCAAAATCACAACACAAATACTTAGAGCAAAGGACTATCTTTTGAGAAAAGCAGAAACTTTTCTTACTTGTTACCGAGAAGCTAGTTAACACAATCCAACCAGGACGGAAGAAAGAACATCCAGACAGAAGCACGCCTGTGTTTATTTCACTTTTGCATTTCAAACAAAAGTCACAAGCCTTTGGGGGGGTGTGAGGGTGAGGGGGACTAGATTTTTAACAGAGAAAACCTATGGAAGGAATATCGTTACCCCTGATCGATTGAATATTGTTAATTGCGTGACTTCACTTTAACCGTATTTATAACTTTAATTATAATCCTGGAATTGTAGTTCGCAGACCTCAAGTAATCGCTCTCTCTATTTAGCCCAAGAAATTTTAAGTCAGAACTTGTTCTCAGAAAATAAGACAGTTTCTCTTTATTTTGCCTCTGGCATGCTATTCATTATTAAACATTAAAGTTGTGTCAATTACATTCATATTTGATTATTATCCCCGTTTTGCACCAGCTAACCAAGTCTCCTTTAAAGACGTGTCTGGCAGTGCCTGTGAACCAAGGTACAGGAGGGAATTGTTTGTGCTTTCTGTCTCCTCGTTAACCACAGCAATTGGTTATTTTAATTCACTCCACCACCATACTACCCATCCTCATCATCCCCGAATAAGATAACAGGATGACTTACCTGTTTATTTTAATCAGTGTGAGACTGAACTTTCAAAGTTACTCTTTTACTACATCCAGGAGCTGGGTTCCCGGACTTGTTTTAAGTGGGGATGCACCGAGCTATCCTGAAGAACAACTCTGTTGTTAGTATTAACAGCTTCACAGTTATTTGGCTTGAGGTGTAATTATTTTACCATTATTACATGCAAAGCTTTTAACAAAACAGTCGTTCCCTCCATTTAAGTAGAGAGTTTTATAATTTATTACATCTCTTTGGTCATCAACACACTATACAAACAGTTGGCCACCGGTGACCAATTACATTAAGGTTAAGCAACATAACTTTAAATTAGAAATAAGCTAATGTATCTTCATCAAGGGCCTGCTGTGTTTTCACTGCTGTTTATGAGATGATACTAAATGTGGATATAGAGCACGCTCACTGGGACCAATTCCTTTCGGCCTGAAAATGGGAAAGTCTCGAGTGTACCCGGGTCCAGAGCTAATTAATGGGATAACATCTGCTTTAAGCATTCAGCTGGAGTAATTTCTATCAACTTCCCAGCGAAGGTGCGGGGGAAACTGTCCGAGAACTGAGAATCTATCATGAGCTATATTAATCTGTGACAAGACTGCAAAAAGCACATTTCGGTCTTGGTTTTGTATTTATTTGGGGTGTTGCTATTATCAGCATGGGGTTCCCTCCCACTCTCCCTCTCTTTGGTGCATGAATAATTGTGGGGGTCTCGAGGCAAAGAGCCTATTATATGCACGCAGGCCAGGGAGCTGGTCCTGTTTTCAAAAACTCAGTGGTGAGGAGATAAAAGGCAAGAATAAAACAGCCATGTTCCTTCTGAAACAATCAGTTTTAGCCACAAAGACATTTAGGTTGTTTTATCGTATTACTTACAAACGCAGCAGGATTTGCGGAAGAGAAACACCAGTACTGTAAAACAAGTTCAGAAGGGATAAGCCCACTTCGTTCGTGTTATTTCATGTTATCAGCTCTTGTACAACATGATTCCAGCTTTAGTAGCAACTAAATACGGGCACCTGTCCTGGGTGGCCATTTACATAAATCCAGCCTGAAGGGAGGGGGCAAAAAAGAGTCATTCTCTGACACCGCCCCAGCCAGTGTGTGACGGGTATGAGGTCCCCTCAGCAGAAGCCTCCCGCCCAGCTAACCCTTGATTCTGCACCAGTCCTACAGCCCATACTGATTTTTTGTCCGTGTCTTTGTCTTCACAGCAGAGTAGGAGAAAAGAGTTCGTCTTGATGAAGAATTCAGGAAGATGTGGTTCTGAGCGTCCGCACGTTCGGAGTAAGCCCAGTCCCCTTACCCAGCAGTCACACAAGTGAGCAGCACCGAGCGTTACAAGCCATCCTAGCGGTCAACCGGAAGAGAGAGCGCAAAATATACACTGTTTTTAGTGGCTGAGCTGAATTATGCTGATGTCACTTTTTAATCATCATGGACCCCATAACTGGCATACATAAAATATGATTCTGAGGACGAAATTATAATAATGACCATTCACCTTTACCTGAAAGCTGATGGGGTCAGAGGCCAAAGGTCGGCTCACAATGAGTATGGTGGGGCCGGTGGGAGGGGTTGGAATTCACGGTCTGAAATCCCACAGCCTCCTAAAACGGGTGTCACTCAGGGTTTTTTATGGAAATGAAACTGAGAGGAGAATCAAGATTTTTTTTAAAGAACCTTAACATGTATATCATAGAGGGGGGAAAAAGAAAAAAAGAAGACACCATTTTTCTTTAGATATTTAATAATCCTACAAAATTTTTAATATTGCTAACTCGAAATTGTGGTTGTCCCCAATTCACATATTTATGCAATAATCCTGTAGTAAGCTAATAAGTTGTGTTGGTTAATTGCCAAGCTATTTTGCATACAGCTAAGTTGTGCATATAAAAATACGCATGATGAAACATGTAGTATTTTATCACCCAAAGCAACTAACATGCTCATACCTAATGCACGCACACACACTGTAACCCAGGACAAATTGCTCGTGTTAGTTACTACCACAGGCTGGCAGGCCAGAAAATACATTTGGTGCCTAATATGCATAAGCACAGAAATATGGTCAGGCTCATTACTGTAATAAAGCTGTGATTTGCCAGCAGGATCAGTAGAAACACACTTGCAGCAGTCTGTCCCTTCCCCCGGTTCATGTGCCATAAAGCAATAAGGTTGTAACAAGGGTGAATCCTCAATTCAGTTGGGCTACCTTGTCTGGGTTATTTGAACCCTTATTTGCCTTAAGGGGCCCATTTGCTTGTCCTAATGTGTACACAGTGATAATGTAGCCATTTACGCAATAAGGAAGGTCTGCAAAACAGTAGTCTGCTCGGCAATAACGTGGGGTAGCCAGAGTGTGGGGGACTTGAGAGGCTGGTCTGATCACATCAGTCCACGGAGGCGTCTCCGAATCAGCGAGGTGGCTTTCGAATGTGCTTCAGAGCCAAGGGAGTACTGGACAAGAGAAAAGTCAAGTAGATTTCTTTTCAGTGCTCCAGTAAAATTAGAGCCAGGTTGATGAAAGAAAATGGCCCAGGTCCTCTGCTTGATGCTTCCGTATTAAACAAAAGACTCTTGAAAAATTATAAAATTTACTTTGAGTAGAATTTGTATCACTTCCATGAAGATGGAAGTTCTCTAGCTGGAAAGATGGCGCTCTGGGGTCAATTCCCACGGGGAGGGAAGGGACATTCAGGAATTACCCAAAGACAATCAGAGTGCAAAGAGGAAGGTAAGGTGATCCCCAGTGACCTCAAGCATTGTGGAGCCCTGTCATTTGTCGGATGGGCTTGGGAAGGACGGTCTTTGGTGGTAGAGAGCTAGAAAACCGAAATCCAAGTTTGGGGTCCACAGGCAAAATACATCGAAGATCATATGGTACATATTTTACTTTTACATTTTTCCTTTTGATTTTTCTAGCTTTACATGAAAACTAGTTTTGCATTCATACATACCCATGTAACCAGGCTGAAAACCTGGGGGTGGAGTATAAGGAAGAAAATAACAAGATGACTCTGGAGGGGCACTCGGGGGGCTCAGTCGGTTAAGGGGCTGCCTTCACCTCAGGTCATGATCCTAGGGTTCTGAGATCGAGACCTCACCGGGCTCCCTGCTCAGCAAGGAGTCTGCTTCTCTCTCCTTCTGCCTGCTTCTCCCTTTGCTTGTACTCTCTATCTCTCAAATAAATAAACAAAATCTTAAAAAAAAAAAAAAGTATCTAGAAGCACAAGTCTTTCCCAAGGTTTGGAGGAGACTCGACTCATTAACTAGAAAAAAAAAATAATCCAGAAATATGCACATTCTACTTCCAGCCGTATTTACCATGCTTTTCTATGATAAATATCAGGAGTGCCAAAGCCGCACTGTTGCTCTGGGCAATTTCTATGAGCTTCTCTTGGGGCACAGGTGCTGAGGGAGGTTCTGAAGTCACAGGAGGTCTCAGCGTGCCCGAAGAAGGGGATGGCGGTGTGTGCTCCAGCCCTCTCAAGCTCCGGCTGCCAACACGCAGTTCCCTGAGCACTCCATCCTCTCTGCATTGCTCATTCTTTGAGATGTGGTCTCACGGAACCCTTTCAGACCTTCTTCATCCTGGTGTGCTAAGAATTTTGAGTTAGACTGTATAAAGAATGGTCGCACATCATTCACGTTAGATATTCAGCGTTACGCTATATGTTATTAAATTTGAATCAGTTTTTAGCCACACACCTTCACATGAGGAATAGAATGTGTAAAAATAATTTGATGTTTATGTTGATTCCTTCTGAGAAATGGACACATGGACATGCCACGGGTGTAAGTGAAATGGACATCCCCGTGGCTAAGGGGGAGCCCATCCAGGTTGGCCTAATGGAAGAATGGAGAAGACAGCTTCTGGGTCATGGAGTTCTGTCGGGAATTCAGAATATTCGCATCCTGCTGCTGACACCCTTCACTGGCCTCTGTGGTGTCTCCGAGGCCAGCAGCCTTGCTGCTATGAGTTGACACATCATCTCCAGGATGGCCCAGATTGAAGGCAAACAGACTACTAGGCAGGGCTCACACACGAAATCAATAACGCTATTCCCTATTATGCAATCAGCTAATAACTTCCAGAGAGAGGGTCGGGGTGAGGGGAACTGCAGGATCTTTTCTGTTATTTATTTTAAAGAGATGTGACATAGATTGAATAGGAATGTGAACTGCAAAGGACTGTTCTAGGAAAGGTCTCTCCAGACCGAGCTGACCAGGAAGGCTCGGGGGTCCTGAGAATGGAGGATGCCCAATCAAACCCACGCACATCTTTCACATACCTCCTAGATGTTCTGGGATCCACTGCATAACGCACAAGCATGGCAGGAGCAGATGTTCGAGGGTCACAGATAAAAATGGCTTAGAAGGAGAGATCTCACTATTCTTGGACCACTTATCATTGTTTTTACTTATTATCAGGATTCTTCTTAAGAACTGTGATTTTTTTTACTCTGTGGCAGAAGAAGAGAACCACAGCTAGCATTTCCCCATTTATATCGCTTTAAGAGCTTTGCCACATTTCTGAGAACTCAACATCTTCCCCCACATGGGTGCTTTCGAGACCACATTTTACCTGTGAAATCTCCACACACACACCCTCCCCAATGCTCTGCTTACAGGCACAGTCTTTGCCCTTGAGGTGCTTCTGGTTTCAAGGAAGAGGAGGCAAGTGGCTAAAATCCCTCCCCATAGCACATGCTACACACAATTCGGGGAGAAGAGCAAACAGATGGCTCACCATTGAGGGAGGATTCTGGGCCCCAGATGGGAGAGACCCAGCCACCAGAGCCACGAGCCATCAATAGGCATCACATGTGTGTCCTGAGGTGGCTCAGGGCTAGTCCTGGGCTTCCCTTCTGAGTGGAGACTACATCTCCTCCCCGGAAGAAGGTCTCCTTTGGTGGGAACACAGACATCAGTCTGGGACCATTGTATGTGGCCACTTGGATCACTGGTGTCCTCTTTTCCAGGCTGGCCCTTTAAAACTTAGGTTCATGATGGCGGGGGGTATGGGGGCGCAGACCCTGGTACAGGGAAACAAAAACAGCTATTGATGTTTAGTTTCAAGGCATTTCTGTACTTTGGCTTTTCTTGTCTTCCTCTCTCCCTATGTTCCCTTTTCCTCTGATGCCCACTTGCAGCCTCCCTGAGGTCTCCCTGGATTTGATCTACTGACCTGGGTGCTGAGGCTGGATTTGAAATCTTCTGAAGGGTCCTTAACATGCCAGAGTTAACAGGCCTGCCTGGGCCAGCTGCTGTCTCCGAGCTGCCACAAACTCCAAGGATTGTTTGGCAATAAAAATCAGCTATAAAAGTGTGAAAAATACCAGAGACCCAAATGCAAGAGGGAGGCAAAGGGGGGAGGGGCGAGGCATGGCTCTTACACCCTTTTAGTGGACATCTGATTTATTTTTTAAGTGGAAAAGCCACTTTTATAGCTACTGTAGTTCAATTATCTCTAATTTTACACATTTTATGCAAATTCTTCCATCTTAATTGCAAATGAGAAGGAAACTTATTTTTTTAAAGCAGAAAAACAAGGTATAGTTTTGTATTTCCTTTTCAATTTTTAATTCCTATTCGTGGTTCAGCACCATTAAACTTTTAAAACTCTTTTTACACAGTTGTTTAAAATTATGTGTAATTTAAAGCACACTCGCATGTTCACAAACACGCATAGCCTTAAACAAGTAGCTAATTTTATTCCCAGACCTCACTCTCCCTCTCCCAGAAGATACTTTGATGTTCTCCTCCCTGTAGTTTCAAAAGACTGAAAAAGGATATATTTTTTTAAAAGGTTTCACAAAGAAATTTAGTGTTGTACAAACCAAGCCCATTGGAACATATTCTAAGTATCAGGAAACCTGGATGCAGGTTTTTTTGCTGAGTTGTCCAGATTTCTACTCTCTCCGGAGGTAACTAACCAAATCTCTCTGATTGGCTGGGGGTGGTCGACAATTTCCATGGTGTAAACACTGCTGTCATGGCCAATTTCAAGCTACTGACGTCAAGTCAATGAACCTGGAGGTGGGAAGAGACGTCTCCACTGGCCCCGCTCCAGGTCAAGACACAGAGTATACCACTGCCTCCAGTACCTCCCACATACCTGGGGGTTTTCAACCGGCTTTACTGGGATTTGGCACCTCCAGAGACCAAAAGCCAGCAAGAAACAAGATTTCCACATTGGAGAGGTATTTGAAAGATGTTACAAATTTCACAGATTGTAACATCTTAGCGTGAGGTTTACCAATCTAGAGTCAGGAGTTTCCTGTCAAGAGTCAGGCAATGAGCAGACACCTAACCTGTGCCCAGTCTTTGCCCCGGAGACCGTCTCCTCATGTCTACACAGAGAATGAAGTTTGCTCTGCTGTAGGCTTATCTTCTTATAGCAGAAGAGCGAGTAGTTGTAGAATCACTTGGTGAATTGAAAGGGATGTGCAAATAAAAGCTAAATACTGTCAGGGTTTATTTGACAATTATTAGTTTAGTAGCCAACCGCATCCCAATGTCACCACGGGAAGCACAGAGACGTGCTCGACAGAGTGCACAGAATTACTCTTCGATAGTTTGTGATTTAGGGTTTTCATGAGGAAATTGCATCCCAGGCATTTGCGGGAAACTTAAATATTTTTCGGAGCCCCAAATCTGGAGAAAAATCAGTCGAGGCATCAGAAAAAGAGGGGAAAAAATCTACTATGACTCTTGGAAAGGATTAAAGCTTAATTTTGATCTGCGCTGGACTTCTCCTTTGGAAAGGACAAAGGGTATGCCGAGGAGGCTAGGGCTGACAGTCTCCTACAGGAATGAGGGTCGTCTACCCAAGGCTTCAGAGATGGTGGTGGCATTCAGGGGGCTCTGAGCCCGGATGGCCTCCCTCCCTGGCTACACACAGTATTGCACTGGAACCTTCCTCCGGTGCCCACATAAATAACTCATGGCCAAGACCCATCCCGGCCAGGTCCTCTCTTCCCTTACCGATCCTATTTCTTCCAGCCTATGGAGCAGAGGGGACACAATCGTTCCCCTCCAACAAAAATCCAGGCCCCCCGAAACCAGAAGCACAGCAGAGGAGACAGGAGGGGGGCGTGCATCTCATTCATTAGACGCTCTGCCTGGTGGCAATCAGGCTCCCTCGGCAACGGCGGGCTCCCGGCAGCTGGGCCCACACTTATTTCTGTGAAGGCAAACGAGGAGCACACACGAGTCCCTGACTTTTACCTCTTCTCTTTTCTCAGTTCCCTTTGTGACTTCATGCTGGTTTGCAATTTCTGTTTCCAACACTGTAGTTAATTCTAAGACACAGTCGATCAACTCATAACCTCCTTAGTAATGGGAATGCGTCTAAATAAAATTGCGTGAAACTCCACACTTCGATGGAGAGGACCCTAACAGCCTGTCCGTCTTGTACTTAGATGGCTACCCTTCGCTGAAGTTACATTTATAGCATAATTAATAAATAAGCTTGTCTTCGGACTTGCCTAAATAGCTATGCCAGGTTGACTTGGAGATTCTCTGCTCATAGAGGAGCCCTGCTACCTGGATGGGCCGAGACCTTCCTACATCACCCCGAGCAGCCAAAATAGTCCACCTTGAGCATGTGACTGAGCTCTGACAGGCTGAAAAATACACAGGCCTCATAATGCATGTCAACAATTTTACTATCTGGTACAAATGGAAACTTGCTGAATTTATTCCCTAAAATGCTTTTTATGCTTTTCTTGGTTCTGGCTTAGTGGTAATGTATTTAAATGTCTGGGAGAAATATTCAAAAGAATGAAACACATAACTTCACTTGAGATGCCTACATTTCAAACCAAATACTGGCAGATCAGTGAGTATCTAGGTTAATACTATCCTTATTTGATTAGGATAATTCACAGAGACACTGGCTCATTCCTTCAGATCCTGCCTTTTAACCAATCAATATTTTTAGGGTTATGGTTTTCAGAAGGCAGGTGATAATTTTGGAGCTAGCATCGCAAGGTGCTGCTGACACTGAGATGCATATTTAATATGTTCTTGGAGTGACAGAGCACAGCGATGTTGCAATCCCGCCCCCCTCAGAAATACACCCCCCTCCCCATGGTGCCATAAACTTTTAAAGTTTTGAAGTTCTAAAATAGATTTAGCAATGGGGCTCTTACTAATGTCCATGAAAATTTGGAAAATTTGAGGGTTGGGCGGTGCAACCTTTTCCTCCGATATGCTTGCTGTCTTTTCAGTGTCCCAGAATCCCTGAGAAGGAGAGAGAAGAAGCAGTCTCCACGTGAAGATCAATAGCGGGGACGAGAAGGAGGAGCTGTAGCCGTGGGCCTGTACTTCACCTAAATGAGCACATGTCACTACCTACATGAGTAGGGGATTACATGAGAACACAGTAAGGGAGGGGAAAATAAAGGGAAAAAAAATAAACTTGGATTTTTTTTTAGAATGTCATTAAAAAATATCTATTTTAATTTCACGTGACTAAAATTATCTGCTTGCTTTGTATTAATTTTGCCTTGACTGAAATTAGTTGTCAGACCTCTGTTTATAGCCTAATTACCTTTTCCCTGAAAAAAAGGAGGTAAAAGAAATAACAATAAATTCGTAATGCAAAAGCTACAAGTTTGTAGTATTAGCACAGATTAGGGATGGTTCCGGGAACAGGGACTGAAAATAATTTAAATGAATCTGGAGGAGGCTTGTATTTCTCAGAAGACTGTTTTGCCCATACTCTCCTCATTGTTCAGGGCCACGGTTATGGCTCGTGGCCACAAACACTTGAGACTGAGCCGTGCCCAGGGGGTGGCTAGTTTAGTGCCATCTATCTTACTTGGCTCTCTTACCAAGCCGGCTAGATCCTCGAGCGTTCACTCAAGATCATGTTTGGCAAACTGTCCTGTCAAGGGCCAAAGCACAAATATTTCAGTCTTTATGGGCCATCCAGTGTCTATCCCCATTACTCAGCGCTCCTGTTGTAGTGCAGAAACAGCCGTGGACAATAGGCGAGCAAGTGAGTGTGACTGTGTTCCAATAAAATTTTATTTACAAAAAGAGGCAGCGGGCCAGACTTGGCTCCCTGGCCGTCATTTGCCAAGGCCTGCTCCGGACAATTCAGCCAATGGAACACGAGGAGAAGCTAATGTGCACATAGCAGGGCAGAGAACAAGTGCTCGACAAGTGTATTTTAAACAAACGGGAGTACCAGTGAAACAAACAAAAATGTACTCAATAGCAGAAATGCAGAATTACCGCCAAGTCAGAATTCATGGGTTCAAAAAAAAAAAAAATCACTGCTTCAGTAACTTGTTGTAATTAATGAAAATAAGTAGCTGATGATTCTGATGGCAACATGGGGAAGAGGTAACCAAGAGCACCCTGTCTACCGCAGCTTTGTGAGAGGAAGTCTACGTTGGATCAGGCCATAGAGAGACACACCATTGTGGTGCCACATCTGGCTGAGGTCTATGACAGGCCTCTCTGCTACTGAATTGGCTGACTCAGGGTGCTGTGAAATGTATTGTTAAAAAAAAAAATAGGCATCAAAATGAGCAGCGTTCAAAAAGTCATCTCCCTTGAAAGGGTGAGTTACAGTAGTCCCATAGATAAGCACTGTATTTGGGAAGGAAAGTTACGGGTCTCCATCTCAACCTGCTTCTCGCCTTGTGGCCAGTTTCCTCATCGGTATTATGACATTGGACCGGATGATCAGTGGTATTCAAACTGTGACTCTAAGTCCCTAGGATGGCAATGCTACTTCAATTATTTGCTTTTTAAGGAGAGGATCCCTAACTCATTCTGCTATGCCTCTTACCTAAGCGTGCTATGTTGAACTGGCTTTTCCTGCACACACACACCTCCCCCCCCTTCCATTCCCTCCCCCATCCCTCCCCAAAGCCCTCACAGGGGAGAGTCTCGTCTGAAATGTGAAGACAGCCCATCTCCCAACAGATAGCCAGGGACCCAGGGCGGTCAGGATGGCAGCTGAAGGACCCTCTCCAGGCCCAGCCTGCAGTCATCTTGGGCACCCTGAGTCTCTCTCAGCTGGAGGGGCTTTCCCCACTCAGTGCCTGGACCATTGCCAAGAAGATCTGTCCAGCTGTAAGCCTGATTTTATATAGTTATTTTCACTTATTTTTTATTTTGCAAGATGTAAACGAATCTGTTTAACTAGGAAATCACGTCCCTTGAAAGTGATTATAACCTAATTTGACATGCAGTATTTGTACACTTATTCTAGTGTTATGATGCATTCACCATGTTTACATAAATAGAGATTTCTGTATAATTACTACAAGATAATGTAAAGAGTTAATCACATGAAATCCCCCAAAATCTCATTTGAGTAAATTTTTTTTTTTTAATTTGAAAGTAAAATTTCCTTTGGAAACAAAGTGGGCCCATTTCCAAAATGTTCTATAAATCATCTTTGAGAGCCTTTCAAAAACATCTACTTTCTTCATCCATTGTTTGCTCATTAATTGATACCGTCAGATAATTTACTATGTACCTAATATGTGCCAGGTACCAACAGAGATAAAATCGACATGTTTCTTGCCTTCAAGAGCATTACATCTAAAGAAGTCTGGAAGCACTTCATGGAGAAAGCGGGAGCTCTGCCTCGATCTGTTGTGCTTATCTTTGATTCTCCACTATGTTTTCTTCATGAAAAATACATTGGAAGAAATATATAAGAATGATTTGCATAGAAAGAAATACCAAGAGGAGAGAGAGAGGCAAAATTAGCATGAAATTCTAGAGGAAGAGCTGCAAATATCTGAAGTGTTCTCTTTTTATATCTTATTAACTAAGAAAGGTATTTTCCCCAAACTGAAGTAGTTTACTAAAATTAAGAAGAAACAATTACATAAAAAATGGTCCGAGAGTTCTACACCACTTTAAGAAAAGCCCATTTGTCTCTCTTCCTGAGGTTAAACACATGCTTCTCTTTGCACTCAGTTGCTTCCATTCATTCTGTTTGTACCATAGGTGTAATTTCATGTTAGCATCTTCAAGGGTTAAAAAGTAGGAAAAAGTCCTGCCAAAGGAGACCGCGCTGTGTGAAGAGCGCAAAGACGGCTTGAAAAACAACTACAGCGGCCTCGGTGTTGGAAAGCTGGAAAGTTGGAAAGGATGTCACTGCGCGTGTACATTTCACAAACACCGTCCTCTCTTGTCACCTTTGCTGGACGCCGCACATTCAGGTGAACCAGGGATGAGAAAGCCCTTTCCTTTCCCCTAGGAGAGCTATTCTTCCGTCATCACATTCCAAGCCTTCTCACAAATCTCTCTTCTTTTTACTGTGTTTTCTAGAAGACAAATGACATTTAGACATAGTTATAAAGTAGTATCTTCAGTGAAATAGGACAATTTTATTATTATTATTAGGTTGAGTTCCACAGACTTCCCATCCAAAAATTATCAGGATCAGAGATGGAGATTGAAGAATGGAGTGTCCCAACACTTCAATGAGATGTTATTCAAATTAATGTCCATGGGTGGGGAGAAGTACCAAGTATGCCTTATTGCTCGTGAGTTCAATTAGGTTACTTCAGAAAGAAAGAATCCAAAGTGTACATCGTTTGGCCACAAGGTCCTACAGAACTAAAACATGCTGTGTATTAGAATGAGCATAGTGTTATACCATTATTTGTTCAACTACATATTCCTCAACTATTTCCAGAACTGACTTATTTCTAAGTCATCAATTAGGCAACCCTTAAAAAATAATACCCTACAGGTTAGCTAATTAATCATGTTCAACCTGTTGGCTATGTAAGTTTTCCATCCAGGTCTGGGTTCCATATTTGTCCTCCCGTTACAGATGCAGCATAGAGTGATCTTTGTGAAGAAGCATAAGAATGTTCTTTGGATCCTACTGCTGTTATTGGTCCCATGGTCCCAGGAGCAAGCTACGCAACCTGCCGGTGCTTTGTTCCACTTTCTGTAAAATGGAAATAACAAATCCCATTGTTGTGGGGATTTAAGAAACTGATCACAGAGGGGACTTAGAGCTTTGGCTCGCACACTGTGAGGGGACAGTAAATGTGTGCTAATTACAGTGGAGTCCGCAGTAATCACACTGGCCTGGGATGGCATTCGGACACACTCGCCGCTATAGTGTCCCTGTCCCTTTTTATTCAGCCTACTCCCTAAATTCTGAGCCCTTGTGAAACATTATTAATGCCAACAGGAGCCTAAGGTAATGAAAAATAATCTATCTGAGTGTATGTATTCTCTCTACTTCTCCAAATCCCCAAGGTATTTTTGCCTTCCATCGATGTGGCTAATTGTGAAGCGACTACATTCATGACCACTTTTTTATTTGCATATTTGATGTTTCTAGTGGAAACACTAGATACTAACAATGACACTATCAGTAATATGGGAGACTTTCTGATTTAAAAACAAAAGTTCCTTTTTATTGTCTGCCTCTCATTTTGGCCTACTTTCCTTTCTGAGTGACCCTACTCACCCAAGCCAGACTACAGAAGATGAACACGCAGGACGTGCACAATTTCCAAGTCTCACCTTCCCTCTCCTTCCACCAATCAGTGCTTATTAAACTCCTCAGGTAAGTTTACTTATTTTTGACAGTTCTTCATTGGCGGTAATCATCTTAGGAAAAGAAACGCTCTCTCCCTCGCATCTGTAGCTTTCTTAGAGAGCCACATCCAAGGAAGTTGATGCAGTCTCGAGGGAATGACAGCAAGTTTCTGAGGAGAATCTTTGTAAGAGCACCACATGCCCCAATTTTGAGGCGAATGCCCCAGTTTTAACATGCTGTCTCCCCTGCGTTCCCAAGAGCAGATCTAATGTTCTCTTCCTCCAGGTCTCTGCTGATTGCCTGAACTGTGATAGTGCTGCTTGAAATGGCGAGGGAATGGGGTAGATTGGAGTTATCCAAATCAAAAACATGTCGGATGAGACTCACAATCCAATAATAGACACTCTGTGAGGCCTCCCTGAGGGTTGTCGGGTTTTTAGCAGAATATTAGCTGGCTACTTAACACAGTCTATTGTCTTCACTTAAAGGCTCTAAATTCAGAAGCTTTGTTTAGTTTTACTAAATAAGCTACCTAGCAAATGGAATCCCTTTTACTCTCAACTGGTAGGATGAGGGGGAAGCATTGCACTGTCTCACTGTTCTTTACATACTGTTAGAAAATGCACTACTGCTAAGATCTGCATCTGGTCTGTTTATTAAAGAATCATTTACTGTAGCTACCCTTCCTTTCATGCTTTTCAATGGAGGGACACGAGAAATAGGGTTTTTGTTTTTAATTTCCTCTAAGCTCAAAAATGCAACATTTTGGATTTAAGAAACCCAAATAATGGACAAAGAGTATCAGCAGTGTATTGTTAAATGTTATATTGGTTTCTAAATAAGCTTAGGAGAGAGCTTTAGCCAAAACAGGATTACGATTTCTCCGGCTCACCTTCTGCAAACATAACTCGCTTCCGCTGTGGCACACCCAAAGGGGGGAAAATGTTAGATGTGAGATTTATAAAATGTGACACAGACAGAAAGAAAAAAACAATGCTTCTAATAAATAATATATTATTATAAGAGAAACAAAGTGATTGAGTAATGTCGCAATAATGACTTCTCTCCAACGGCTGGAACACCTGCTCCAGCATTGTTTTTGTTCAGGTTTGTTTTCTTTGCTTGGTAGAACTACATTCTGGAAGAATAACCTCCATGAAGTCATTTACCAAGGTGACTGAACTACCTCCTGTTAGGATGTCAAACTGTCCCAAATTGGGAGACCGAGTTATAATCGGGATGTTGCAGTGAGCATATACTGTGAAACACCGATGGTTATTCTCGTCCTAACTGCTCACGTGGACCTCAGACTGCCTTTGAGAATCTCACCAAGGCCCAGGGACCACTTTGCTCACTGCCTTTCTAAATTTTACAGTGAAGACAACCCAAACTGGAATGAACCAACGTGTGTAAAGGACTGCGAGGCAGTGCTTGTCTCTCCCTAGATCTCAATGATTGTTACAGAGGTGAATGTTCCGGTCATTCTTCCAGCTCCAAATTGTCACTTGATCTATGGTAAATGTCATCAGTTCCTGGGGTCCTACTTGTTTCTATTATATGGGGGGGGGGAATCCACCTTATTTATCAGAGGGATCAAATATAGGCAAGCGGTATAAATGGGGCTGAAAATTTACAAGTGTCCCGAGATCGATATTAATAACAATTTTTGGTATTATTTGGTTAGAAAAATCATTATTACTAAGTATCTAAGAACAAGCTTGGCTGTTGTAAACACATTTCTTATACAAGATTCCTGATTTATCCACTTGTTATTTATTCTATAGGCCACAAGATATATAGTTATCTTGATGCCATACACCCTCAACGTACTGACATCCGCTATTCTAGAAAAGGCCATTTCACATAGTTTTCTATTATAATAGTTGAACTTGTCTCTTAATGGTATTCAAAGGGGTTTCTAGAGTAGAGGGAAAAATAACAATCACTTTCATTTTTCTATGTCCTCAAAGCTAAGATTTAACAACAATTTCACATTTTTCCCAAAGGAATAGGATCTGAATCGTGTTGTAATAATCAATTGTAATAATCAGTTGTAATAATCTTGCAATGATCTTCTTGAACCTCAGGTCTTTTATGAAGACTATTTAGCATTGGCCTGTATTTATTAAGCAGACCTGAAAAAAACCACAAATTTATTTTCTCGCAATTCTAGAGGCTAGAAGTCCAATATCATATTGTTAGAAGGGTTAGCCACTTCTGAGCCACGAGGAAAGGGTCTGTTCCAGGCCTTTCACTTCAGCTTATAGATGGTCAACTTCGGCGAATAGATGGTCAACTTCTCCCAGTGTCAAAAAAAGTTCTTCCCTCTGTAAGTATCCTAATCTGTTCTTTTAAGAACAAAGTCATATTGGATTAGGGTCCAACCTAGTGATCTCATTTTAACTTTGTCTGTTTAAAGGCTCTATCTCCAAATACAATTACATTCTGAGATGCTGAGAGTTAGGAGTTCAACAAATGAATTTTGGGAGGATACAATTCAACCCATAACAGTAAGGGATATACAAGTCATCCAGCCAATACATGGTAACAAAACCCATTCTGTCTACTTCCCCTTAGTTCCAGTCTTGGGTTAGTGATAATTGCATGGGCTATACGAGTCACACTTTTTCACAAATTAACATCGTTGGGCTTTAACTACCCAATACCACATGCTTGGGAACATAGAGCATATGCATGAGTGTAGAGGAGCATATATCAGTGGACAGAACCCTGGATTGAATAACACTCTTATGATGTCACTTACTTTTTATGGACTGTAGAGCATTGAGCTCTGATGCCCAAGGATCATTCTGGACCTACTACTGTTTTAAACAGTAAAACAGCAACAAACAGGAATGAAAGTAATTTGTCTGAATTGCAAATAAATTAATGTAGTGATTGTTCAGCATCTAACTAGACAACTGCATATGAGAATGTTCATCAAATCTAACTGTATGGTGGGAACCTCCTAACACGAAGGGCAAATCTTCAAATGTGTTCTGTGACATGTTTTCAGAGAAATCAGTGGTGTACTATGACTGACTTGGGACGGATAACTTGGAAACGTTGCACATGTGCAGTTCATTTTAGGCAAAGCACACTTAGCAAGTCGATCAGCAGTCCTGGGCTTTTCAATCAATTGTACTTCATTTCAGGGCCACGGATCACATCAGTGAAGGGTTCTAAGTCCATGCAAATCACTTGGAAAGAAAAATACCCCAAAAGCTTTGGAATGTCTGCTTTATGCTGAGCACTGGTGGGTCTGAGGTGCCTGCCTTCAAGGCTTAGGGACAGGTCAGACACCTACCTGATTCATGATAAGACAATGTGCTGCTGGAGAGAGAGACGCGTTGGCAGGGCCACGATCTGGAGAGGCTGAGAAACGCTTAAATGAGAGCGTAACATTTGACCAGGCTTTAAAACAATGAGATCAACATGTTGGAAAATGGGAAAAGCCATAGACATTGGAAAGTGCATGGCATATTCATTGACCAGCAGCAAGTGGTCATGTGGCTGTGTGAGGTCAGTGAGAGAGAAATGGAAGCTAAGGTTTGAAAGCAGGATAGGGACACTGTGTAAGGGCCTTATATACATAACAAAATGTCCAGACACTGTCTTTCAGACCACAAAGACCAGTATTGAATTTTTTGTATTTATTTTTGATAACTTTATTGAGATGTAATTGAAATTTAACATTGTGTAAGTTTGTTTTACAATGTGTTGATTTGATACATTTAAAAATTATAAAATAATTACCACCATAGCATTAGTCACTCCCTCCATCATGTCCCACAATTTGCATTTTCTTTTGATGGTGAGGACATTTAAGATCTACTCTCTTTGTAACATTCAAGTATATGAGACAGTACTACTAGCTCTACTCACCATGCTGTACATTAGATCCCCAGCCTTAACCTTATAACTCAAAGTTATGACCTATGACTTATATGTCCCCATTTTCCCCAACCCCGGTAACTACTACTCTACTCTTGTTTTTCTGAGTTTGGCTCCTTTATAGTTCACATATAAGTGATATCATAAAGTGTTTGTCTTTCTCTTACCTCACTCAGCTAAATGCCCTTAAGGTCCACCCAAATTGTTGCAAACAGCAGAATTCCCTCTTTCTCGTGGCTGAATAATAGTCCCTTGTATCTCTATACCACATCTTCTGGAGTACCTGAATCTGGCTCCATCATCATTCTAAAGTAAATACTTCTACCATTAATGTGGCAGAAAACCAAGAGGGACACCCTGGAACTACTTGGAGCTTGGAGAGCTATGACAAAGAGCTTGACAAGGGCAATGTCAGCAGACAGAGTGGATGACAAAGTGGACAGAGTTATAGGATGCAGAATGAGCAATGGGTGGTGAGGAGTTGGAGGCAGGGTCTGAAAGAGAGAGAGCAGTTTTCCTTCCTTACCCTGAATTCATGTAGCTTTACTGGTGTCGCAGCACAAGACTTTGCTGAGACTGTTGTGCTACCTCATATATATATTTAAAAAAAAAAAAAAAAGGCAACCAAAACCATGGCTATAAAGATTGCCTATAGATAGAAATACACCACTCTCTTGCCATTGAAAAAATGGCACACCTGTTTATTTGATCTCTGACTTAATAACCTTTTTACATTGGCAAGTTCGACGAAAGTACCATTGCAGAGAGGAGCGCTGGAACTTTCCTCCATCAATGATATTGGCAACTTCTCTGCTGATTAGATAATCGTCTTGAATGTTTTCTCAACTTTTTATGCTGCTCACAGTGTAACAGCTACAAACCCAAGATACCTTTAATCTGTGTTATGGACATTTCCCCCACCGTTTTCATAAGTTTTCAAATCAACAATTTACCAAGCTCTGATGAGCAGTATGTACTCATTTTCAAGGTACAAATGCTCCCACCATGGCTGACTTCAGGCTCCCAACCTGATGCCACTGAGTAGAGAGTGGAAGGGAGATGCCCAGTATCACACTGTCCTGTAGGATTCTGGCACATGATACAACTGACCTAAACACTCAAGAGTACAGTACAGAAAATCCACGAGTTGGATTTTCCTTAAAATCCATTTTCTTGAATTTGGTTAAAAGATTGAAGTTTACGGGGTGCCTGGGTGGCTCAATGGGTTAAGCCTCTGCCTTCGGCTCAGGTCATGATCTCAGGGTCCTGGGATAGAGCCCCGAGTCGGGCTTTCTGTGCAGTGGGGAGCCTGCTTCCCCATCTCTCTCTCTCTCTCTCTCTCTCTCTGCCTGCCTCTCTGCCTGCTTGTGATCCCTCTCTGTCAAATAAATGAATAAAATCTTTTAAAAAAAAAGATTGCAATTTATGACAAGGCTGGTATATGTTTTCTTCCTCATGCTCAGGAATTGGAAATACTGAGTCTACATCATTGTCTCCAAAGACAATGGAGGTGGCCAGAAGGGGTGGGGCATCTGCCATTGGTTGCCATCTGTCTGCTGGGCAAGTGTCAATACTGCCACAGTCACCGTACCACACAGGAAACCAAAGATCTTCTTGTCCAGGCATGCCTGGCTCAGTTGGTAGGGTGTCTGATTCTTGATTTTGGTTCAGGTCATGATCTCAGGGTCATAAGGTCAAACCCCACATTGGGCTCCGTGCTCAGTGAAGAATCTTCTGGAAATTTTCTCTCTCCCTCTCCCTCTGCCCCTCACCATGCCCTCTAAATAAATAAATAAATAAATAAATAAATAAAATCTTAAAAAAAAATCTTCCTGTCCAAACCTGTTCTTTTCATAGTCTTTCTCATCAGTAAATAGAACCACATACAGTCATTCATGTCTGCATCTGGGGACATTTGTTCCTCTAACACTTCAAATCCAATAATCTGACCACTCTTCCTCCAAAACATGACCTGATTCTTCTATTTCTTTCCATCTGCACTTGGAGGACTCTGCTCCAGAGCCATGTCATCTCTCTCCAGGACTACCGGAAGAGCCCCCAATTCCACGACTCTCTTCTTTTCCATCCTTCCTCACTTCAACCTATTTTCCACAGGGCAGCCAGAATAATTTTTAAAATGTCAATCAGATTATGTCATTACACTGCTTAAGTTTATTTCCTATTAAACTTAAAATAAAATCCAAATTTCTTATCTTGCCTGATATAGCCCTATAGACTTTGATCTTGTCTCTTTCTCCAACCACATCCTGTTCCATTTCCCCTTTTGAAGTATTTATGTCACACAAGTGTTTTTGAGCTCCATGGACATATCAGGTCTTGGCCTACACCATCCTACCTGCAGTGCTCCCATTGCTGTCTTCGAGTTCTCAGCTCAAATGTGTCTTCCCTGAAAGATCTTCCTTGATTACCTAACCTAAAAAAAGTCCTCCATAGAGCTTTCTCATAGAACCCACAGTACTGATCACAACTTACTTAAGTTTCTATTTAAATTCCAGTTAGTTAATATACAGTGCTGTATTAGTTTCAGGTGTACAACATATGATTCAACACTTTCGTACATCACCTGGTGCGCACCACAAGTCCACTCCTTAACTCCTATTGCCTTTTCAATCCATCCGCCTGCCCACCACCCTTCTGGTAACCATTTGTTCTCTAAAAAATGTGGAATGCTTCATGAATTTGCCTGTCATCCTTGCACAGGGGCCATGCTTACCTCTGTATCATTCCAATTTTAGTATATGGGCTGCCAAAGTGAGCAGAGAACTGACCACGACTTAAGTTGTGAGTCTGTGTATGTACATGTTCAATGTCCATCTCCCCTACTAGAATGGCAGTTCATGAAAGCAGTATGTTCCATTTGTTCACTGTCATATACCCAGTGCCCATACCCAGTACTACCTGGCATGTAATAAGTCCTCTTGGAGGCCAGGAGGAAACAAGAGAAAGAAATCAATAAAGAAAGAAGGAGAAAAACAGAGAGCAAAGGAGAGAAGGGAGGGAGGAAGGAAAAGAAAAAGATAGTCAAGCTGGTATATTTTTATTTTTACTCTTTTTTTTTTTCACTAATAAGTGTGACCTTAAGTAAAGTCACATAACTGTCTATGTCATTATTCTTGCCTATAAATGTTTGAGCTTCATCATAGACGGGATGTCCTCAATAGTAAAGACACTTGTCTGGATTTGTGGAGGAGGGTGAGGAGGGAAGTTGGAGTAGAAGGGAGGAAGATCTAGTAACAGGTCGGTCCTACTATGGGGTTGGGTCTCTGGGGGTGGGGAGAAGCCAGGGGGACAGAACCTCAGATACCTTTGTTTTCTGAAAGCAAGGAAGACCCAGTCAGGGATATAGCAACTCTGTTAAAAAGATAGTACTGCATGGTCCTTCCAGGCTTATGGGCTGGTGAATCTCCCCACCCCCAGCATGGCACAAGCACCATGATTCTATAGCAGAGGAGGAGAGCATGGCAGCTGGGAGGCCCTGAATGCAGCTTGCCTCAGAGCTGATCTGTGTGGTACGGTGACTGTGGCAGTATTGACACTTGCCCAGCAGACAGATGGCAACCAATGGCAGATGCCCCACCCCTTCTGGCCACCTCCATCATCTTGGTACTATGGAAGGCGCTGGAAACGAGAGACGACCTCAGGGATTTGATGGGAGGAAGTTGGAGAGACTGGGTTGACATGACTGCCTCCTGCAAAACAGGGTCTTGAAATAGAAGGAGGAAAATTCACATAAAAGTGGCTATATTTACTTGCACACCTGAGTCTGTGATTTGAACTCCCACCTGCCACATAATAATTTTGATTAATCTCCTTTGTCTTCCACCTCATTGACCATGTGCTCTTTGTTCCTCTCATCCCTCACTGTTGTCTGATTCTCTGTCTCCCTCTATCTTCTCCCGATTTCTTCCTTTCATTCTTCTCTTCCTCCAGTATCCTCCTCTAGACATCTCCTTTTGTACCTCACACTACCTTCTGGCCTATAGAATCTAGGGCAAGAGGACTCGAACCCCGAAATGGAGGCTCTGTCTGGTCTCTGCCTCCATCGTGGGCCCTCCAAGCTCCACTGCCTGCCGTGTTCTCTGACATTTTCACATGTCTCTCATCTCACCTGCTCCCCCCGTGATTGTCTGCAGTCTCCCTTTTTCTTTCCATGTTGGTCCTTAGGACTCTTACTGTGATTTCATGAATAAAAACTTTTCCATTGGGGCGCCTGGGTGGCTCAGTGGGTTAAGCCACTGCCTTCGGCTCAGGTCATGATCTCAGCGTCCTGGGATCGAGTCCCACATCGGGCTCTCTGCTCAGCAGGGAGCCTGCTTCCCTCTCTCTCTCTCTCTGCCTGCCTCTCTGTCTACTGGTGATCTCTGTCTGTCAAATAAACAAATAAAATCTTTAAAAAAAAAAAAAAAACTTTTCCATTAACCAAAACACCTTAAAAAAGAAAAAGAAAAAGAAAAAGAAAAATCTCTCTGCCTGTGAGATAATGGCCAAAATCCTGCACCTGACTTTCCATACTTCTTCAAAATGGAAGACTCTGCACTCACTGCTCCCACTAGTCTCTTACAGAAACCCTTTCTCCAGATGGACCTGGATCATTACTAAATTCACACACGTCTTAATCTTATCCAATTCACTGATTTTGCACATATTCTTCCCTTACCCAGGTGACCTCCCTCATCCTCTCCACCTGTGTTAATATTATCACATGTCAAGGAACAGCCAGCGGCCTGCTGGGACCCTTCGGGTCCACACTAGTCATGTAACCACTCCCCCACACTCCCAACCCTTGTAGCCTTTATACTTCTCTTGGATTCTTATTATCACTGTCATGTACAGTTATTTATCTTTTTACCATATACATTTTCCCTCCTGGATGGGAGTATTGGCCCTTCACCATTGGGGTCTTACCTTTTCACTCTTATTATTGTTATTTGTTATTATTATTATTAACAATAAACACAGTGTTACATATGTAGCAGGTTCCTCCTTAAAGATGCATCAAATAACACTTACTGAATGAATCAATCACATCAACTTAATATATGTTTATTGCCATGAGACATGGTAAGTACAAAGTAAGATCGTACTGAACAAGTGAAAGCCTGCAATGAAGCCAACAGACTGCCCAGATGTTCTCGCCCATGGGGAGAGTTCCACAGCTCCAAGTCACAGTTGGATGATATTTACAAGGCTTAATACCATCTTTACTGACTAATCTCGAGTTTTCACTGATATCAGAAATAAATGTTTTTGTCATGCAGCCTAATTTAAAATTCTTGGCATATATGAGCATTTTATTCATAATGTGACTATTTATAATCATTGGTTTTAATACAATTAATACAATTTAACTCAGAGTTACTATATAGAGACCATTATACTTTTTTTGATGGCCCAGTAAAGCCAAAGATATTTTAGAAGCAAATCTGGGCCAGAGGCCATTATTTTAGAGATGAGGACATGGGGTACAGAGAGGTTAAATTCTATGTCCCCAAAACACATAGCTAACTGGTGAAAAATCTGGTCTGGAATCCAGATCTCCCAAGTCCCCACGTCGTATTGTTTCCTACATCTTGGTGCCTCCATCAGTAAAGAATGAAAGGACAGTGTGCAGTCTGGACATTCCCACCCCACCCCATGCTTAAACACTATAAAAGATGACAGCATAACATTTACTGTGCTGTGAGCAGGAGATGAAGAATTTCCAGCACGCTGAGCAAGTCTCTGTGGCAGTTCCACTCAACTGGGGCTGGACTGAGACAGGTACACGCATGTGATCCAGGCTCAGACATGCGTGAGATACCCAGACAAGCTGAAGCTAGAGCTGAGACTCAACCATGGAGTGCAGGGGTGGCCAAGAGGAAATGCACCACCCCTGCCCCATGCGTGTGTGGCACTTAGGATCGTCAAGGGCTTCTGCTTACTCCATCCAACTCACCATGACTCGTCGGACTTCAGACTTGACTCAGCTCTGTGTTAGGAGGAGGCCCAATGTACTGGTCCTCCCATGTCCCACTCGTACCTGTTAACAGTGGCCTGTTGGTCACTAGCACAGGTAGGTGATACAGGGGAAAAAACCAAACCAAACCAAACAACTTGGCCAATTAGCCAAGAGACTGGGTTGCAGAGATAACCCTGCTGCTGTCTAACTGTGTGGATTTGAGATGAGCCGCCATTCAGTCTACACACTTGTATCCAAAGGGGGCTGGGGTAGAAAAATGCGTTGCATACTGGATTCAGATGGTTTCACAGAGGTGCAGCAGGGTCTCCTAGGAGGGTCTCTGTGGCTTTATCAGTGGCATCACCACACTGGGCATCCACACCTCCCAACCTGACTGCAACCAGAGCTGTTCTGTCTTCATCTGTGTCAGTATCTTGCATAATGCTTAATGGGAAAAAAATAAATTCTGCCTTAAAAACAATTGGAATAAAAATAAAATTACTTTGGAAATCCACTGGAGTACCTAATCTCTAAGGTGCCTACAAGCTCCTTTTATCTATGAGACATCAGGGGCAGGCAGAGGCTAGGGTGCTATTCAAATCATCCCAAGTCGGTTTGATCCGGCCTGGGATCAGGGTGAGTGTTTAAAGATTCACCACAGAGAATCTTCAAGAAGTACCCCTTCCCCTCAAGGATCCTCCAGTCCATAAGCAATCCGGGATTCTAGCTCAAATTAGGTCATGGATGAGGTAAATTTCTTGCATTTTTTCCCCGGGGCTTAGACCCACTGTGAAGATTTAACACGTTTAATTGAATTCATTTCCCTGAACATCAATTATATGTTATGCATTCGCTTGGTACTGTTATGCTCTGGGGCTGATATTTGTCATTTTATTTTTGTTGTTGTTTATTTTTTTGTTTGTTTTTCCATAGTTAACACAGAAACTGTAACTCCAACCTCTTCATAGAGTAGGAAAACATTTCCCTTACATATTTCCCTTGAATTCTTCCAACCTCTGCTTAACACCAAATGGGTGTCCATTACCAAATGAAGTACAGGGATAAATAGAAGAAAAGTTTAAAGTTTAAAGAACAGGGCTTCTGTCTTCAAGGATTTAGAGTGTGTCTAAGAGAAAGTCATCTGACCAGTAATACCAGCAGGTGACAAAGGCAGAGTGCTAAACCAGCTATCGTCACCTACCAATGGTGAACACTAGATTTGCTCGGCAGAACAGAAATGGTGAGATTGGGGCACGCTAGGGTTTTTAGAGGTTTGACCTGTTTGTTGACAGGCTGATTGGGTTTGGACACAAAGAACGATACTTCTGGGAATGGGGAGAAAGTGGAAGAGAAGCCGCAAGGAGCACTAAGGAGGCTGGCCCTCTTCTGAGCCAAAGCTGGCTGTGTGGGAGCCCAGACATGCAGTCTCTGTCATGCCTCTGTGCAGGTGGCCCCCCAAGTGACTGACCTGCTCCAGATCTCAACCCCTCAGTCCCTCCATGGACATCAGCTCCTGGTCTCTTATTTATCTCAAAGATGCATCTCCATTTCAATGCGTTTAATGCGTGCCACGTGCTTAGAGCTCACTACCTGTGAGAGAGGCATGCATTATTATTACCATAATCATCGTTTACCACCTGCCTGCCCCACTTGAACCCATTACTCATGCCATGCCTCTCCCAGGAGGGGACTTTCGCCATCTCCCAGGGCCATATCCCAGGGTCCTGTCACCTGTTCTTTGGGGGATGCATTTACTAACTGCTAAATTTTAAAGCGGCTACTTCCCAATGCTCGGGGGGGGAACTCGAAAGGGAAAATGGTATTCTATTTGGGTTCCTCCATAAATAAGCTTATTTTTTTCAGAAGCTGAGCGTGGGTCAGTGTCTCTCCAAGGCAGGAAGAGAAAACAGCCTATGTAGTGACAGAGGGAAGATAAGAGCCAAGATCTGGTCCAAAGGAGGGCTCTTTCCACACATGCACCATCTTCCCGCATGATCTCGGTCTCCTAAGCCAGTAATGATAATCTGTGAATAAATTCACATTTTCTAGGGGAGAAATATTGCCAAGCCTGTTAATCTCATGCAGATGTGATGTTACTTTTACTATGTTGTAATATGGCTTCTTAAAAAACAAGTCGGAGGGGGGGGATGCCCACCAAAAAAAACAACAAATATTCGCCAACCCATATGGTCAGTAATTGCTGTTTAATAGTCCTCCTATTACAAACCTGAGAGGCAGCAGTCTGAATTACCAGTAGAGTATTAATAAACAGGAATGAGTTAATAGTGCATAAAGACCTTCTAGTGGAACAGTGGGGGAGTTGAATATTCTTTTCTTCAGTCAGCTGTAAGTAATTACTGCATGGTGTGCTTCTGACTATTACCATAACAGAGCAATTGGACGTGAAGAATGGATAATAGTACAGACATGGAGGTATTTTTAGAATATCAGCAGTGAAGCAGGTAACTGGCCTACTCCAGTAGAAACCTTTAAATAAGTTTAGAAGACTTTTTTTTTTTTTTTCTATCTCTCTCTCTCTCCTTATGACATTTAGCCAGGGTAGAATTTTAAAAAGATCAATCTAATAAATTATTTAAAATAACTTTACAAAGAGGATGCCTGTGATATGTAAATAAGAAGGCAAGAAGGGAGGCAGGAAAAGTCTAAAAAGCCCAGGCGGACGGGAGGCATGGAGCCGACGTTCCTGTAACTACATCATCACAGGTTCCTTCCTGCTCCTTTGAGAGCACAGCCTCGACGCAAGTCTGCTTGGCTGGCTCCCACTGGCTGCTCAGGTGAAAGTGAAAATATTCAAATCAGAGCTGTAACTAGGATTGCTGGAGTTGTGGGTTTTCTAAAATTGAGTTAGTCATCCTCGGTGATTTAATGATGCATATCATTTATTTTAAAATATTATTACAGGGGCATTGGCTGAGCTGCAGCCTTCTTCGCGGGACTGTCCATTACGCGATGCGGTGGGGTATGTCATGGGCGGCGGATGAGATATTGTCTCACGGCACAACATATGTTCTCAGACGAAAACAGCTTGAGACTCTGATTCGGAAAGCGGCAATTTTGCAAATGCACACAAATATCATTTAAGGAATATTTTGAATTTTTTTTTTCCAGGGTATAGGTCCTTCTCCTGCCTCCTGGCTGCACAGGCCGATGCTGATTTTTCAATTTGCAGGTTTGTTAAGCATCATGGAATGTTTTGGTTCTCAATCAAGAATATTCTTCCCAAGTGGTTCCGAAGTCCTCCGCTTGAAAATAAACGTGTGTCCTCTTTGTCTCCTAGCAGCATGTGTTCCAACGTACAATAGCGGTGCAGGACAGAGGAAGGCAATGCCTTTGATTGAACCATCCTATAGGCTTTTAACCTGCCTCTCTCCTGGGCTGGGAGCTTTCTTCAGGCCGGGCGGCATGCTCTCTTCTTTGGGCGGTGCTGGCAGCTGGAGTCCACCGGGGATGCTTAGGAGCCAGGACCCACGTCCTCCTCCTGGCGGGATTCCTGTCCTATCTTGTAGCACAGGAGCTGAACAGAGGACAGGCTGCCTCAGTGCTAACGACCTCAGAGACCCACCTGAAAATGAGGTGCAACCTATGGGACAGGTGGCGAGGCTTCACTGATCTCTGCCCGGTGCTCTGAAGTCTGACAAACAAATGCATGTGAAATAAACACTGTTGCGTTTATTTCTCCTGAAAAACCATGTTATTGTGTCTGAGCTCTGCCAGCCAACATATTCTGATTCATCTACACACGGCCCCTTTCTTGCTAAAAGATGCCGTGGTGAAAATTTACAGCTGTGTATTTCACCTGTTTAGCTGGCCATTCTTAATGGAAGTCAAGGGCACACCTGTGGAGGTGCCATTATAACCCAGGGACAGCGGTAGCTTCTCCCTGTCGCTGGTTTTCATTTACTTTTTTTCATGTATTTGGAAAGAGAATAGTTCTCTTTTCCTCAAGTCTATAGAAAGATGAAGACAAAAGAAAATCTGGTAATTAAACACCAGTTTTTTTAAAAAGATTTTATTTATTTGTCAGAGAGAGAGGGAGAGAGAGCGAGCACAGGCAGACAGAGAGGCAGGCAGAGGCAGAGGGAGAAGCAGGCTCCCTGCCGAGCAAGGAGCCCGATGCGGGACTCGATCCTAGGACGCCAGGATCATGACCTGAGCCGAAGGCAGCTGCTTAACCAACTGAGCCACCCAGGCGTCCCTAAACACCAATTTTTAACAAAAGTCTTCTCACAGCACAAAGACCAACGGATCATTTCTAGAAAGTACTCAAGACCTCATGATTTTGGGCATTTGAAAGTTTAGCATATTCGAGGTTTCATTTAGTGACATTCTGAGATACTTATAACCAACTGGGCACTTAACCCTGCTCTCTGTGGTTGTGAGTATGCCCCCACTGAAGGTCATTCTTTACCCTGATCACTCAGGAACTTCTCAAGGGCATGTGCTGCACCTCCAGGGTTTACATCCCAGATGACCACCCCATCCCGAGTGCCAGCATGTCAATTCCCCAGGTGGAGATGTCCCCAGCAATGGAAGTTGTTGTTATTTTAGATCTAGAAGATCCTCTGGGGAGGAACAGGATAAGAGGTCTTTCCCAAGAGCGAGAGTAAGGGGAAAAAGGAGGCTCCAATGCCTTTATACCTCCATTTAGCGCTAAGAAGCTCAGTGGGGAATAAGTACCTGCAGTGTTAAGAATCCAAGCATGTTCAGAGGCCTCCATTTTCTCTAAGTGTTTTAGCAGGCCCCTCCATGGTCAGGAATCCTTTGTATCTTTAGGGATTCTGATTGAAAAAACTTAGGAGGCTGACACTTTTGTAGCTTATAAAGAACCAGTAAAAGGGCAAATTATTTGGAAGTGATTATACAATTCAATTTGTATAAGAACATCCAGAATGGTTGAACTCATGGGTTATCATGACAACCAGGAAAACTCACAGTTATTTTTCCGCATTTGGTAAATAATCCTCTGAAATGTCCAGAATGATATTGCATGTAACAGTAATTTTAACAGAGGTCTAGATAACCTGGCCTTTACCTGCTTCGTTGATTTCATCACCTACCATCCTCCCCGTGGTCTTATTTCAGTTTCCCCATCACCCTCGGCTCATCCCCGCATCCGGGTCTTTACACCATCTATTGCCTCAGGCTGGAAGACATTCAGCCTCAGTGTAAATGTCATCTCCAAGAACTATTCTTCACAGTTTTCTGGGCATTCTCTAAACATGACTCTGCTTTGTTTTCTTAACAGCCTTTATACTAGTTGATATTTTCTTGTTGGCATGTGTGCTAGACTGAACTGTTCTCAATTCTTGATTCCCATCCTGCTGTGATACACATGCCATGTAACTACAGATAGAAAATGACCCCCACCCAACTGACATTAGGATTAGCCATGTGACTAACTTGCACTGGTTAATTAAATGTTGGCAGACTTGATAAGAACAGAGAGTTTAAACATGTTGTCTGTCTTGCTGGTGTCCTGGTGCTCTTACTATTCCCTAAAAGAAAAGTATGTCATAAGTAGTTATTTTTTGAAGAAGAATGAAGACACTGTTAGAACAAAACTGAATCTACTCAGAAGTTTAGAATCAAACCCCCATGACCTGAAGTAGTGCTATTTCAGTCAACCCATGGGACCATTAACAAGAAAATAAACACTTGTTTGAGCCTCTGATATTTGGGTTTGAGTATGAGGCTTATCATTCATCATTAATGTGGCAGTTGCTAATTAACATAAAAATTATACCAGAAATTGGGTGCCTGGGTGGCTCAGTGGGTTAAGCTTCTGCCTTCGACTCAGGTCATGATCTCAGGGTCCTGGGATCGAGTCCTGAATCAGGCTCTCTGCTTGGCAGGGAGCCTGCTTCCTCCTCTCTCTCTCTCTGCCTACTTGTGATCTCTCTCTGTCAAATAAATAAATAAAATCTTTAAAAAAAAAAAACGGTAAATATTAAAAAAAAAGAAAGAAAGAAAGAAATTATACCAGAAATGGCCTTCTCTGCTGTCAAAAATCTTTTAAAATATGCATCATTTGGTTTGGGATCATGTAGTAAGTAGAGAAGTAATGATAAAAAACTATAAGAAGAAGCTGGGAAAAAAATGACCATCCGTATTGTAATAGTAACAAAACACTTGACAAAACCATTGGCTGCAATAATTTAGTGGGAGTGGTGCTCTGGATGGGGTGGTCATCTGGGATGTAAATCCTGGAGGTGTAGCCCATGCCCTTAAGAAGTTCCTGAGCCATCAGGGTGAAGAATGACCTTCAGTGGGGGCATGCTCACAACCATAGGGAGTGGGGTTATGTGCCAAGTTGGTTATAAGTATCTCAGAATTTCACCAAACAAAACCTCGAAGATGCTAAACAGATTCCCTGCTTAGCGGGGGGTTCGATCCCAGGACCCTGAGATCATGACCTGAGCCAAAGGCAGATGCTTAACCGAATGCGCCACCCAGGGGCCCCAAGAAACTACCAATTTAACACTAACTATTGGAACCCGAGTAGGCTATCTCATTTACTGAAAACTTAAGGTGAAATTGGCAGTGGGCAGAGAAGAATGGTGTACTTATAGGAAAAGAAGCCATTTGGAGTTCTGCACAAGAAAGGACTAGAGATCTCCTCCAGTGGTGTTATGAACATCTGACATAGAGACAGCTGTAGTGATGAGAATAGCTAATTTGGTTGAGAAAAGGGAATTATTATGAGACAATGTCCCAGTTGTCTTTATATCCTCAGTTGTAGCACAAACTGGGCTCCCAATACCTGTATGTTAAAAAGAACCAACTTTCAGAGCTCAGAGAAGCTTCTTATAGTCTGCTTAGTTATGGAAGACGTTAAGATGACATCAGCGAATAATGCAGGCCTGTGCTTAGTTCTTCACTCTGCTGGAAACTCTAACTTGGGAGGAGCTAGATTATGCCTGTGCATCAAGCAAAGTACTTTCTCCTCTTGCCACCAATGAAAAGTGAAGAACTCTGCAGATATGAACAGAACTTGGTTTTTAGCTTTTTATAATCTCCAAATCAACTCATATTACTTTCTTACTCTTCCTTAGCAATCCTTTGCCTTAGCCCAAATATCCCACCCTTCAGTTCATGCCGTAATTCTACTGAACAGTTTAGTTTCCATCTATTGTCATCCAGCCTCTACCATGGACGACATCCTATGCTAAGTCTTGGGGATATATAAGTTAGACACAGTTCTTGCCACCGAGGTGTCTACTGGAGAAGGAAGGCAAATAGTTGGATGATGTTGTTTTAGAGTAAATGCTGCAACTGAACAATATATCATAAGAACACAAAAGTAGGGCATCTCAGTGATACTTAGGGACCAACAGAGAGTGGGACTTGAAACAGAAGAGGAGATACAGCAGGGAGATAATGATGTGAAAGAAATGATCCCAAACATGTTTTTGTTTATGCTTATAGGAAGGGTGGTCCCATATAAGAAAGTAAATACCAGTATACCCCTGAAGGAAAATTATGGGATGACCAGATATACACTTTAGTACTAATGGAAGAGGGGGGAAAAAAAGTTTGCAGAGTCCTAGAAGACTCTCTCCTGGTATATACCATAAATACTTTACCACAATTTCAAGGAACATGAAAAAATGGCAAAGAAACAAAAAAATGGCAAGGAAACAAAAAACAGCAATTATTCTGGGAGAGAGAATAGCAAAAATCTATTGATCGAAGCAGTTTTGTTTACTTGTTGAAAGTGCCTTTATTTATTTATTTTTTCTTGGAATGGCACTGGGAATCTGTAAAGAGAGATTAAAAAGTAAACGAAGAAAGTCTAGAATGTAAAAAGAGGACCAAATTGTATAAAAAAGGAGAAACCAGGATGGAATTTGGTCTGCCAAGATGAGGGTGGGAAGGGACCAGGGATCATCAGAGTCTGGAACACTTCATAGAAACTCAAAAACAATTCTTGTGGGTTGATTGATTAGACAAGATAAGGCGCCCTGAGGCCAAGGGGTCAAGAGTTTATGTAGTCAATTTAAAAGTTTTCTGACTTAGCAGAGGGCATTTTGAAGAGAGCTGGAAAACGTTTGGTTAATTGAATTTGTGAAGTAAATGTATATCCCCCAAAATGTTCGTTTCATGTTTGCTTTCTATTTTTTCATGTTTTATATTTCTCAGAATGAAATTGTGCCAATGACATGGAAGAGTTAGTCTTTTATGATATTTACCTTTCCTTCTCTCTCTGTATTACTCTGCTCTAACTTCTACTCCGACCATCCTGGAAGGCTACACAGATTTATTGTTCTAACAGCAAATCTTATTCTAATACTTTCTGAAAAAAAAAATTGTTTCTCATGTATGTCTATGTCTTTTTCAAAGAAGATATTTTAGTAGGAGAGCATATCCCCCAGAGAGCATGTAATTTCCGAGACAAATTTTCTTTCGAGGGATAACATTAATAGGAAGGAGTTCGACCACATTTCTTTATTAATTGTGATACAAATCAGGGGAAATCCTAGATAATTCCCTCCCAACCACAAATTCTAATGCACAAACTATAAATAATTTTATTATTCTTCTGACAGAAACCAAAGGCAAATCAAAAAATGGTGCAAGCAGGCAGAAGTCATTCTATCCTTTCTTCTTTTTAGTTTTTTATAATCATCAACACATGTCAGAAATTGTTATTTTCCATTGTCTTCCTTTACATATTTTTATCAACATTGCAAAGATACAAAAACTTAACAACATAGAGAGGGGAAAATACCTTGAAAAGAATTTGCCTGGTTGAAAATAGTTTATGTATTTACATGCCTGGTTATATTTGAGCTTCATAACCAATGTGGTAGGAGAGTGTAGGGAAAGGAGGTAGTGCATCAAAGTAGCTAAGAAAATGGTCTTTTAGTCATTAATGCCTAGACACAATCCCACTCATTAGCTATAGGATGTAGGGCAGGTTAGTTAATGTCTCTGAGGCCCAGTTGCCATTGTCTATAAAACAGGTATAATAAAACCTACCTCATAGGTTTGTCGAGAAGATTAAATGAGGGAAAATAAAGGCCATGGTAATAGGATTAAATAAGTAATACTGATTTATAAAGTAAATAAATAAATAAAAGTACCATCGAGGATCAGTATGCCAAAGGTACCATTGTTTTTTCTATCTGACGTACGTGTCCGGAAGTGTGCCTAACCACACTGCTGACCCCATTGAAGGAAAATTTTCACTTCTAGCTTTTAATATTCAGAGGTGACCTGTCCATGTTTAACACTTCTAACAACAACAGCAACAAGAACAAAAACTATTAGGAAAATATGTACTGATGTCATTTTAATGAAGTTATTGAATATCTTTCTAATGAATGTGTCTATCTAGTTAACAATCATTCAAAAATGCAGCAAGTCACCATCTGAGCACTGACAGAGCCCTGAAAAGATCAGGCTCAATCTACAGGGTGGCCCACGGCAGTCTCTCCCCCCATTGCTAGCCAACCCTCATGTTAATGACATAATTAAACGGCTATAAAGTTCCATAATTCTTTCTCCTTTAATTAACCAGAAGAAAACCTCTTATCTTTTCAATGTTGAAGATTCTGCTGTTTCGTTCTGCATAAGTTTCAAAAGGCTACTGTTCAAATTTCATAACAATTACAAAAAGCACTAATTGTTTTTAAAAAGAAAGAAGTGAGAATTTGAGAGGAAATGCAAACTTTCGGCTAAAATTGGTTCTGTATAGAATGCTGTGAGTTTTCACCAAAAGCTGTTCTAGATGACAAACATAAACTTAGCAGAAGCCAAAAACACTGAAGCAGATGATTCCCTTGAAAATGCTTCTGGACTCAGGAGGTGCAGCACTCACACTTCCACAGAGGTTCAAGTTCTTCGGGGGAAAATGGATGAACTTGGGATGAGACACAGAATACACATTGTAAATTTGTCAGAAGTTTCTTAAAACCTCTCCCTTTATTCCTCTCACCTTCCATTAATTTAACAGTTCTAATTCAGGTAGAAGCTGAAATGATCTCAATTAGATGCACAATGTTGATTAGATTAGATGACCACAGCAAAGGAATCCAGTGGTATTGCCTAGGTAGGAGGAGGAAGGCAGAGAATTTACATTCTATAAGCTGTTCCCACTTCCCATGTAGCATGGACAAGACCCAGAAGATTGTTAATATTCTTCAGAGAGAGGACTCAGAGCAGCTTTGTTGAGCACTGTGGGCTGAGCCTCCAGCTCCCTGTGTTGGGGGAGTCTGGTGCCTTCCCAGCAGACACTGGGAGAGGACGTTCCAGGACAGAGGCTGGCTACAGTATATAGCATAGACTCCAAAAGCATCAACCAAAACTGGGGCTCTCCGGGGGTCATCTGGGAGTACTGACCTTCAAACCTGCTATAGACACCCGCAGGGCAAAGAGCAGCCAGTCTGAGGAGAGACCTCGCCATGGAGAGCTGCAGAACCAGACACAGGACAAGGACTCAAGCACCGCTTTCCTCTGCCTCTAATCAAGCCCCTCAGCAGGCATGTACCTGAGGGTCGGGAAAGCTGTGCAGAAACGTGTGCTTCAAAGGTGTCGCCTTGATTGGCAAGCCATGCGCCCTGGGCTGGAGTCAGGAGCTTTTCTGATATCAGTCATCTCAGAAGGGTGGCCTTCTCTGCCTTTTCGTATTTCATTCTAAGCTGAAGACTGTGTTAGCTTTAGCCTTGTTTCTCAGACACCAGGACATCATCTTGAGGAACAGAGGGAGGGGGCAGTCAGAGGAGAATCTGAAAGACTGAGCATTTTCCTCCAGAGACTAAGTCTTTCAAAGAACACTCTATATAAACCATCATAACTTTGAATGGATTGAATGTTAAAATGAAAGGAGACCTACACACCAGAAGTGACTGAAATATTGCTAATGGATAATAAGTTGTTTTTACCATGCAGTGAAGTGGAATTACATGGACCAGATCAGAGTTTTTAGAAATTAAAGAGCGGCCTTTATTTTCTACATATCTGAGCGTAGCATGAAGATGAAGAAAATCCCAACTCCATTGTGTGTGTGTGTGTGTGTGTGTGTGTAATATAAAACTAGAGGATTGTACTCTAAACATAATCATTTTTTATACATAATGAGATTATGATGTTTATATTTTTGATTTTTCACTTTCACATCCTTCAAGTTTTCTGTCATGAGCATGAATTAGCTGTTTAAAATCAAAGATGGATAAATGCTATTTTTAAATAATTTGTTTACATCTTCTAGTTGTTTTTGTCTAAACCGAACTGTTAAAAAAAAAACAAAAACCCAAAAACGTAAAGTGTTTGGTCAGTCTGTTTTATATATCTATATCTATACATAGATGTAGATATATATATTTCTTTCTATATAAATTCTATATAAATTAAATATATATATTTCTTTCTATATAAAATTCTTTCTAACTTTAATTTTGCTCTGTTGTAATCCCTTTATTTCAAAGATCATGTTGTATGTTCTTTTTTCTCTTAAAGTTTCAACATGGCCTTTGGCCAAATGCAATAAAATTTTGCCCTGACCTGACATAAAGAATGGAGTATGTATATGAAAGCACTTTGAAAACTTTAAAGGACTTTAAACATGTATGGTGGTATTGGTGGTGGGAAGCAGGGGAGTCCGGGGGAGGGGGGAGGAGGCACAAGTGGAACTAAGTTGTATCTTTGCGTAAAATAAATTTCAAAGGTCCTTCCTGAATTAGTTTTCAAGCAGAAGTAAATGGAGTCACTGTGTGGCATTCTTGAATGCTCACAATTTCTACAAGTTAATCCCACACCTGTGATAACACGGTACACACCTTCAAACTGGTGTTTTTCTGTCTCATTTGCCGCTAAGAGCAATGGACCTCCTTCAGCAGAGTCCAAAGTATTGGTCTCAGAGCTATTGATCTCCTCATGTGAATCCTGAGGCCATCTATATTGTTAAGAGTGGTCCTAGAACGGAGTCCTGACTCGGACAACTTTGAATCTGGAAACTGTCTCTTGAATTTGGGGTTTTTTATTTAAGAGGGAGGACCTATAGATCCCAGAAAACAAATTCTAAGAATATTCCCCAAATTTGGATGTCCTTAGTTTCCCTCTCTCCCAGATGAAAAGAGGAATAATTTGTTGACGTAGAGTCTATCTTCCCTGTCCAGGTTTTCTGGAGCAAGCATAGGGTGGAGTAAGTATGCTTTCGTGGTGAAGAGGATACGATGCAGAGTCAGACAGCCTCATTCACATCCCAGCTCGGCCACTTGTTAGTTCTACAACCTTGGAGAAATCATTCAAGCTCTTTGCCTTAAACTCCTCATCATACGTGGGGATTATAATAGGACCAGGTTCATAGGGTTCTTGAGAGATTTAAATGCACTGATATATGGGAAGCTGATGTGAACAGCATCTGGCCTTACTAAGGACTCTGTAGGTGTGAACCATTGTTATTAAGAAGGGAATCCTCATGTGTATCCAGACCACCACAAGCCTCTGAGGTCTACAACGTATGCCCCCTCAAGGAAGGTGATCCTGAGATGGTCTGGTGATTCTGAGAAAGAAATACTTCTCATAGTTCTTCACAGCGCAAGCATGTGTGGTGGTGACCAGTGTGCGTGTGAGCAGACGTGGAGGGAGCCTCCTGAGTTCACTTAGGCAGCAGCAGGCCTAGGTTTGTAGTGAGTTGGCCATACTTTCTGGCTTGGTTGTCTCTGGGATGGCTTCAGGGCCCAGGGTGTAGTTTTGTGACCTATGCATCTGGGACAGGATTCAATATACTGGTCTCACCACTCATAGAAAGCAGGCAATGGAAATTTTATAACACAAAAATAATGTTGAGTTCATGGATTTACTATTTGGTCACCAGCCTCTCTGAATACTAACGGCTCTCAAACAGGCTTTGGAATGAATATTATTGAACCTTATAAAAAACCTAGAAAACATGAGGCACAAAGTTGTGCTTTTACCTGGAGAGTCCTTCTTTTTCTTCCCTTTTTTGACAAAAGGAGAAATTATAACTAGAGATATATAACTACATATAACTTGTAGTATATGTTGACATTTTTTAGGAATAAGAGCATTGTTTCTAGAGCACCCTCACCGTACCCTAGAAATGTGACTCGTACATGACTCCTGGTTTTATGGGCTTCAGCCAGCTCTTTAGCAGTCTTAGGTAAATCAATACTCACTAAAATTTTCAATACACACATGAAAATTTTCTGGGTGGTATTAAAAATTGACCAGTGGGCTTACTACCACACCTCATGAGCCTGACCAGAGGGTAAGTCCGTGTCATCAAAACACAGCTGGGAAAAATGCTTTAGTCAGTCCTAAGCCACCCCTGCTCCATTTAAATTCATTCATCAGACAAGTAGTTCCTGGTATCATCCCCTCTGCCCATTCCCTTCTATCCCCGGATCTTCTATTCCCTTTGTTTTCTCCCACGCTGTCAGATTATTAAATATATATATACTTTAATAGGCCCATAGAAAATAAAACCACATCAGATTTGTTTTGGGCAGGAGGGGTCAGCCTGAATTTCAGAGCAGGGCTCAGTCCTCTACCACACACTTCCTCCCACTCCAGGGATTGCATTTCATCTTCTATCCACCCAGCTAAGGAGAACAGAGGCTAATTTAGGAGCCTCTTTATGCCTGTACATATTCAGCCAGAGGGGTCACTGTTGATTGATGCAAGACACTCTGTCCTCCAAGAGCTTGCCAAGTCCCTGCTGGTCCAGAGAGGAGCAACCAACAGTAACTCACCCTTTAGTGCCTCTGCGTTTCTGTGCCTCTAGCTAGAAACCGTCAATAAAAACCAGAGGCAACTTCTGTTGCCTTAGATCACTAATAAACGCCTCACACCACCACCTCAGAGCCCTTTCACAAAAAATGTATTTCTCTACAGATAGATGCCAAGCCCCAGCAGCCAATTACTACAGAAATGCCTCAAAGGCTTGAAGGAGGAGGCAGGGAGAGAGAAGGGGCTCTTTTCAAAGATAAGAGTTATATGCTTCCTCCTAATAAAAATTGCTCCCTTTTGTGGAAGGCTTCCACTGAGCCAGCCACTGGGAGATGGTTTAACCTACATTATTTCATTCATTTCCTACAATTTGGGGACTCCAAAAGCTCCAGCCCATTTTACAGATGAGGACATGAAGGCTCGTGGGGTTTAAGCAGCTTCTGCTTTCTGTTTCTCCACTTCCTTCCCCACCTAGGTAGGCTTGTGGGTGTGTGTTAAAAGCAGCTGGGGAATGCCCAGATGCCAGGCAATTCTGGTTGAGGTCCGGGCTTCAGAACACGGCCACTCCTTCCCTTACAAAGGAAAAAGGCTCAATGGTTCATTTAGTCCACAGACTGCCAGAAACAGACTCCATTGTATTCTGTCCATCATCTAGATGTTGTCAACACTTCCAGGGCCTTCCACTTTATTGGTGAGTGTGGAACATTCCGGTGAATTTCTCTGGTACCACAAAGCACTGGGCACCCACTCTGTATGTGACACTATGATAGGTTCTGCATAGGTTTAAGGGAGTGGAGTGTTAAGGTGTGTGTGTGGGGGGGGGGCCGGCATGGTCACAGTCTCCTACAACTATTTTCAATCACGAAACATAAAAACAAAAACACAAAACAAAAAAACAGCCCCCGGGTTAAATGCTAGGGACGAAGGGAACAAATACGCCTGGACCATAGATTTTATCATTTCTTTTCATCCTTCCTTTGTTCTATCTCTGCTTTCTAAAGGGTTTCACTGTCTCTCTTTATACATACAAGTCTTAGGCAGATTACGTGACAGGATGAAGTACCTGCTTTGACCAAAAATCCAGAAAAGTTAAAGTAGCCACATCCTGGAGAGATCATGCAGCTGGACACAGGTTCTGGCCTGATAGGTTAGAGCTGTCCATGTCTCACGTCATCATGCTTCTCTCCTGCTGGAACTGAACCACAGGCTGTCATGAACTTTTGACTTTTTCTCAACCCTCCCCAAAAACCCACAACACATGAACATTAAATACCCGAGATAATTGCTTATCTGTAATATCTGTGGCATGAAGGACCCGGGGGATGCTGCCTTCCATCCCTCCTAACTGAGCTGTTCTGCAACGTTTCTGTGAAGGGAAGGGGCAGACATAAGCTGTCTCCTCTTTGCAAGAGAGCAGAAGAGCCTCTGCATATGGTAGATCCAGGCCTGATTTTGGGATGAGGATCATCACCCGCTCCTGGCATGGAGAAAAATGACCTACTATTTTGAAGGTAATACTGCTAAGGAGGGTAATATCTTGTACTTCTGCAGTGCTTCCCCATTTCTCAAGCACGCGCACAGCATGGTTTCCTTGGCTCTACGCACCAAACTTCGCATTGCTATAAACATTTCAGTATTTTTCACAATGATAATACACCCCTGTATTTCACTTGATTACCACAATCAGGAAGAGAAATATTGCTGTGCCCAGTTTACTAAAAAAGAAACTGAGGCTTATAAAGCTAGAATTTAAGCCCACATCATTCTTGGCAAAGTCTAGCTCTTCGATAGTCTTCATTCGGTGCATGGGGAAACTGAGGTTTTTCATTAGGGAATCACGGGAGAACGAGATCACATGTGCCTAATCAGCCACGTGCCCCGACCTCACGGACAGGAGTCACAGTGTCAAGTATGGGCCACTGCCAACGAAACCTTGCCCAGAGCCTTTGTGCAGACTGCAAATCCAGTCTACTTCCAAAATCCAGGCTCTAAGAGAGGGGTTTCTGTTGACACTTTCTCTGTATGTTTTGTTATGCTTGTTTTTGTTGGCCTAGAGAACCAGCAGCCAGGGACAGCAGGATGACTTTGAGCCAAGGGGCGGTCTGTTCACACCCTAGGGACAGGAGTGTTTCGCTAAGTTGCTGCTGCTTGAAAGGACAGCCGCCACGCCGTCTTGCTCTCTCCCGGTTTTGTTATCCCTGAGATAATAAATAAAGGCTCATTCTGTTGTGTCCAAAAGACCCTTTTCAGGAGATCTGCTCTTGCTGGAAGTCTCCCGAGCCTCCTCACCTGATTACAGTCAGATGCTGGGCATTTCAAATTAAATTAGAACAAATAACAAAAATGAAAGGAGAGTGGGAAGGAGGAGGCACAAACCAACAAAACTGTATTCATGTAAAGTAGCCAAAGAGGAAAATGGAGCCTGGAAAACTCAACCGATATCGGCAGAGATTGACGTCTGCTGGCTCATCTGAGGCTAAAAAGAGCCACAAGTGAGAATTGTAGGGATGGCAACCCCAGATCAGTTTGTACAGAATATTCTGATGTAGATATGGGCAGGAGAAACAGGAAGATGTTTTAAATCTAGACCTGAATTTCTATGGCTCTCAGAATATGATATGATCTCTATTTGCTTACACGATGATGTACGCAACATACAAGGTACCCATCTTGGAAGGTGGTAAGAATATTTGTTCCATTGTGCCTCTCTTTCCTCTACCAAGTCCTGCCAAGGATGAAGTGTCATTTGAGCTCAAAATTCTGCTCAAGAGGTGCCTAGAGAGACCCACTAGACTGTGGATGGACGGGAAGGCAGATGAATTAGTGTAGTGCCTGCTCCCAATATGCTCCAATGTCGGTAAGATAGTTTAAAATCACATGGGGGCGCCTGGATGCCTCAGTCAGTTAAGCGACTGCCTTGGGCTCAGGTCATGATCTCAGGGTCCTAAGATGGAGTCCCATGTCAGGCTCCTTCCTCAGCAGGGAGCCCGCGTATCACTCTCCCTCTGCCTGCTGCTCCCCCTGCTTGTGCTCACTCTTTCTCTCTCAAATAAATAAGATCCTTAAAAAAAAAAAAAAAAGTTCTTTAAAATCACATGGAAGGATTCAGAGACCAAGAGTACAGTGTGTCCATTACCAGAGTGATTTAAAACAGAATCCTTATAGTTCCATTAAAAACAACTCGGAACCAAGGAGGCTAACGAAGCCTCGGAGGCACTTTGGCCTCCTTGATACCACTTCACCTAAGCTACACCTTCATCACGGTCGCCTGATTTGTGGCTGTCACCTATTTCAGCTCCCCTAAATATTGCTGGATCCTAGAACAGCATCAAGACATTTGATAAGACAATCTAACTTCACCGTCCAGATGCTGAAAGGACATTTACATTTAATGTGCTTTTTCAATCCTATTAGCCCAAGTAATATATTGTACAGTAAAATATATTGTCTTATTCCAGTACTTTCATCATGAAGAAACAATGAGCACCCAGAAACATAATTCATATTATATTGTCTGTCACTAAAGGAGGGCTCTTCAACAAACTCAAACCCAGTTTGGGTAAAATAAGCTATCTGATGCTAGAGAGTTCACTTATCTTATGCCAAAACTAGTTGCATCCACATATGAAAGGCCATTATTAACTAGGCAAAGGGGTTCAAGAGAACAGAACAGATGAGCACCTTCTAAGAGACATTCGTGCACATAGCATTAAAACATGGTCTGGTCATGACTTGCGGCTGTCCCCACAAGTCACTCTTCACTTCGGTTTCCACTAGCCAGGCAGAAGCAAAACTTCTAAGTCTCTGAAGGAGCTGGTGCTACTGGGAGTTACCTCAAAAGTGTGACAATTCCTTATTAAAAAAAAAACAACAACAACAATAGGCATTCGGGGGTGATCAGTGAAAATGTCTCTTAAGGCCATTTATTTTTAGCTGAGCGTTGTTGTGACTGTTTCCATGGTTAAACCATGAACATGTTTTCTGCACAAGCCCGGTCAGCTAGTGGCCTTAATTAACTTCCAAATGGAGAATGCTGTGGTTTACCACTTATTAAATATCCACCACACCAAGTTACAATTTCACCCTTCCACACCTCACTTAGTCAAGACACCTCAGAAAACCCATGCTGAATAACGGGTGATTTAAAAATAGGTACCACGTGTAATTATCAGACTGAACACGCAGGCTGCGAGGAAAGTTTACTAAAAGTTGGGCAGCTTTCATTTCCAGACTGAATGATACAATTTGTAAATGGAGGCAACAGGGTAAGTCACTCAGAAAGAATAGAACAAGCTGTTCTTACTCACCCAAAGGACTTTACCACATATTTATGAAGGGTTTGTTCTGCATTCCAGATAGTGAATGTTTTCTCAGATTCCTCATGTCTATGAAGAGCAGGAGGTGGTAAATGGAGTCCAGGATATGGTGAAGAAGGAAGAGGACACTCTTGGCATCACAATTTTGAAATGCCCCCTAGAGAAGGAAGAGTGCGAAATTACTCATTGAGCTAATCTACTCTTAATACAACATCCAAGTAGACTCACCAGGCTCATTTCACCAACCATTTTATTCATGAGGGAGATGATGCAGTTTGAGATTCAATCGAGATAGAATTAGTTTTTGTGATTAGCTAGGTGAGTGGTTAAAGTATAATAATAATGATATCATTATTCCTTCTCTCCTCTCTCTCATAGAATATTCTGAGACACATCCATACACACAGATGCACACACGCACACACCCAGACACACACACGCGCGCACACGCGCACGCACGAGCCCAGATCTGTTTGGATTTGGCTTGTGAATCTTCAACTAGTGTTGTCTGCATTTCAAGTTGTGTACTCCCAGGGAAAAAAAAAGTGAATTCACCTCTCGTTGAAATTCCACTGTGTATAAAATGGACTTGGAATTTGAAGGAAGGGGAAAAAAAAATCCTTCTACAAAGAGAACATGTGAAAAGGCCAAGGGAGAGCATAACTGAAAAAATATATAAAAATGCAAATTTTCCTAAACTCCAGCTTTGGATGGACTGAAGCATAAGTGAGAACTTCAACAAAGCAATAGAAAAAGATGACAGCTCAGAGTTTCAGAAATTTAAGACAGCAGCAGGATTAGACACTTTGGGTTGTCTTCGCACACATTTCTTATGGGAGTTAATTCCATTTGACATGCAAGACCAAAGCAAGATTACAGAGGCATAGCCCCATGGCGAGGTGTATGCTGTAGCTAAAAGCTGGGATTTGAATAATTGTGCAGGCTTACTCCAAGAATCAGGCGAGAACAGAATGAATGGATTATTACAAGGAACTTTGTACATTTTTAACTGCTGGACTTAATATGTGAGACTAATGTTATGGTCGTCTGCACTCTAGCTGAAGTTTATGGTAGGATCCATCAAAAATGAAGAAAAACAGAAGCTGTTTAAAAAAAAAAAAAAAGAAAGAAAGAAAAGAAAAGAATCTGTAATGAATGACTAGGCTGGGTTGTGCCGGCATGATTTACAGAGGAACAACACGTTTGGAAAACTTGAGATCAACACATTTAAGCCCACACCCCCCAACCCTCAAAGGTAGAGGGAATTCATTTCCTGTGCAAAGAAAGTTGGAGGAAAAGTGGAGAGTAGAGTTCAGGGAAAGTGGGCCACAAAAGGTGGATTTTAACTTCCCTATTTCAGCTCGTTAGGGAGGTCATTTGTTACCGAGAAAAATTACTAACCCACACATCATTTTATATATGTGTATAAATGTGACCTCTTTCGTTGGAATCTGTGGAAGCACTTGTCTGTAAAAGGCAGAAAGAGTAACAGTTCTAAAGACTTCTCACTGCTTAATTAACTGTCCAGTGCGAATTATTAAAATTCTCTATATAATTCTTATTTAGCTCTCATTAAAGTGAAAGATACAAATGCCGGACAATGCAAGGTTCAGAGAAGCTTTAAGAAAGGGGAGTTCGTCTTCTAAGAGCGGAGAATTACGAAAAGCTGCCCATTAGCAGTAGCCAACTAGACCTTTCATTTTAAAAGTCACTGATTCAGATCGGAAATGATTCTATTTGATTCTCTCCCTTACATGAGTCTTCATCACCTCTCTTCGGGAAGCCCACTTCTGACCCTCCAGGAGCCGTTCCCAGCCCAGTGGGGAGAGAAGTCAACCCCAGGAGAGGAGGGACTGCTCTGGGGCCGCCGCACTGGGGCAGTGCGCCCTCTGCTGGGAAGCCGGTCTGCAGTCCCGCTTGGGAAAATCCCCCAAAGAGCCTGTCCCCTGGAAAGCAGAAGAGATGCTTATCTCCAGAAGGGACCCCTCGAAGACGAGCGGCGTCTCTTTCTCATCTCTGCAAGAGAAGATGAGAGAAGGGACAGAAGAGGGGCTGAGTGCTCGATTTAACCAGAACTCCAATGCGGCTCTCCTCACAAAACCTGTCTGCCTACTTCCACCTGCTATACAAAATGGCAGCAGGAATGATGAACACATCACAAATTTGTAGAGCCTAAAATTAAACTCCACCTCATTTATTTCATATTTCAGCATGCTGGGGATGGATGGCATTACAGGCACACATCTTTCCTGATAAGCTCTGCGGTTTCCTTCTTGGCAAAGGGATTTGTGCTCCGTGTGGATGCACTCGGTCTTCTCGAAGCCCCAGTTCTGTGTCGTATATACAGCTAGGAAAGAGGAAGCATGCTACAGCGATCTGCAGAAGAAAGTTGTCGAGAATCGTAGCCCTGGGAGGAAAGCAAATGGATATGTTCCCAAAGGAAGATAAAGAGCTCGTCTCTCCTCCTTTGTCTCTGTGCATCATTTAGATCCTTGCTACTAAGAGTGGTTCATGGACCAGCAGCTTCAGCATCACCTGGGAGCCTGTTGGAAAGGCAGGGGTCCAGGTCCCACCTGGACCTACTGACTCAGAGTCTGCACTTTAACAAGATTCAACAGAAATTAATAATTCGCAGTGATTCAGAAGTACACTGAACTTTGTGACGCACACTGTAAACAGTGGAAGAGCTAAGTCACAAGCAAAACTAGAGCACTGATCTTTATAAGTGGAAGGGAAACCTAGATTCCACTTGCCTCCTTGGATAAGGAAACCAAGGCTCAGAGAAGAACACAGTTCCTCACATATCTGGGAAGGAAGCTTTATATATGTCTGAATCTGGTCTGCTAGGAAAAGCTGGAACACATGAGCTATCACAGGCTTTGGCCGTAGGTCTCATCACACACTATAAAACCAACAGAACGTGGCACCAGCACCACAGTGCTACAGGGGTTCATTCTCATGTGGGAGGGAACTTGCTTCTTCTAATCAGCTCTGCACTACTGAAATGACTTGTCGAAATTCTTCAAGAATTGACATAGAAATGAGATTCTGATATTCCTTCTATTCACATAATGATTGATGAAACACATGGGAAAATAAATTGAATTATGTTATAATCTCCTAGGGAAACATAATTAAGTTGTAAAGCATTCCCATGGAATCCTAAAAGCCTTCTATCATGTAGACAGTGACTTCTACTACATGATCAATAATTATATTAATTAAAGATAATTATTTGATAGGATGGTGTGACTTTGGGGCTCCACTTATTCTTGATCTGATGTATTGATCAAATAGTGAAGACTTGGTCGGAACCAGAGCTAGATATAGAGAATTCTTTGGGGGCTCCAAAAAGCTCTATATTTATGCTAAATTGTACTAATTTGAAATTCCTGACCAGTAATTTGATGCTTATTCATGTAATCCAATAGATAATATGGGCACAAGACCAACAGAACATTCTATTCACTATTCTTAATTCTATACGAACTAAAAGCAAGTGATCATCAACTGGTAACAGATAACATATGAAACGCAAAATCCACTATTCCTCAAACTTTCAGAATTCCAGAACATCCAAAGCATTCTTTGTCTGTGTGTCTGTAAGACTCTTGAGTATGTTCATGGCAACTCTGGGGCAGTGAGCTAAAAGAACTTGAGCTCAAGTTAACAATGCTCAGAAAGTTGCTGTGAGCATGGACCCTTAGACATTCACTAACTTGGGGCACTTGGGTGGCTCAGTGGGTTGGAGCCTCTGCCTTTGGCTCAGGTCATGATCCTGAGGTCCTGGGATTGAGCGCCACATTGGGCTCTCTGCTCAGCAGGGAGCCTGCTTCCTCCTCTCTCTCTGCCTGCCTCTCTGCCTACTTGTGATTGCTTCCCTTCCTCTCTCTCTCTCTCTGCATGCCTCTCTGCCTACTTGTGATCTCTATCAAATGGATAAATAAAATCTTTAAAAAAAAATTTACTAACTTTCTCTGCAAACATCTCATTGTGGAGATCAGCCCTGGAATGCATATCTGGTAGTACACACTTTAAGCACAGGCAGAAACTGGGGCTTCTAGTTGATTCTCTGAGCTTTCCAGACATACCCTTGATGGCTAGGTACCTACTCACCTTCATAAAAGAATCAGGGATCATCCACAAAGTCAAGTGAGACAGAAATGTAAATTCTAAGTAACAGTATAAAGAATCATATCAAAAACACTTCAGATTTGGAAATTTTTTCAAAGGCAACCACCATTATATGTTATTAGCTTCCCAGACTTTTCTACATTATTCAAGATAGAGTGTTGGGTTGTTTAAATATTAAGGGATAATGTAGTTGAAAGTATCACAATTAAGGTATTAGGAATAAAATCAATAACATTACACATTATTTCATCAGAATTTCCTTAAATTATTTGTGAAAGATCTTGCTGATGGGATGCTCACTGTATGAGAAGCTGTAGATTTTTCTCTCAATGAGGTAGAAAATTCAGTATTCAAGAATCAAGACTCAGGAGCCAATGCCACCTGGTTTGAATCTTGGATCTGCCACTTACACCACTGGTGGCTTCAACAAGTAAAACTTCTGTCTATGGCTCAGTTTCTACATCCAGAAGATAGGGATAGTAGTAATACATACTTAAAGGAGTTGAAAAAAATTAGTGACTTAATAAGCTTAAGGCAAGTGCAAAATTCGCAAGATGTACTAAGCACTCAATTTATAGTGGCTATTATCAGCATTGCCTTGATAATTGTGTAGGTTAACTTATTCATGGTCATCATACAATTTATTAAAAAACGTTCTTTAAACCCCTCCCTTTCAAAGTATCTGAAAGCCAACTTTTAGTTTCTAGCTTAAAATCTACTTTTTTTTTTTTTTTAAAGATTATTTATTTATTTATTTGACAGAGAGAGATCCCAAGTAGGCAGAGAGGCAGGCAGAGAGAGAGAGGAGGAAGCAGGCTCCCTGCTGAGCAGAGAGCCCGATGTGGGACTCGATCCCAGGACCCTGAGACCATGACCTGAGCCGAAGGCAGTGGCTTAACCCACTGAGCCACCCAGGTGCCCTAAAATCTACTTTCTTAATAATTATTTTTTTAAAAAGAAGGTATTCATGGGGACTTGAAAACACAAACTTATTTATGTTACAATATGACCACAACTCATGTGTGTGTGTGTGTGTGTGTGTGCGCACACACACAGACATAGAACAGTAACACCTCACAGCCCAATGCCAGAAGTTCCCCCACAGGGGATTTGCTATAAAGGAAGCTAAATGTGATCCAATATTCTAGGGAGAGATCTTACCATTCAGAGCAGAATAACCTGAGAACAAAATAATGCAGAAAGCAGCTCTGAGATTCCTTTGTCTTTCCTCCGGTAAAATCAATTCTGTTATTATCCACAGTTGGGTACAGAAGGGCATACGAACAGCGTGGCTTCAGCCAGCAGTACCTCTCAGAGAGTGGGTTGCATCGGTAATATTCCACACCTTGATTTACTAAGCATTATCAAGAGAGAAAAGGGGAGATCCATCTTAGGTAGGAAAATTTATTCTAAGGAAGCATTAAGACACGAGGAAAGACAAGAGAGAAGAAAAACCAGAGCAAACTCATATAGAATCAAATATGCTCAGCCTCAAACATAGAGTCCAATGGGCAATATTGCCAAGATGAGTATCTTCCTCTCTGCTCTTTTAGAGGGAGACGGTTTAGCCGTATTTCCTGTTCGTGGGAGGGAAATGGACCATGTACATAATGTTGCACGTCAGAGCGAAATAGAAAAAGCTTTCTGAAGAAAGTAAGCAGACATGAGAATGTGGCATTGTGGGCCCCATAAAATAGACCAGCAATGACTGGAAGCAAGAAAATGACTTGGTCTTTCTTAAAACTATAACAATTAGGCAATTAAGCTAACTAATAGGGTCTGAGAAGATATAAATAAAGTTTTGGGGTTTTTTTATTACCAAAGGGAGTGAGGAGACAAATTTCAGCCTGAATGAAAGAAGGTAAATGATTCCTCCCCAAAGGCAGAGTCAAGATTTTTCAAATGCGCTTCCTTTTAAAAGAGATAGAAGTAAAATATATGAAGCAAGATGACATAATGTGCTGTTGCCTAAATGTAGGCAATGATGGTATCCTATTCTACCGACCAAGTTGTGAGTAATTGAATGCAAGATAAAGCAAAAATATAGAAAGGGCCACTCAGTAACAGAAGCATAAAAATGCAGTGTGTGTAACAGTACCGAGAAGGGTACGGTTGTGTAGAACTGATTAATACAGAGAGCGGTGAACAGAACAGAGTGGATTTGCAGAGATTAGGATGTAGCAAGCTTTGTCCAGAAGACTGTATAAAGTTCTTATTGCTCTTGAATCTGAAATAAGGTAAAAAACCTACCTCCCATCACAAAAGACCCCCTGTGAGCTTTTGGTATATCTTAGTCAAGCAACTTATCTTTTCCCATAAGCCATTTAAAAGATATAATTTAAAATCATATTTGTATTCTCCTAGGCAAATCATTCCCTGTAGCCTCCCTCCTTTTGGGAGGGCGTAGGGGGAGGAAGCACATGGTACTGTATTTTTGGTGTTACAACATGACAGAGACCTTAAAGAGAATAAAGCAATTTCATCCATAACAGCTGAACTCTGGGAAAACACAGAGCTTCGTAAAGCCTAAAGGACAGCTTTCAAGCTGAGCAAGAACAAGAGTCAGAGATGTGAAATTGCCAGGTGGGCAGCAAGGACTTCGGCATTTGTGTCTCCAAACTCTGAGGACTCCATCCCAGAGGTTATTCCACTGTCAAGGGCACTGCCGCTTCTCCAGGTTCCAGGCAACAGAAGGTAAGTTTTTGAAGAAGTGAAAGAAAAAAAAAAAAAAAAAATCCAGCCTACAGAGTCCTGAAGAATCCCAAACCAAACGTTTTGAGAAACACTGCAGTCCAGGCGACAATTGCCCATCACGCATGCGTGGGCGCAAGAGAGCACTTCAATCTGTGGGCTCCTCTCGGGCAACAGCGAGGTACCACCACAGACCATTATTGAAGAGGCAATGACAGGTGTAGCCCTTTGAGGCCCTGAGAGCTACGCAGCTGAGGGCCGGTGGTCCCTCCTTTGTTTTAACCGGAGAGTTCTGAGCCCACTTGTCTTGGAAGTGCTCGAACTCTTTCTGTGGACACTCTGAAGCTCTTGATGTCAGGGGAGGTGTTTGTGTCTCTAGTGACGAACAGGAGGGGGAAAAAATAGTTCTTTGACCTTTACCAAGGTAGACATCTATGCGGGGATTCGGAAACAGAAGGTACAGGGGCAGAAAGAAGCCAAAGGCCTCCTGCAGCTGTGTTCATAGATCACTCTCACCCGGTACTCCTGGAAGCAAATGATGACTAATAAGGCGGGAACGGGAGAAAAAATAAATAAAAGACAGAGGAGCTGGTATTTTTAGGAATGCAAATGCAACTCAGAATCAGGCAACCTTAGCCAACGACCATTCTCAAACCTCTCACTTGTTGCAAAAGGGAAGAAGGAAAGATTTGCAAGCAATGCTCCATCCGGCATCGGCTCGGAAGCCGAGGGAGTTGCTGGGGCCTGTGGGAAAAATCACCACGTACCTCTGGGAGCCACAGGCCTGTCTGCTGCTTTCTTTCATTTTGACTTCCTTGGTGCGCTTTTCCCCGTGGCTTTTAGGGAAATTTATAAAAGAAGAAGAAGAAGGAGAAGAAAAAAATACACACAGATACTGACATACACACACGTGTGCATGTTTATTATGTTCTTTTCTATAAATGGAAATAGAGACAAAAGGAGGAAAGTCTATTTTGCAGTTCAGTTTTCCGGCCTCGGTTCTGGCTCACCAATGAATCTTCTTATATACAAAGCTGACTGGAGGGAGGGGGGGATTGAATAACAAATTTATGTGATACAATCACATCATTTACAATCACATAATGGACCATATCCCAATTTTCAAAAGGCATAAAGTATCCTCATTAATACGATAAGTGCAGCAGTCAAATCAGCACTGTGATTTTATCAGGGTTTTTGACTGTACATGAATTAGAATGTAAAATGCATACAGAATTTTTAATGGGAAGGCTTTAACATTCCCTGAATGTATTTCTTACTGTCATTTGCATCACATTAAAGTGAAATTCTACATAAAAGGATAAAGAGAATATGTCCTAAATTACAGTTTTTCCATAGTTGTCATGTCCACACATAGAAAAATCTGATTCATAAGCTTCAACATGATCCTAAATCTGAAAAGGCTGCACCAAGTCCCTATTTGTTTGCGGGTTTTATGCAGCTGTCGGGACTGGGTAGAGCTCTGTAAGGTCAGATTGTCAGGACAAAGCTAATAAAGACCATGGGGGTTGGGGGTGGGGGGAGGCGGGCAGAGAGAGGATGATCGTATTCACTGTCTCTTACTCTAGTATGTTACTAATACGGTGACTGCGTTTGTCATTCCATTCCAGGCCACCTACAAAGTCACTCATGTTCCTTAGAAGTATTTTGTTGCATCACAGAAAGTCTCTGTCTTCCGTCTGATTCCCCTGAATAGAGTTTATGGACCTAGATGGAACGCAGTGTAGGTGCGACTTTGCATATTCCGCCCCGAGTGAGTTATGTCTATACCGCTTATGTATATACACGGCATATAACATGAACGCTAGTTTCATACGAAACCTGGGCGTGTCTGCTTGTGCTGAAATATGACCCAGATGCCAGAAGTTAGTCTCAAGCTAATGGCAGTTGGGAGAGTGTGCTCAGTGGCTTCTACACATGGAGGCAAAGAAAAGAAGAAAAAAGAAAAGAAAAAAGCAACCTGTCATTTCTTATTAACCTCACGTCACACACAGAGAAGTCAACGATTGGTACATAACAATTGATGCATAATCTTAGGAACCTGAGAAAGAGTGTTTGAATTCCTCGAAGAGGCCAAGTTATCACCTGCCCAGCTAGGACAACAGACTAGGACAGGTGAGTACCTGCTGCCAGCATCCTGACCACCTGCTGGGGGCAGGCACACCTGTTCCACGTGTAGGTGTAGGAATTCACACTTGCAATGACAGCTCTGCTACCATTATAGAGTCTGAGGACAGGATGCTACCGGTCACCCAACAAAAAGACATGCAGGGAACTTGAGGTGAAATAGTTGGAACTCACAACAAATCCCGCAAGTGCTTTTTGCTCCTAGCAAAAAAGCATTTTATGCATGCACGGCGCTCCAGCCCACATGGAACAAATGGCTTTCAGGATGGCCAATCTACCCATTTTAATTGTTTTATCTTTAATATTTTGTTCAATCGCTTTATCTTTGATTAAGATCGATGGCTGCATAGAATAGTGTTTGGCACTGATGACCCCATGTTGCAGTTAATTCCGGTTCCTCCTCCTTCAATATATATAGATTATAGATTTTATATACATCATATACTATTGTTAGCAAAATGAAGCAATGTCTTTCCATATCTAAAAACAGTTTTTTGGGTTTTTTGTTGTTTGTTTAAAGATTTTTATTTATTTGCCAGAGAGAAAAAGTACGGACACAAGCAGGGGGAGCAGCAGGCAGAGGGAGAAGCAGGCTCCTCCCTGAGCAAGGAGTCTGATGTGGGACTCGATTCCAGGACTCTGGGATCATGCCCTGAGGCAAAGGTAGACACTTAACCAACTGAGCCGCCCAGGTATCCATTGAAACAGTTTTTAAAACATTTATAATGATGACAAATATTACCTAGGCCCTCTTTTTCTTTTCTCTTTCTTCTTTCTCCCTCCCTCACTTCCCTCCCATCTACCCATCTACCCATCCATCCATCCATCCATCCATCATACTCCTTGCATTAACATGGGAATTAGAGTTTGGACCCCCAAGAGAGATATATTCAGGTATCTTGACCACTTTGAGCCATGATAAAATTATTCTTTGTGATACCTAAAATACTTCAAATGACAAGAAACCTGTGGAGGTGCCATTTACGTATTTATGGATCTTAAGACTTGAAGAAATTTCCTGGTAATACTATTATTCAATGCGATGATTTCTGTCCCCAAATGCATGCAAATTACCATCCTAGACTTCATAATGCCCTTTCAGTGGGCCGTTTACCTGTTGGAATCCTGGTCCTGGCTGTTCACTGGCTGGGAGAATATTAACAAGTCTCTTACCCTCTCTGAGGAATAGTTCACTCATTTATAAAGTGGGATCAATGATAATAATTTACAGGCTCGTGGCTATGTGATAGGATGATGTACACCAGGTACCTAAAGTAGCTCCGGGCATGATGGAAAGAGTTCATACCGTCTGATCTACCACATGTTTTACCTTATTTTTGCCAAAAGCTAGGGCACCCACACCTATTTTAAGGATCAAATTAATGCTATGAAACCTGATTACTATCCAGGATGACTGTATAAATTCAATAAAATTTTCTTTTCTTCAATAAAATTAGGATAAGTATCTTTAACTTTGAGTCCTTACTGACTCCCTTGGAGATATTAGTAAAATTCAGAAATTGAGAGAAGTATATTAGAGCAAAGAGAGACTATGTTCCTTTTTTAGTGTTTGATCTGGTTTAATGCAAGATGTGTATATTTAAGGTGTATAACATAATGATTTGATATGAAATTTGATAGTGAAGTGATGACTATAGTCAAGCTAATTAACATATATCTTCTCCACACATAGTTGTTTTTTGTGTGTGAGAGTAGCCAATTGTACTCTCTTAGCTTATTTCTTGTATTCAATTTTTTATTTCAATTAAGGTCATCATGCTGTACATTAAGCACTATGTTCTTTATTACATATCGGGAATCAGAAAACAAAATCTATTTTAACATCTTCTATCACATCTTTTGTTTGTGTCATGATTTCATCTAAAACACGGTAACAAGTCTGTTTGACCTGGTATTTCTCTGAATTATAAAAAAGCAAGACATAAAGTTTTCTAGTTCTAACCCATCTTCGAACACACCTTTAGCAAAATACAAACACATTTTTTACCTAATATATACTATATATATAATGTATAATATAGATATAAATATAAAGAATATATATATTCTTTCTGTAACCACAGGATGTGTAAATAGTAGCAAAGTGGATTACCATTTCCTCAAACTTGACATTTGTTGTATAACAGAAGGTTATGTCCAAGGCATTGTTTCCTACTTCCAGGTAAAACCAAACTTACAAAAATCTTACAAAAAACTTACAAAAAAAACCTTAAAAATCAAACTTATGCCACTGCCTTTTCCTTCCTTTAAAATGCACGCTATTTGTTTTTACTTTGTTACCCATGCTTCATTCTTTTCACATTACCTGTTCATAAGAATGATTCTAGTATTTTACAGTAGACAGATGTGTTAAAATTATTGGCAAATAATTTTTAAAACTACCTGAACTTTTTACTTTGCATCCTCTTCTTTCCTCCTGCCAGCCCATATGTAGGTATAAACATTCAGTAAACTTACAGGTCAGATGCACTACAGCCTCAAAGATTTTGTCTCAAAAAATGCCCGATTCCATTTAAATCACTGAGACATGATAGTTCAACTTACACTACTCATCATCTTTGTTTCACCTCTTGCTTTATTGGAAAGAATTGCTAAAGTGTAGTATTTGTAATAACTCTAACTAAATCTGCCAAATAAAGTGTCACTAATACTGCTTTCACTTTTCTTTTTTTTTTTTAAGATTTTTAAAAAAAATTATTTGACAGACAGAAATCACAAGTAGGCAGAGAGGCAGGTAGAGAGAGAGGGAGAAGGCAGGCTCCCTGCTGAGCAGAGAGACCGATACAGGGCATGATGGGGGGCTCGATCCCAGGACCCTGAGATCATGACCTGAGCTAAAGGCAGAGGCTTTATCCCACTGAGCCACTCAGGTGCCTCTGCTTTCACTTTTCGTTGAGGCTTTGTCTACAAAAGATGAAGCAAGGAGGCTGATCTAATTTAACTAAACTTGGTTTGTATTTACTCCTTATAATTTAGGTGTTTCCTCGTATTTATATAAGGAGAGAAAGTCATAGGTTTGATCTTGATAGACATGAGGACTTACAGATTTCTGCTAAAGAACTTTAAAACAGAACAGAAACGTTAAAAACAAAAATAGCACAGTCGTTTCATTTATGTATAGCTTTATTTCAATCTCATTGTTTATAGAACATATTTGCATAATGATAAATAATTTGAGCCTCACCGGGTTCATCTATTCTCAGAACTTTGATTTCTCTGACCATGTTTTTAAAAATCGTCTGGGGGTACCTGGGTGGCTCAGTTGGTCAGGTGTCTGCCTTCAGCTCAGGTCATGATCCCAGGATCCTTGGATTGAGCCCCATGTGGGGCTCTCTGCTCGGTGGGGAGCCTGTTTCTCTCTCTCCCTCTGTTGCTCCCATGTTTGTGCTTATGTGCTTTCTCTCTCTCCATCAAATAAATAAATAATCTTTAAAAAAATAAAATAAAAATTATCTGAACATTCTCTAAAAAGCTTTCTAAATATATGTATCCACCTTTCTTTTCCAGGTGATAACTTTTTTTTTTCATTCTCTCCATCTACCAATCTATTAATCTTGACCTACTTTCCTTGGTTTACTATAATGCTTCAGTTGCCCTTTGAGAAATTATTTTTCAGAAGAGGACTTTTTACCCCACACATTGCATTGTCTTTCTTCCCTTACACATCTGGTCTATTCTCCTTCTCCATCCTTTGATACTTGACAGTCTATGCATTATGATAGTAATTGGGCCCATCTATGATATGTCCATCAAAGACTAGGGAGCTAATACAGCCAGGGATGTTCTCTGAAGATTTATGAGCAAAGGTCGATTGTGGCTCACCCCCTGCCAGAAGGCTGGACCCACAACCTTTCCTCACCCAGCACATTCCAGAGGTACTCTGGGATGCCCCCAGGAGCAGGAAGCAAGAAATCAGGCTACATTCATTGCATTTATATAACCGTTTTTTTTTTTTTTTCCCAAACTGCTCACATAATGTTTGCAGATGCTTTAATCGTTAAGAATTTATAGAAACCTTTGCAGATTTCACATGCCCTCCAAGCCCCACACTCCATTCTACAGATGTGGAAATTTCCCCAAAGTATCCAAGCAACCTAGCGTTAAAGAGCTGAATTTAAGCAAAATCTCAAGTTTTCCTATTGTTCTACAACTTCCGTCTTTCTAGACTTTGCTGAAACCCTAGAGCAATAAACTTCTACAGCCTGCTTATTCTGTCCACCAGTCCCCATTTCCAAATGTGAAAAAAGCCAGGGAAATTTGTCCTCTTTTGAATTCTCAGCTTCTCGGGTCATGAAACTGTCTTTCCCCTTATTGTAAGTGGATTTATGTTTTACTCAATTCCGTATCTTACCATCTATCTCATAGTTAAGGTACACCAGGAGGTACAATACCTTGAATGTATTTAAGTGAAAGTGCAGTGTTTTCTTTCTTCCCTGCCCACAAGGGGATATATAGAAGGAAACTATTGTTGTTACTTATTTTTATTCCTCCTACTTCCATCCAAGGACTTTCCCCACAGTCAAGTTGAAACATACATCAGGGCAAAACCGCTACATATTACCTTCTTCCCCCCAGTCCCTTCTTTGATCCCAGGCCCAGTGCACTGACACTGACAGGTGGATGGTCTCCTGGTGAGAATTCTCCTATCACGTTCATTTACATCCTCTTAATTGCGGTTGCTATTGTTTAGTCCGGTAACCTCCAGCGAGGGTGCGATTCACATGAATGCCAGGGAAGCACAACCATTCGATTAGTTCTGCAAAGTAGATTAAAATCTGCTGGCTAATTGGAGACTGTCCATACTGCTGCCTCCCTTTCAGCTCTCCGTGGAACAAATGTCAGGTCTTCAAAGGAGGGCTCTTAGTTGGAACACAGAAAGGTTGACCGGACCCAATAGCATTCTTGGAGCACACCCGTGTCCAGGACACTGTCTGGGCACTGTGCCAACAAGTATGGCCAGTCTGGTCTCTGCCTGCAACCCACAACTAGCCTTTTGATCGGCAGCTTGCCTTCTTCCTCTTCATAAGAAGCACATGCACACTGGAGAAACTCCAACTTGGTATGTGGCTAGGTCATTAGTATCCCAAATTGGTAGAAATTTCATTTTGAAATATAAGCACTAAGAAAACTCCTTATGAAACAAGTTTGTCTAGTTTGGGGAGAAATGAGAATTAAGAATATGATAGTCTCACTTGATCCAAAGCATTATGTTTGACATAGCTATTTTGTGTGTTGGTGTGCTGGCAAACACGCTTTGATAACACTCACCTCTTGCATGGTTGCAAGCAATGAAGTCCCGAAGTTTTCCTTGTCAACACATCACCACCTTGTATACATTAAACTGAAATATTTTAAGATATTTGTGGGGTTTTTTTTTCTTTTCTTTTCTTTTCCTTCTTTTTTTTTTTTTTTTTTGAAGATTTCTTTATTTGACAGACTGAGACAGATCAAGAGAGGGAACACAAGCAGGGGGAGCGGGAGAGGGAGAAGCAAGCTTCGTACTGAGCAGGGAGGGCATTGTGGGGCTTAATCCCAGGACCCTGGGATCATGACCTGAGACGAAGGCAGACACATAATGACTAAGCCACCCAGACGCCCCTTAATTGTGTTTTATCTAAAGAAGATAGGATGATTTCATATCTACTCCAGTAATTCTAAGAAACTGCAGTAGGTCAAGTTTCTTCACCTAATCTAAAATGCCGGTCCCATCACAGTTTCAGTCTACCTCTTCTACACATTTTCTGAATGTACCCTAAACTCCTACCACTAAAAAACAGGAACCCTTCCCAGATTCATTATACTTTTTTTAATGGACTGGGGTCTTGATGTTGCTATTCTGGGGTTTGTTATACGAATTATGAATGCACATAGGAAGAAGTGCTTAGGTTGACCTGAGCAATCAACATTCGGGAGCTGATCTAAACACCTGCTGGTTGCTTTACATCATCCCAACAGACTTGTGGGAAGGATCCTCATATACCTGTTTATAGACAGGTTGGGGCTCTGGAAGTTTGAGTGAACTGTGTGAGGTGACATGGTCAGGAAGTAACAAAGCATTGAATCAAAATCCAGTTCTATATGACTCCAAGTCTACTTCTTCCCTACTTCATCAGAGAGGTGTTCCCTAAGAAGACAGAAATCCTGAGCTGCAACTTAAAGAAGATGAAAGGCTTACAAGATAGAAGCATCATTTCTGGGGAGGAACCCCCCACCAGATGTGGGGTGGTGGGTACATCAAATGTAGCCAACAGCACTGGGAAGTTGATAGAGGAGGATGAGGGAAAAGGGGGATAGACCTTAAGACCACATGATGTCTCTGAGGGACAAATCACAAACTGGCACCTCTGCACCAGCTGGAGAATCTCAAGTAGCTTGTGGAGACAACAAGGAAGACACTAAGACTGACTAGGAATCCAGGGGTTCTGGGACTTTAAGATCATACTGCTGACTGTCTCCTCTGAAGATGCCAAAGAAGAAAGCATTCCGTTGTCTGTGAAGGCTGCAGATGTGGTAATTACCCAGCAAATCATGAAGTACACACCTCAGGACAGAAGGGTTTGGCTGACTCATCAGTGTTAATCTCTCTGACCTCTATTTCATCTTTCCATTGTACATGAAGAAAAGCAACCCGGAGAAAGAAAAACCTATTCAGGATAAAGTCACAAAGTAAGAACGACCCCTAACATTTGAAGGGCCTGGAGGAAGAGCTCAAAGAGAGGTCCTCCCATACTACAATGTTAAAATATCTTAACATTAGAATTCAAGTTAGGAAACTACTGACTAAAATAGATTCTATCTTCTTGTCTTGATTAATATAACAATGTAATGACAATCTGGAAGTCCAGGTGTCAATTCAGAATCTTTGGGCACCTTGGAGTTCTATATTGGAATTGGCAAAAGAGGGAAACCTTCCCCAGCCCATTCTCTCCAACCCTGCACTGTGACATCCACATATGTGTACACATATCTTCCTACATTTCCATGTTCAGTCCACACTCAGCTCTTGGGAGGGTAGAGGCTATTGATAAGGTCTACCTCTAAGAGAAGGGACCAAGGTGAAAGGCCCTAGTGGGCCCTAAAAGTGTGTATGGGGCCATTTGGGTCAGGAATTTTGGGGTCTATTTCACCCAGAGCATGACCTAGATGGGAGCAATGTTCAAGATCCAGTTGGAAAAAGTTTCTGGGTATTCTGGACAAATGACCCATTAGTGAAAACTAAAATGGGACAAAGAAATGAACCCAGGAAGGCACAGGGATCAAGGCAGGGGTAGCTTCTGCCTATATCTAGAACCAGTATTGCAGAGAGAAGTATAAAAAATGTCCTACAACCCATATATCCTGTTTTGGCACCAAAGTTCCTCTTCGTTGTTTCACCATGCTCACAACGTTACACAGCTTCAGGTAGCCCCAATCCCATTGGAGCACATGGAAGCCTTGCATTTGGCATAGTCAGGTTTTCAGTAAGAGTCTTTAAAAAGTGGTTGTGGTTTTGATGCTAATTATTTTAATTTTTCAATCAGCTAAACATCTTGCAAACTCTCATGCAGTCCACATTGTCTGTCCCTACCAGCTCACACATGAAAATTCAATCTGTCGTAAAACAAAGAAAAAATTTTGAGATTCCACTTAATTTCTCCACTGACAACACACACACACACACACACACACACACACACACAGACACACACACACACACAGTTTAATTAGCTATTTAATATTGTCCTAATTAAAAGTTGTATTCGCCAGCAAATTGAGCCTAAGTTCCACCTCTGCCGTAGCCTACTCATTTGGCTACAGAGCTTGCACAACCAGAAAACCCTCAATCAGTTCAAAATGGAGAGCTTCCCTCTGCAAACTCACTCTACAAACTGCATTAGGCTCCACATCACATCTCCCCTCCTTCAGCCCTAGTGGATAGAACAAGTTTCTCTGAGAGGATCATTTCTGTTGACCGAACTTTAAGTTCTTTTCCCAGATCCCTAACATGAGTTGACTGAATTTCTCGAAGCTTTTGTGTGTAAAGGTTGCAGAATGTCAATTCTCCAGTGATGGGATTTGGAAAAAAGAATGAAACCCAGAGCTTTTATTCATAGTTTGTGAGGAACCTCCTTTTATTACTAAGCATTTCATACAATGATATTAGGGCTATTTGCCATGTTTCTTTTATCCAAGGGTTTGATACAATTTCTCTTTGTTCTGAGGACTTGGTCCTAAAGTTATATTAGTAATACTCAGTAGCATTTATTGAGAATCTATGATGTTCTAGACATTGCGCTTGGTATTTTTCATGAGTTGTCTTCTAACCTTCTACCAACCTTATGACATGATTATGGTTCCGATTATTTTTATTATTATCGCTCCTGTTGTTATTATTGATATTAAAATTATAAAGATGAGAAAGATGAGGCTTGGAGAAGCTAAGTAACTTGTCCAAAATCACATAGCTAGTAAGCTACAGAAATGTGCATTAAAACCAGACATTATGACGGACTCCAGAGGCCTTCTACTGCGTGACACAAATGCCTAGTAACATTTGTAAAGCAAATTTCTGGGAGACACAAAGAAGAGGCAGATATTCTTTTGCCTCTTAATTCCTTAATCTGGAGGGAATTTTTTTTTTTAAGATTTTTTTTACTTGAGAGAGAGTGAGTGAATGAGAGAGAGAAAGGAGGAGGAGCAGCAGCAGCAGAGGGAAAAGGAGAAGCAGACTCCCCGCTGAGCAGGAGCTTGACACGGCTCGATCCCAGGACTCCAGGATCATGACCTGAGCCAAAGGCAGAAGCTCAACTGACTGAGCCACCCAAGCACCCCACTCCTTTTTAATAGTTTTACATTTATTAATCTGGAGGAAATTTAAAGGAGCCAGTAACAAGGTGGAGTAACCAGGGCCATATTTACCCTCCCACCGGAAACAGCTGAAAATAAAGAAGAATTTATGAATCTATATATAAAGTTTTCAAGATGCTAGACATTAAGCAACTAATGTGAGTGATATCTGAGAGATGGGAAGCAAATGAAGCAAGTCCCAAAATCGCTCCACCTTACTCTCCTGAGTGAGTTCTTGGGTTATACAATGAGTAAAAACCATTCTACTCCTAGGGATTTACTCAAGAAACATAAAAATGTATGTCCACACAAAGACTTGCACATGATGTTTATAGCAACAGCTGCATTTGTAAGCGCCCCAAACTGGAAACAACACAAATGTGTAAATAAAATTTGATGTATCTCTTCAATGGACTAGCACTCAGTATAAAAAGGAATAACTCTTGTTATAAGCAACAAAGAGATAAATCTCAAAATAATGACACTGAGTAAAAAAAACTAGACAAGGGAACATACCATATGCTTATAATTTATATAAAATTCTATAAAATGCAAATGAATCTAAAGTGACAGAAAAACAAATCAGTGGTTGCTTGAGTGTGGGAAAGGACTGTGATGGTAGATAAAGAAACTATGGGGTGAGGGATATGTTAATTATCTTGACTATAGTGATGGTTTCATAGGTGCATATACACGCCAAAACAGCAACTTTTACAGTTCAAATATGTGCAGGTTATTGTAGATCAAATATGCCTTCATAAAGCCTTTAAAATAAACAGAATAGTTTAAATTAACAAGATGAAAGGTTTCTTTCTTCTTGCTGTATTTGTTTTGGTTTGTTATCATAGACTATACGTGCCATAAGAGCGGATACATAGTTTATCTTACTCATTTTGGATCTCTAGTGGTTACAATTAGGTGTGTTCCAATGATTGCTTCTGAGTATGAAATTACTCCCAAAATCTAGTGGCATAAAATGGCCATGTCATGCTCATGGATTCTGTGCATCAGGAATTAGGGAAGTGGTGATGGCTTCTCTCTGCTCCATGATGTATGGACTCCCAACAGGACTGCTGGGGACTGAGAACACTGAGGGTCTTTTTAATCACCGTGCAGTCCCTTCCTGTGATCTCCTAAGCAGGGAGGCTTTAGGGCAGCAAGACTCCCATCAGTTCTGGGCTCTCAAGGTGTGGCTCCTAGGATAGGGATCCAAAAGAATCTGGACCTAGCTCCAGAAGTCAGGAAGAGTCCCTTCCACCACATGTGGAACACCACCAAGGTTTTTAGTTGAGGCATTTATAAAGATCTGCCCAAGTTTAAGGCAAGAGAACAAAGAGCCCACTTCTTAATGGGGGAATTCTCAACATATTTGTCAACATTTTAAGGAGAGAGTATAAGATGGAATATATATTGGTTCAACTACCTTTGAAAATAAATTAGTCTGCTACACAGCGTTTGTGTCATTAAATGAATACATAAAAAGGGTTAGTCATTTCAACTTTGCTTGCAGTGTTCCATGCTACATAAAATTCAGGCATTCTACAAACAGCTAGGATGCATTTTTCATATTATGTGGATTCAAAGAAGAGTGCTATAAACTATATCTTGGATGAAAAATCTTATATTTTAATAAGATAGATATATGCAAAAAGATAAAGAGAAAAATGGGAATAATGGCAATTTGTCAGAAGGGTTACTAGGTCTCGGGTAATGCATGTAGGACTCTCAGCATTTTCAGAAGGCAGTGGCTCCCAGTAGCTGAAGAAATTAGGAAATCCTACATGAGATGTGTGCTAGAAGTAGGACTCTAAAGATGGGTAAGATTTCTATAGAAAATGCTGGGAGATGTTGGGAGTAAGGAAATAAGCAGAAAAGTTTGATTCAAGTATTTGTCCAAACCTAGCACATTATCTGAAACTCCAAGAACGCTCTTAATGTGACAGATCCCAAACCCCATCTCCAAGATGTTCCAATTTACTAAATGCCTCCCCCGCCCCCAAAATTTGATGACCAGTCAGATTTTGGAACCAATGATAGGTTTACATTGATGCAAATAGAAGTATCTATTTTAAAAGGCTGGCAACAAATCATGGGGGGGCTCCAAATATGAGTCAATTGGTCTGCAAAAGATTATTATTCCACCTGCAGTAATTTATCTCAGTACCACACTCTCCAGCTAAACCCTGAACGGTGGTGACAAATCAACTCAGGAATTAGTAAAACACAAATGACAATCAATAGTAGCATTAAATACTTGAGGAAGCGTAGACAAGCCTATAGCGTAACTTGAAATTATAGTGTTTTAAACATGGAATTTCAGATCCAGGAGAAAGCTTGGCAATCTGTTAAGTCATTTACCTAAGGTCACAGACCTATTTATTTCTTCCTTAAAAGTATATATGAGTTACTGATAGGCACCCTCATATTCTCTGTGGAGGAGACTGTGAAAGCTGGTTTCACAGGGACAGTTTTACTGGAGAAATATTTTGTGATATGGAATGAAAGGTGCCTTATACACATAAGATGTTATGCCTATCATATTGCTGTCATATTATTTATAAAGCATAGGCTCTTTGTATCACTTTTATGCACTAGTAGATTTTGGCAGTTCTGTGGTTTTTTTCTGGTACATGATTTATTGTGTCAACTAATCCTGAGACAAAAAAATCCACAGTAAATAAGTAGATAAACTGAATTTTGTCCAGCAAGATGGTACAGTATGGAATCTATATTTCTTTGCAGAAAATGAAAGCTATATGAGAAATGCAACCGTTGTTTGGCAGTTATGAATAGCTAAGTCTGTCCTTTGCCAAAATTTCTAATTTCTAATTAGGATTATAGGTAATATTTCTGTCTCTTTCTCTGTTTCTCAGAATGACATCTGTGGGTCTCTTTTGATAATGAATACGCCAAGGGACCCAGAGTTAAGTCTAGGTCTCAGAACGAGGAACATTTCCATCAAAGATGTTTTGTTAATAATAAAGTAAGGAGGAAAAAAGCTATTTGCTTCTTTTGTGGCTCTGACCCTCCCTTGGTCCCGCCAGGCCTGCCTGAGCATCAGCAGAGTTCAGTGGTAATTAAAGCAACAGTGTTGTGAAAAAAGTGTGAATTACTTTTACGGGAAGACTTGGATGTTGCTAGTGACTGACAAAGCACAGCGGGGGGCTCTGCTGGATATTAAAGAGTGACGGTAGTCCCTGTGTTGTAAGGTGGCTTTTCAGCACAATACAAAATTGTGACTTTTCACAAGTTGATATCTCTGGAACCATTCGAGTTATCAGCTTAAAATTTAGGTTTTTCTTTCTCTCTTTCTTTCTTTGTTTTTTTTCCCCCCTTCCTTTGGCAAGGTTGTAGAGCAAAACTATGTCACATTTCATGAAATGTGGTAGGGTAGTTGGAATGATGGAGAGCTAAAGTATATTTTCTTTCTTTTCTTCCCCTGGATTTTTGACTCTATTATGGAATTATTTCAACCTTGAAGATTGTTGAAAATAGTGAGGAAAAAAAAGCTATAAAGGATCATATGTTCAACCCTCTCTTGGCAAGTTATTTCAATGTCAACTATCTAAGCTTTCTGTTCTGTCATTTTTAAAGTAGAAAGAAGTACAGACCAGCACTCTGTTGACAATGCCAAGGAATGCCAATTCTGCACTCTCGACAGTGGGGTATAAATATCCGCATGGATGGTGAGCTCATTCCACCAACCCAGCCAGGAAAAGTTCTGATCTTGCTCTTTATCGCTGCAAATCTTGTTAAGCCAACTCCCACACAGGTATGATATAACGTTGATTCTGCTCCTTATCCAGTGAGAAAAAATGTCTTTAGCTAAATCCAATAAACTACATTCTGCAGACTTGAAGCAGGAGAATAAAACAGCTCAATCGGCTATTAATCATTTTTCATTTTATAAGTTATCAGACACATTATCACTATCCCTGAATCAGGTTCCTAGAGCACATATGTGAAATTCTATGTAACAGCATTACCAACAGACTGGGCATCCTGCCTTGGCACAAAATTGGAAAAGATGTAACTGAAAGGCAGTGGGGAATACGTATGTAATGTGAACCTGTATTTGTGGCATATTCCTGGTATAAGTAAGCAAGGAATCATATATGGGGATATATATATGCTCTTTATCGTTTATCACATCCTCTTTAAAGCAGATAGATTGAGATGATAAGCAATACTCCTGCTCTTGGCATATTTTCAGTAACCCGGGCCACACGTGACATCAGGGGACCCTCTAGGGATCAATGACACGGCAGAGCAGAAAAGCACCATAGTATGGTGGGTAACAACACAGACACTGGAGTCCTAATGTCCTCACAGACTGTACAACTACAAGTTCCTCATGTGTAAAAAGGGTTTAATAACCATTCCCACATTACTTTGAAGATGAAGTGAGTTAAAATTTAAAGATTGTTTAGCAAAATGCCACAGGCATGGCATACAGGAAGCAATTGATAAAAGCTGTTACTATCATCATCACCGTCATCATCATCACCATCATCATCATCACCATCACCCTCAAACTCAGTGGTACTATGAAGCAAGGTGAATCTGGGAATTCCCTTTGCTTTTAGATACACGGATTCTGTTTGATTTGCCAGTCAGTGGGGGTAATAGTTTTAAAGTAGAGCAAGGTTATAAAATGGCATTTAGGGGATGAGGCTGTGACATGGCAAACAATAGACTTCTTAAATAGACAACAATGATATAAACAGAATAACTGAGGTGCTCCAAATGACATTCTTTCACCCCACTAGTGCAAAGTTTAATTAGTATGTAAATAGCATACTCATTTACAATTGACACAATGCCACCTCTTTTCATGCCAAGCTGTCAGGGCCTATGAAACTGCAAAATTCCTGACATTAAACATTTGTTGTAAACTGATCCTTCCAAAAGTAACTTAACTAAAGCAGAAAAGGTGGGGAAAGTGATAATTGCTTTAAAAAGCCACTCTTCCACTCTTGCTTTCAAAGAAAGGGGTCCAAGCTGCTTTTGGGGAGAGGTACAGCACATTGTATTAGGCGGAGGGTAGATTCTGTAAAAGAAAAAAAAAAAAAACTAGGAACTACCAAACCCAGAGTGATGAAAAGCAAAACGGTTAAGAAAAAAAAAATACCCTCAATTGACATAGCTATTTTCATCACATCAAATCAGCCATCTGTTCTTGACATAGTTTATTATCATTAGGAAGATTTTCTCAATTCAGACATGGTGATGAGGAAAGATGAAGAATTAACCAGATAAATAGCCAATTTGGAAAATTCAGGCTGAAACCCTTTTCCTCAATTTCCACTCCCTCTTTTCTCTCTGCTCTATCATCACACTCCAATTATTCCAAGAAAAGCTTCAATGACATGATTAGACATGTTTATAGTGTTGTTTTCTCCCACTTGCATTTGGCATAACAAACTGAACACGCTAGGTATCAAATGACACAAAGGTGATCAACATTGTATGAAAAAAATAATAATTTTCTATTGTTAAAAATTACTGCATAAACTTAGAATGACAGGTGGCCACAGTTAAGGGTGAGGGAATTAAATACTCTGAATTGGAGTATAAAATGCTGATGCTTTCCTCCTGGAATTTATTCATTAGAAATCCATCAATTTACCTTGGGGTAAGAGTATTTAGAGAAGAAAATTTTCTTTGAAATCATTGTGGAGCAATTTCAATAGTTCTACGTAGGATAATATAGAAGGAGTAAGTAGATGTTGGAAACATAATAAAATGAAAATATTTAAATTTAATGTTTAATCTCAACTTCATAAAATGAAGTTGGAAATTCATAAAAGTTAGCCTCATAAATTTAGGGGAAAATAGCTAAAAGAAAAATTCTTGACAAATATCAACACAACTACTTGAAAAAATTAGTCAAGCTGGTTGTTTTATCTACATAACGTCAAAAAACAAATTTGACTGATTCTCCCTCAAAGCAGTTCACAAAATCATGATGTTAGATTTATAAAAACCAAATCCACAGATTTGGCACTATAATTAAAATAATATTTTTGACTGAAAACTTAAAAATGGGAAGAGCAGTAACTACTGAAGTTAAACCATGTGAATTCCTTCATAAAATTACTTCCATTCTACCACCCAGGTTATTTTGCATGGAGAGATCCTTTCTTTGATACCATTCTTGTGATCTTTTATTCTTACCATATATACTTCAATATCTGACTTGTTTTACTTGCCAAAAAAAAAAAAAAAAAGTTTTAACAAGAAACTAGATTTCTTCAAAACCTATCAGTCAGTGTTGCTAGTCTTTCCCTTTCGGCACACTCTTTTCTTCATTTTGTCTGGGTCACACAATCTTGACTGTTCTCACGACAATTAGAATTCTCTTGGTTTACTCTGTTGCCGCAACACAGCTAAATATAGATGCACTTTATTCAACACAGCATTCATCAATTCAACAAATATCTTTTGAGAACCTTCAGTAAGCCAGGTGCTGTGCTAGGCACTGTCCATATAGTCATAGGCCAAGTAGACGTGGTCCTTGCCATTACGGAGCTTAAGTCTCTAAACCAGAGGTCAGCCAACTATAAAGTCTGTGGGCCAAATCCAGCCACTCACCTGTTTCTGTAATAGCTTTTGATTGGAACAGAGCCAGGCCAATTTATTTACATATTGCTCCACAATGACATAGTTAAGTAGTTGCAACAGAGGCCTTTGGCCCACAAAGCTTAGAATATTTACTCTCTGGCCCTTTACAGAAAAAGCTGACTGACCATGGTAGACTCTAGATCCACTGTCAACTGTTCTGGCTCTGCATTCTTTCTCTTAGAGTGCATTTTTTGTCTCTTATGGTTTCAGTTACTTCTACAGAAATAACTCCATAATCTCTATCCACAGTTATGACCTGTCCTTTAAACTTCAATCACATACTTCTAACTGCTTGCTTAGCAATCCCCACCTACCCACCCAACAAATATACCACTATTATTTCAAGATAACATAGCTAGGACTGATTTCATCTTTTCCCCAAAGAGGATGGCTTACTACCAACAACGTCCCAATCACTGGGATTTGAAAAGTTGGAGCCTCTCACCTTCGTTCAACATCCAACTAGCAAAAAATAAAAAACAAACATACAGACTCTTTATATCTATCAACTAAGTTGTTTCTATCACTATTACATAGACCTGGATCCTAAAGACTTATACTTAGAATAATGTAATCATAAATCAATCTCCCTAGAGTCAGTCTCTTATTTCTCCAGTGATCTTTCAGTTTCCTTAATATATCTTTATATAGGTCTTCATGATCCTCAGTAGCTCCCTTTAACATGAGTAGGGGTTCTTGACCCGTGGTTGACACTCTCCCTTGGGGGGACGCTGCGCAATGATTTCAAGGGGTCCTCAAATCCCATTGAACACACTAGGAATTGCCTGAGTCTCCCAAATGGATACGCCACTATTTCTATTTTTCAAGTATGCATAGAGGTTGTTCTGATAATTAAAATACAAATTTGCTTATTTTACTTACTTTAAGTTATTTATTTAGTTACTTGTTTAAGTAACTTATTTTAAGTTACTAGTTTCATCTTAAATTTTTTTCATTCTTTATTTTACCAAGTAATTGATTCTAAAAGTGCAATCACCTTAATGTATTTTGTAATAAAAGGGTCTTGCTGGCCATTATGTGCCTACTCTACCCTTAGGGAGAGTCTATTATGGACTCACAGGGACACACAGGAGCCTAGGACCTCAGCTCTTGGAAGGCCAAGTGGAAGGGTAAAAATGTCTGCTGTATCTTTCTCGTCTCCTCCCCTCTCTCCAAAAACTACAGACTTGGAGGACTTCATGCATTACAGAAAGGCCTTTAAAAAGCAGAAGACCACTCAGTCCTAACTCAGTTCTAGACTTCAGGGGAAAGGAATGCAAGGGTCCTGGGTATTTCCACACTATCTGGTTTTGCTGATCAGAGAGTGCGAGCAGATCTGGACAGCATTTAATAAACAGACACATGCTTAGTAAGTGATGCACATGTGGTAGCTTTGTCTTCCCACATTCCTGGGAACATAAAAAAGTGGCAGAAAAGTGGACATGAGTATAGATGGAAGGCAGCAGCAGGAAACCACTAAAAACAAGGTCTACGCTCTTAGCCTTCTAGTATCAGTTGTTTTCAGCCTGGTCCTTGCGCCTGTTTCCAGCTTTGCCTCCCACCCTCTTCCTATGGACCATCTATGGTGGTTCTCCTTCCGCCCTGGGATATTATGTGACTGTTTCTCTGACACCTAGTACAGCGCTATCAACCAGCAAGCCAAGAAGAAGTACAAAACTATTTGTGTTGACAATATCCACTGGCTGCTAAGTAACCCTAAAGCTCTACTTTTTGTTTATATGTTGATTAGTTTGTTGTAGTGAACACTCTGGCTGATTTATGGAAATAATACCTCAAAAACTCTGACATCACAAAACTTAGAGGGAGGTAGACTGGTAAAGTGGGAAGAGATTTGGAGACAGAATTATCATTAAGTAGCTGTGTAATTCTGAGCTGGTTAATTTCTCAGGAATTCAGTCCCCTCTGTAGTTAACTTGGATAACAATTGCTCCTTCATTTTAGTTATAAAGATTAAAGGAGATGAAGTATGTAAGGGTCCATCACAGTCCCTCACACGTGTTGATACCTAACAGGTGTTCCTGGAAGAGAGGAGATGAGGATTTGGGACTAAAACAAAGCCCATTATACATATTCCACGTGGTTTAGTATAGGCTTGAATCATGTTTAGCCTGGGGTTGTATTTCAAGAATAGCCACAGTTAGGCAGGTTGTTCTCATCTAGTCAAAAGAGAATTCTTGGATCTTAGCGTAATGAACCAGGAGCGAATTAACATTTATTAAGTTCCTATGGCACAATCAGCTAGGTTAGCTGGGTGTTTTGAATGTTCTATTTCACATTGACAACTATTCTCTGATATAGATAGTGTTACTTTTCCTGTTTATGACCTTAACAAAAATATGGCCACAATAGGTCCACTAAATTGCTTGTACTCATTCAGTTATTAAACAGCAGAGAGAGGACTTGTAACCAGGTCTAGGCGATTCTAGGGTATCTGTACTCTTTCTAAAGCACCAAGCTCTCTCTCCTGAGGACTCTCCATGAAGGCAGTTTTCATGAAGACTTCCAACTTCCTCGTATATCATTATCCCTTTCTGCATCCCAATAGATTCCTTCATTTCATTCATAAAAGACAGCAAATAGTCACAAAACTCAGGTCTATACATTTGAAATGATAATAATGGAAATTTCCCAAAAAACCAGAGACACCCTGAGAATAAGGGCAATGACTTCCTATAGAGACACTTTGATAGTCTCCTAACTACCTAGAATTAACACTACATGGCTCATGATGGAAGCCATGACTGTGTATAGCTGCCTTTGGTCTGGTTCTTTGAGTCTTTCTAAAAGATAACTTTGATTTCTGGAAAGTCAAATTCCCTTTCCTCACTTGCTGCAGCAAGGAGTTGATGGAAACTGTTTACAGCCAGAACTTGCAAGATGCAGCTCAAAAATGGGCTCATATATAAGTAAATAGTAAGTAAAATAAGGATAAAATGATGACATTGTTCAAGAAACAGCTTTAGGTCCTTGAAAATTATTATTTCTGTTTGCCTGCAACTGTAAAAATGAGTTTCAGGTAATAGCTTTTCTTTTATATGGTAAATGATGAATGACCATTTAAACATTGACTCATCCACCAACCAAGATATAAAAAAACATAAAAACTTACTGGGCTAAAAGGGAATTTGAAGTCTGAAGTCACCTGATTTTTCAACCCGTTGATTACACCATGGGGACATTCATTTATCTTTACTTCAACTCTGGGATTGCATAAAATATATTTTGCCAGCCAAAAAAAATCAAGCCCTTTAGCTCCTACACATTATACTTTTTCCTAACCCTGTATATATGTTTTTCATCCAAGTTAGTATATTCTCTTAGACTTTGAAAACTGTGGTGTCAAGTCAAATTACCCATTAAAGCACCCAGGGAAAGTGAAAATATCCATCTTTGAATGCTTATTTTGCCAAAAGAATATACAAAAATTTTACTCTCTCTCTCTCTCTCTTTTTTAAGATTTTATTTATTTATTTGACAGAGAGAGGGATCACAAGTAGGCAGAGAGGAAGGCAGGGGGTTGGAGGAAGCAGGCTCCCTGCTGAGCAGAGAGCCCGATGCAGGGCTCAATCCCAGGACCCTGGGATCATGACCTGAGCCGAAGGCAGAGGCTCAACCCACTGAGCCAACCAGGTGCCCCCAAATTTTTACTCTCTTATAAGGGTCAGGCTTGGTAGAGCCTTGGCTGGGAAATCACAGTCCATACAGAAAGTAAATAAGAAGAAGAAAAACAAAGCAAAAGAAACACAAGCTCAAGAAGAGATGATATTTTTATAAGCACTTACTGATATTTTCTACCTTTTTCAAAAATAATTTCACAAATATAAAAATCCTATGTTTAGTTTCCAGTTAAACCCAACCACAATAGCAATATAATGCCTTATAGTGAAATGTTTAGAAGAGAGAAAAGGAAAGAGTGAAAATGGGGGAAGGAGAGAATGTATATAATTTTTCTGGAATCAAGGGAAAAGGAGACTCTGACTTTGAAATTTTCAATAAGTACTTGTTTGGCAGATGACAAAATTCTCAAAATTCACCAATTCAGTGTCTTCCTTTGGGAAGAAAATCCTATGGGACAACCATTAGCTTTGGATAAGTGTTAACTATCTCCACCCACCCCCCAGTAACCTCCCATTCCCCCACCCCCTCTAGCCAGAGAAGTATACATACTTCGTCAAATTCATTATTGTCTCCCATGAGTCTAAGCTTTTAAAATGGATTTCCAAAGCATGAAGTAAATGGTATTGGGGAATTAATGCCAACTCCTACTGTTACTCCCTGTTGATTCTACTTCTTCCCTAAGAGTGCAAATATATACTGCCATCTGACTGTTAAAAGATGGTAGAGTTATAAACCCTCAATATCACTCCCAAAGAAAAACTACTTATTTCCCCTTTTAGGTGCATCTTTAACTGTAATAGGACAACATGTGTATGTAAACTTGCAATACAAATTTAAATACAGATTGAAATACATATTGGTTTCCTATTGCTGCTATAACGAACTACCACAAACTCAGTGGCTTAAAGTAGCATAAATGCATTAACTTATAGTTCTATAGAAGTCTCATGAGACCAAAGTCAAGGTGTCAGCCACCTTCCTGTTGTCTCCAGAGAAGAATCCATTTCTTTGCCTATTCCAGCTTCTAGATCCTTGGCTTGTGGCTCCCTTTTTCCATCTTTAAAGCCAGCAAGGGCTAGTTGAGACCTTCTCAGATTGTATTACTCTGATCTTCTGCCTTCCTCTTCCATTTTTAAGGACCTTTGTGATTACAGTAGGCCTGACTAGATAGTCCAAGATAATCTTTCTAATTTATGGTCAACTGATCAGCAGTAACCATAATTCTATCTGCAAACTTGCGTGTATAAAAACATATGTATAGGTCCTGGGGATAAGGACTTAGACATCCATTACTCTGACTACAGAAAATACACACACACACACATAACTTAACTATATGAATTCTAAAAATTATTCTTTATATCACTACTTTTTAAAAATACAGGCTTTTAAACTTAAAAGAAAATGTTACAAAACTACTAGCTATATTTAAATAAAATCAGTAGTCATTATCAATCATTTTTCCATTCTTGAGTTATTTATTTTAATTCTTCTCTTTGTTGTCTGATATTCACCTTATTATGTTTCTTTATTTCAGAATAGGCTCACAGATGTACTTCTTTAGTCCCTGTGCTTAAAAATTTTTATAGTTTTTATATCTAGATGATGAGCATCTTGGGTCATACTTCTTTAACAGCAGGAGATTGTAGACATTTTTCTTTGGTTTTCTGCAACTGAATGTTGCTTGGAGAAGTCTGAGGTTAGCATGATTTTTCTGTATTACAACTTACTTTCTTTTTGTTTGTTTTTTTGTTTTTTTTTTGGTTTTTTTTTTTTTTTTTTTTTTTTGCCTGGATGACTAAAAATATCTTTTTAAGTGATTCAGGGAAGATAGCAGAGTAGGAGAATCCTAATCTCACCTCATCCCATGGTAAAAAGAGAACACCCACATCAGTGTAAATAACCTAGGAAAGAACCTGAAGACTGGCAGAACAGATTCTCTACAGCTAAATATAGAGAAGAGGCCACATCAAAGACAGTAGGAAAGGTGGGAATGGAGTCAGGAGCCAAACAGGACCATCTGTGGGCATGGAGGGGGAAAAGACCAGACTCCACACCAGACACCCAAGGCATAGGAGGACCAACATGGGGAAGATGAATCCCAATAACATATCGCTTTGAAGAACAGAAGGGTCTAACAACCAGTGGAGCTTAACACCTAGAACTTTAAAAATCATCTACTACACTCTACTGTAGGAGAACAGGGAGGGCAGAATCTCCACCCTTACAGCACAACAGATAGCCCTGCTTGGATACAGCACAGAAGTATCAGCTTGAAAAATATCTGAAGCATATGAAAAGGAGACTTATTTACTAATCTCAGAGCATGTGCTGGAGGGGTAGAGATCTTTAGGGAAATTCTCCAAGAACAAAAAACCTGGTGGGAGCCATTTCTCTTCTCCATCCCCCAGTCTGGATACAGGGACACCTATGGGAACTATCATAGTGCCAATACTCACTACCTAACTTACTAACAATACCCTACATTCTCCTGTGGGCCAGGCCTCTCTAGTATGCCTTTGGCCTAGCCCATTCAAAGTGTGTCATAAGTCTGGTAGTGTGCAAGTAGCCCCAACAGGGGTGAGCTCCACTCCAAAGTGACTCTTGCCCCAAGGAGAGGGGAAGATAACCACACATAATAGAGTGACTGTGGCCCCAGCAGTGGGCTGGGCAGACATCTGGTCTGACTACAGGCCCTTACCATCAACTAAAGCTTCTTCTCAGAGGACAACACAGGAAGAGTGCCCTATAGTTCAGTGCAACTGCAGCTCTGGCGCTCACTTGGTCTGACCCAGCTCAAGTTGGGGGCAGCCTCAAACAGGCCCGTTAACAACACAGGAACCAAATCCTGCCCAAAACAGGCAAAGAGAGCCATTGCAGACAACTGGACTGAAGGCAAAAGCAGCTTGGCCACAATAGAAGGGCACACACAACACAAATAAGAGACACCCCTAAAGCACCAGATTCTTATGAACAGGGGACATTGCACTGCTGGGCACTAAGGACTTTTTCTTCATAAAAAAGCAGGAGATGTAGCTGACTTCCCCAACACAGAAATAGACACAGAGAGTTAGACCAAATGAGGAGACAGAGGAATATGTCCCAAATGAAACAATACGACAAAAATCACAGCAAGAGACCTAAACAAAGTGGAGAGAAGCAATACACCTGATAGAAAATTTAAAATAATGATCATAAAGATACTCAGAAAACAGTGGAGGAGCTCAGTGAGACCCTTACAAGAGACAGAAAACATAAAAAAGAAACAATCAGAGATAATGAACTCAATAACTCAAACACTAGATGGAATAAATATTGTACTAGAGGAAGCACAAGAATGGATCAGTGACCTGGAGGACAGTAATGGAAAGCAATCAAGCTGAACAGGGGAGATAAAAAAAAATTAAAAAGGAAGATAGGTTTAAGGAACTCAGATACAACATCAAACATAGTAACATTCACATTATAGGAATCCCAGAAGGAGAAAAGAAAGAAAAAGGGTCAGAACATTTATTTGAAGAAGTAATAGCTGAAACTTCCCAAATATGGGAAAGGAAAAAGAAATCTAGATCCAGGAAGCACAGAGAGCCCCCAAGAAAATCAACTTGAGAAGTTCCACAGCAAGACACATAGTAATTAAAATGACAAAAAGCAGTGCTAAAGAGAATTTTTAAAGCAACAAGAGAAAAGAAAACAGTTATATACAAGGGCAACCCATTAAGCCTATCAGCTGAATTTTTAGCAGAAACTTTGCAGTCTAGAAGAGGATGGCATGACAGATTCAAAATGCCAAAAGAAAAAAAAAAACCTGTGACCAAGAATACTCTAGTAAATAAGGCTATAACTCAGGATAGAATGAGAGACAAAGAATTTTCCAGACAAACAAAAATTAGAAGAATTCATGGCAACTCCAGGACTACAAGAAATGTTAAAAGAGACTCTGCATGGAAAGAAAGGACCATAAGTAAAAGGAAGAAAAGTAGGAAGAAGAAAGGAGTGAAATTAACTATATCTATAAAAATCAGTCAAGGGATTCACAAATATAAAAAAATGTAAAGCATGAAACAATATTCTTTAAATGTAGTGGGGGGAGAAGAGTAAAGAATGGGTTCAAACTTAGGCAACCATTAACAATATAGACTGCTATATGCATAAGATGTTTTTTATAAACCTAATGGTAGCCATAAATTAAAAACCTGTAAAATATATGCAAAAAATAAGGAGAAGGGAATCCAAATATATCTTGAAAGAAAGCAAACCTTGAGAAGAGACAGCAACAGAAGAAAAGAACAGAAGAATTACAAAACCAATCATGAAGCAAGTAACAAACGGCAATAAGTATGTACCTATTAGTAATTACTTTGAATGTAAATGGACTAACTGCCCCAGTGAAGAGATATAGGGTGGTAGAATGGATAAAAAATAAGACTCGTGCATATGCTGCCTTCAAGAGACTCATTTCAGAACTAAAGACACATGCATATTGCAAGTGAAGGGATAGAATAGCATTTTTCTTCAGAGAGGTGAAAAGAAGGCCAAGGTAGCAATACTTATATCAGACACAATAGACTTTTTAAAAGAAAGATTGTAAAAAGAAACAAATGGGGACACTACATAATCATAAAGAGAGTGATCTAACAAAAAGATATAATAATTGTAAATATTTATGCACCTAACTTGGGAGCACCCAAGTACATAAAACAGCTAATAACAAATATAACAGAAGTGATCAATAATAATATTAGTAGGGGACTTTAACACATCACTTAATCATGGATCATACAAACAGAAAATCAATAAGGAGACAGTGGTTTTGAGTGATACATTGAACCAGATGGATCTAACAGATATATTCAGAATATTCCATCCTAAAACAGAAGAAACCACATTCTTTTCAAGTTCCCATGGAACATTCTCCAGAAGAGATCACATGTTAGAACATAAGCCAACACTCAAAAAATTCAAGAAGTTTGAAGTCATACTATGCATATTATTGGACAAGACAGGACTATGAAACTAGAAATCAATCACAAGAAAAAGTCTAGAAAGAACACAAATAGAGAGAGGTTAAATAACATGTTACTAAAGATGAATGGGTCAACCAAGAAATTCAAGGAGGAAATATAAAATACATAGAGACAAATGAAAATGAAAACATAATGGTCCAAAATTGTTGGGATATAGCAAAAGTTGTTCTAAGATGAAAGCTTATAGCAATATAGGCCTACCTCAACAAGGAAGAAAAATCTCAAATAAACACCCTAACTGTACACCTAAAGAAGGTATAAATAGAAGAACAAAACCCAAAACCAGTAGAAGGAAGGAAATCATAAAGATTAGAGCAGAAATAAGTGAAATAGAAACTAAAAAGACTCAATAGAATACATCAAAGAAACCAGGATCTTGTTCTTTGAAAAGGTCAATAAAATTGATAAACTTTTGGCTAGTCTCATCAAAAGAGAAAGAGGGAGAGAGAGAGAGAGAGAACTCAAATAAAATTAGATATGAAAGAGAGGAAATAACTGACACCACATAAATGCAAAGATTAAAAGAAAATATTATGAAAAATTATATGTCAACAAAATGGACAACCTAGAAGAAATGGATAAGTTCCTAGAAACATATAACCTCCCAAAACTGAATCAAGAATAAATAGAAAATTTGAACAAACCAATTATCATCAATGAAATTGAATCAGTAATTTTAAAAACTCCCAACAAACCAAAGTCCAGGCCCAGGTGGCTTCATAGGTAAAATTCTACCAAACATTGAAAGAAAAGTTATTAACTATTCTTCTCCAACTATTCCAAGAATTAGAAGTAGAAGGAAAGCTTCCAAACTCATTCTATGAATCCAGCATTAGCCTTATACCAAAACCAGATAAGGACACTACAAAAAAAGAGAAATACAGACCAATATTTCTGATGAATTTAGATGCCAAAATCCTCAACAAAATATTGGGAAATCAAATACAACAATCCCACCAAAATTGAGTGGGATTTATTCCTGAGATTCAAGGTAGCTCAATATTTGCAAATCAGTCAAAGTGATACATCAAATGACAAGAAAAAGAATAAAAAACATAAATGCAGAAAAAGCATTTGACAAAGTACATGTATAAAGTACATTAAAAACCCTCAAAAAATAGGTTTAGAGGGAACATACCTCAACATAATTAAGGCCATACATGAAAAGCCCACAGCTGATATCATACTTGATGGTGGAAAACTGAGAGCTTTTCCCTTAAAATCAGAAACAAGACAAGGATGTCCACTCTTGCCACTTTTATTCAATGCAGTATGGAAGTCCTAGCTACAGCAATCAGACAAGAAAAAGAAATAAAAGACATCCAAATCAGCAAGGAAGAAGTAAAACTTTCAGTCTCTCAGATTACATGATACTATATCCTAAATACTCCACCAAAAAACTAAAACAAAAGCAAACAAACAAAAAACCACACACAAAAAAAACGAACCAGTAAGACCAATAAATGAATTCAGTAAGTTTTGCAGGACACAAAAATCAATATACAGAAATCTGTTGCATTTTTTTATCATTAATAATGAAGTAGCAGAAAGAAAAATTAAGAAAACAATTTCATTTACAATCGCACCAAAAATAATAAAACACCTAGAAAATGAAAAGCCTGTACCTGAAAACTATGAAACATTGACTGGAGAAAGATGATACAAATGGAAGTATACTTGATGCTCACAGAGTGGGAAAACCAATACTGTTAAAATGTCCATACTTTCCAAAGCAACATACAAATTTAATGCAATCCTTGTCAAAATACCAACAGCATTTTTACAGAACTAGAACAAATAATCTTTAAACTTGTATGGAACCACAAAAGACCTCAACTAGCCAAAGCAATCTTGAAAAAGAACAAAACAGCAAGTATCACAATCCCGATTTCAAGATATACTACAAAGCTGTAGTAATCAAAACAGTACCATACTGGTAAAAAATAGACATATTTAAATCAATGGGACAGAACAGAGAACCCAGAAATGAACCCATGATTATTTGGCCAATTAATTTTTGACAAAGGAGGCAAGAATATGCAACAGGAAAAAAAAGGCAATCTCTTCAATAAATAGCGTTGGGAAAACCGGACAGCTACATGCAAAGACTGAAACTGGACCACTTTCTTACACCACACACAAAAACAAACTCAAAAGGGATTATATGTAAATTTAAGACCCGAAACAATAAAAAAATCCTAGAAGAGAGCAGAGGCAATAATTTCTCTGACATCAACCATAGCAACATTTTTCTAGATATGGCTCCTGAGGCAAGGGAAGGAAAAGCAAAACTAAACTACTGGGATGGCATCAAAATAAAAATCTTTTACACGATAAGGGAAATAACCAACAATCTACTGCATGGAACTGTATTTTCAAATGATAATACAATAAAGGGTTAGTAACCAAAATATGGAAATAACTTACACAATTCAACAACAACAAAAATCCCAAATAATCCAATTAAAAATGGAAAGAAGACATGAATAGACATTTCTCCAAAGAAGACCTGCAGATGGTCAACAGACACATGAAAAGATGCTCAAAATTACTAATCATCAGGGAAATGGAAATCAAAACCACAATGAGATATCATCCCATGCCTGTCAGACTAGTTAGAATAAAAAATACAAGAAACAAGTGTTGGTGAGGATGCAGAGAAAGAGGGGCCCTTATGCACTCTTGGTGAGACTGCGAACTGGTGCAATCACTGTCGAAACAGTATGGAGCCTTCTCAAAAAATTAAAAATAGAATTACCATATGATCCAATAATGGTACCATTGGGTATTTACCCATAGGGTACAAAAACAATAATTTGAAAGGATACATGCACTCTTATATTTACTGCAGCTTTATTTATAAAAGTCAAATTGTGGAAGTAATCTAAGTATCCACTGATAGATGAATGGATAAAGAGGTGATGTGTGTGTGTGTGTGTGTGTATGTGTGTGTGTGTGTACACGCACTATATACATACACATTTGTATGTATATATATACACTGCGATATTAGTCAGCCACAAAAAATAATGAAATCTTGTCATTTGCAACAACACGGGTGGATCTAGAGGGTATAACACTAACTGAAATTAAGTCAGAGAAAGACAAATGCCATATGATTTCACTCGCATGTGGAATTTAAGAAACAAAACAAAGAAAAAATAGACACGTAGGTGAAATAGGTGAATTAAATGTCAACTTATCACTGAGTAATATATAGAATTGTTGAAGCACTATATTGTACACCTGACACTAATATAGCACTGCATGGTAATTATACTGGAATTAAAATTTTTAAAAATTACTTGAGGCTTAATATTTTAGCCAGCCTAAATTTTTATCATTTTTTCCTGAAACATAGTATCTTTAAATGTACTTAATCAGGTCCTCCTTCAATTTCAGGGAAATCTTCTACATTTACATGTGGAATTTTATATACCTTTTTAGGTTTTCTGTTCTAGATGGACATTATAAGTCACATTAAATCATCTTTGTCTTCACTCCTTTATAACACTTTATTTCTAATTGCTTTATTTCTTTTTTCTCCCCCTCTGCACTTACTGTGAATATCTTGACTTCTCTATATCAGGACTTGTAGTACACTTGTGCTTACAAGTCTGCAGGATGGGTTTCTGGAAATGGGGAGGCTAAACTAAGGTGACTGATGATACATGGTAGTTATGGCATAGGACCTGTGAAGTTGTGTTCCCACATCAATGTTGACCATCTAAACTATGTTTAGTTCCTTATAGCTTAAAGAGCAATTTCAGGTATATCATCTCATTTAACCTTTACAGAGTTCTAAGAGGCAGACAGGGAAATATTATTTCCTCATCTAAGATGCGTGTAAATAATCAATTGAATCACTCTCCTATAGTTAGAATATTAATGTCAATATAACATTGTTATTTAGCTGACACAAACTTTTTCTCTGTTGCCCATCTCCACTATAAAGAAAAATACTCATTTTCCCACCTGTCCTTGCAGCTTGGCATGGCCATGTGACATATTTCTGACTGATAAGATGAAAGAAATTCTGCTGCAGGAGCATACTGGGGGAAAGCTTTTACTTTTCTGATAAAGCAACGGATAGTGCTGACATTTCAGTTTCCCTGATTCCTTCTTCCCTTGACAGGAACACAATGCCAAGAGATGGGGCAGTCGTGAGACAATGTACAGGAACAATCCATTTGATATTAGCTCCAATATGGTTAAATCATGGAACCAATGTCATCAGCTGTCTGCCTATCTCTAAACTCCTTATTCCGGGAAAAAAAAAAATCCTCCTTTTACTCTCCCATATTATTTTATATATATAACTTGTGACCAAAGTATTCCTGATACTGTTAACTGGTAATAATGTAAATGCACGAAGGTTATTTAGGCTCAATATCATATACATATTTGCCTTAAACTTAAATAAAAGTTTAAGTCTTATAACCATCTTTGTTTTTGGTCTGATAATTATTAAGATTATGTTATCTCCCATAGGGAACTGGAACCACACCTGGGAAGAAAAATATAGTATTTTAACTCATTGGGCAAGTATTCAAAATAATTGTTCCAAGAAGCAAAGTTAATTTATGCCATTTGACTAGAAAATATTAGTTTAATTCATTGTGTTTCCAAGTAAACCAGAACATTAAGAATGAGTAAGATTCTTTGTGTATAAATCTGAATATTTTTCCTGATTGCCCAAGAGTCTGCTAGACACTGAATGATTATTTTCATTTGCATAGGATAAGCAATCACTTTCTCATACATCTTAAAAGTCTACCTACACAAGAGATAAGAATTATGTTGTTTTATATTAAAATTGATACAATTTCATGAATCATTTTCATTGAGTGATGGTTTATAAACTATTCCCCCTTCTGGAAAACCTTATTATTTTTTTGAAGCCTCTACTACTCTCCAAAAAACATCCCAACTTAATAAGTATCCTACCATGTTGTGCCAATTTACAAGTTATGGGTAATCTGGGCAAATCTTTTAATTGGTTTTGAATTGTGCAGTTTGTCTCAGAACTACATAAACATTAAATAATTCAGAGACTAAATGAAACCTTATAATGTAGCACACTAAAGTTGTTTAAACAAGTTTTTTTTTGATAATCAGATAATTATACATAACTAGTCATCATTACTTCAAACAAATTATGTTTTGTTGAAGCATGAAAGAGGTTTCCTGGCACTCTTTTGAGTTCAACTAATCTTATTGACAATAGGTGTCTGTCAGCAAAACCTGTTTATTGGTGTTATGGCTTGGTTATACAGCATGTGTGGTTGCTGCTCTGTAGTAAGCTTCTCTTAATTATATCATTTTTCAAATAAATATTTGTATCTTTTATTTTGAAAAATCACAGGTTCGGTAAACTTGGCAAATGTGTGTATATTTTGAATACAGAAGGCTTTGTCTTTTATTCACTGTAGATTATCTGTAATAATACACCGCTTCATGAGACAGCGCTAGAGAAGAAAAAAAGGCAAGCACTTGTTTGCTGTGCATTTAAGTACTCAAACGGAGTCACTCTGCTTTCAGACATTCTTGCTTGACTAATTCACTGGAGTCAAATGGTTTAGAGTGCTGTGTCATGCCAATCATGAACATTTGCATCATTTGTGCAGTGGAAAAGCTTGTGTTGAAGGGAGGAGGGATTCTTTGGCTCTGTCTACGCAGATTAAACAAAATGGAAAACTAAGGCATTTATCCAACTAATTCTGACAAAAAGAAAAAAAGTGGGGTCAATTATTCAAGTGGTTATAGATGTAATGGAGTTCATTGGATAAGTACTTCACTATTTTTCCTTTTTTTGTTTTTTTACAACTGGAATTGTTTTTGTGTTTCTGTAGGATGCGGGGCACACTAGGAATAACCTCATGGAGCATCACTTAGGGGACTGTCAAAGATAAAGGGACAGAAAATTCTTTGATCATTGCTTAAAGGATTTAGCACATATGGATAGGATGATGATAAACTACTTCCACATAATAGAGTGTATACCTCGAGGACCGGCATCCTTAAGCCACGTAACTTTCTAAGAATGATAGTTTGAATTTATAAGGTAATTATTGTGACTTTGAATATACTAAGTTATTAGACAATTACTTTTGATTGTAATAAAATTGAGATAAGCTCTACTTAAACCACAGGGACAATAGATGATGCTCCCTTTCTTTGAGTATTAAGAAGTTTTTACTTTCAGGTTTAAAATATTTCAATAACTATATATACTTTCAAAAGTTAAAAAAAATCTATGCCACCAGGGAAAACATATAACAGCAAATTTAACAAATTTAATATAACATATAACAATATGACAAATTTAAAGAAAATATAACGTATTTTAACATATAACATATAACAAATTTAAATAAAATGTAATATATAATGAATAAAACATATAACAAATTTAAAGAAAATGTCATAAGAGAATTATGTACTAATATTAATCATCCAACAAATATTTACTGGACAACTTAGGGCAAAAATTTTCTCTTACTTCATCTTCTAAATTATCTTTCTTTCTAAAAAGAGAAAAGAATTTGAAACATGTACATAGGTCTATTAGATAAAGCTTGAAAACTGTCTTCTGAATAGATATTCTGGTTTTTCTCAGTTAAAGATAAGTATAGTTAAATTGTTCCGATATAATGAATTAATTTACACTTGTCTTAATTTTTGCTTTATGTATTTTTTAAAGATTTTGTTTTATATGTTGTAAGTGACCAGTATTTTAAAATTTTGTATTTTCCATTGCACTGAATCATTCATCATTACCTAGTTATCTCTTTTAATCTCAGGAATTCTTTTCAGCTTAATGTCTAATTTTGTCTGATGATAATCAAACTGCAATAGTCTCCTTTTTCCTTTTAGGTTTTGGATTTTGGTGGTATACATTTTCCTATTCTTGTCAATTCAAGTTATTGGTATTTTTTAAAAACAATTTGCATTTTTATGTGTTACATATGTCTATTTGTTTTTTGTTGGACCATTTAACTCAGATTTATTATATATACTGATTATTTAAGCTTAACTCTATCTTATTTTGAGATAGAAATTTATCTCTCCTTTTCTAGATTCATTTTTGGCGCTTTATTTTCTTCTTTTGAATGTACAGAGTATGGTTTCCCATATTTTTTTCTTTTTACTTAACACCGTGTTTCATTTCTTCTAGTAATAACTAGGAATTATATGTTATTTTTTTAAGGATTATTTATTCATTTATTTATTTATTTGACAGACAGAGATCACAAGTAGGCAGAGAGAGAGGAAGGGAAGCAGGCTCCCTGCCAAGCAGAGAGCCCAATGCGGGGCTTGATCCCAGGACCCTGGGATCATGACCTGAGCCAAAAGTAGAGGCTTTAACTCACTGAGTCACCCAGGCGCCCCAATAACTAGGAATTTTAACATGCACACCAACTTCCCAAATTCTGAAGTTAATCATCAATTCATGCTCCTTTCAAACAAATGTTAGGATACTATTACTCTGACAACTTCTTCCCTTTTCTTTTAGTATTGCTACATGGATTTTTATTTTACCTATTTTTCTCTTTTATAAACACAAAAGTGGTATTGTTTTATATAGTCAGTTTGTTTAGCCTTACCAACATATTAATTACTTTCTTTGATCATCATCCCTCATTCATGTCAGACCTTTCATATGCAAATATCTTTATTTCACCCTCACTCTTGAGATACATTTGTTAAATATGGAATTCTAGGTTCACATTAATTTTTTCGTAGTGCACTAAAGATATTCTATTGTCTCTGGCTTCCATTGTTACTGATGAGAATGCAAATGTTAACTGAATCATTATATTTACTTAGACAATTTATCTTTTTCATTTGATTTTAAGATCATTTCTTTGTCCTCAGTAATATTCAATTTTAGCACTATATGTCTCTCTATATATATCTCTGTATATCTATTTATACATATAGATATAAATATGGATAAATGTGGATTTTTAAAAATTTTTCCTTGGGATTTTGTGAATCTAAGGATGAGTGTTTTTCATTGGTTCTGAAAAACTATTAGTCATTTTATCTTTAAATGTTGCTTCTTTCCATTCTTAATAAAACACTAAATGTTTTATCAGAGTTTTCACTCTATCCTCCATGTCTATTAATAACTCAGTCATGTTTTCTATCTCTTCATTTTATTTTACTACAATCCTGATAATTTCTTCAGATACATCTTCCAGTTTATAAATTCTCTTTTTATCTGTGTCTAATCTAATTTTAGAGGTAAGTGTTGAGTTTTTAACTTCATTTATCACATTTTTCTTTCATTGATCTCTTTGGTTAATTTTATATCTGCTTGGTCATTTTTTTTTTGATAGACTTTGTTCTCTTCATTATTTTTATCCCCTATTTTAATTTATTAAACATGCTGAACGTGCTTAGTCTCTATTATTTTTTAATATATATTTTCAATATATGAAAATTTGGGGTCAGATTCTTTTGGTCATGTTTTCTGCTGATTTCTGTGTTTTGTAATTTTGAAACTGAGTTCACATTCTCTGAAATTTGTTTATGCACATCTGTTGAGGTTTGTATTAAAACAGGCTCCTTTAGAGACAATTTGCTTTTGTTCCTCCTAGGTACTTGGGGTACTTAATCAAGCAACACTCTAATGAAGGTGTGGGTTTGATTTTATTTGCCCATATCCAGGTGCCATGGATCCTGTTTGTAAACCTCACTGGTAAAGATTGGTTTGTGGTATGAATTCCCAAAGAAGAGGTTTTTCCTTTAGTCAAAGTTTAAGACGAGCAATTTCTGTTGCTGATCCCTTGGGAGAAGGTAATGTTTCTACTTATACTGAGACTGTGGCTCTTTGGGGTCCCAACTTTATAAAGAGAGTCACATTTTAGACACCATATCCTTCCCTTGTGAGCAATGCAATCTGTGAAGATGCAAAAAGGACACTTAGTTTCACCTAGGTTGATCAGTGTCCTAACGACACAAATTATAGTAACTGTTTTACTTGCCTCTTGGGTTCTAACTTTCACATAGTTTTTGACCTCTGAGAACTATTTAACTTTCTTGTCATATTACTGGTATACCTACAAATATGTCTTCATATTTAAGTCAGTATTTTTAATTGTTAGCGTGGGAGACTTAACCTCTGCCAAACTGCTAGAAAAACAGTGTCAAGAACTCCCTTATCACCTGTGTCTGAGTTAATAAAACAAATAACTGGAAGAAATATCTCAAAAGTAGAGAATCATGTACCTGGGTTTGTGCTAACCACATTACTCATGACTGGCAGGATGCCAGACAGCCACAGTTGTTCCAGTGGTCAGGGCAAGTTAAGTGTAAACACTCACAATGTTCTCTGAAGGCTCACATGAAACTGAACCAATACCGTATTATCCTGAAAGAAGGCACTACAACTCACCAGGTAGTTCTGAGTATCCTAATCTAAATGGCAACAGTGGTGACTGCAACAATGAAGTTGTTTGGCTGACTCAGTGATGAGAATGGGAGATTGGAGGTTGATGTGAAGTCAGATGCAGTGGGATACAGTTCTGGATTGACTGTTCACAGTTGTGTCCTCTAAACTCACCTCTGCCACCTACAGGGCTGTGTGAGGTTGGGCAAGTTGCCTCTCCTCCCTGGGCTTTGTTCTACTTATCTGTCAAGTGAAGAAGCTGTTGAGCTGTGAGACAAAAACCTGTGGCCTCTTCATCTCTGGGGCCACCATATTTCTTCTGGTAAGATGCCCATTTCTTCAAATGCTTAAAGAGTCTTTAATGAATGATTCTAAAATGTTTCATAAAGTAATGAAATTAAGAGTCAGATAACTCAGATTTTACTGGAATAAAGGAAAAAAGAAACACAGGTTACCCCCATACAAGTGTTGTTTATGAATAGTGGCAGTCAAAAGAGATCTAGGTATAAGATACATCATAAATTATAATCTTTATGACAAACTATTTACCTGTGCTCAAATTCCAGGTAATTTTTTTTTTATTGTTGTAGTTGTTCTAGGATATTCTGTTAGTCCATTATTGGCTACATTATGAAAGTAATGAACCTCAACTTTTAGGGTCCCTCATTTGTACATGCCTCTTCCGAAGAACTCTTTCCTCTATTTTTAAGTAATACTTATTAAATTAAATAACATTCCTCTCAATGAAATAGCATTAACTTTTCTACTTTCTAATTTTTATTTGTAATTTTATCCATTTTTCAAAGCCATGTCACCCAAACTATATAAATTTCAAGGCCCATAAAACCTGAATCTGCCTTATTTATCCCTTTGTTGAATAAAGAATACTTATTTCCTCCTTGTTTTCTTTGACTTACACTTCCTTCAACTTCCACTAAAGAAAACAAACTAACAAACAAGGGATTTTGATTCAGTACATGTTTTAGTATGGCTCAGATCTGTTAAAACCAGAGAGCAATTTTATCATTATACAAAAACTTTTTGATGATTCATTGCCCTCCAAAGCTCAAACTTTCTCTTTTTTTAAGCCCATGTCCTTAGAAGAAATAACCGGTCACTATAGTGTCTGTAACAAATTGTTAAAGTGCTAGTGAGGATAAACATTTTTAACTCATTGTGCAATTTCCAATCCTACCACCATCACAAAGTATCTTATAGTTTCAGAAGCATTTGTGTGCTGTTGAATCGGTAAAGGGAGATTTTTTCAATTGGTTCATGTAGTTTGAAAACTATGATAACATGAGCAATTGTTAACTTCAAAATATTCTATTCTGTTTGTATTGTTTTAACATTAAAATTATACTCTCACATATATACATATTGACTATGGCTGGCCATTTCTAGGAATTTGGGTATTTTTGTTAAAGACAAGCAGCCTATTTTGAGATTTTATTTTACATATTTTATTTTTATTTTGAGGGGAATCCAAATATCTACACCATGAACTTAAATTCCTATAGCTGCCAGAACTGACAGAGAATTAGCAAGGCAGAGCCAAGTTCACGCAAGACTGTCTACGGCGCTCTTATAGCTAAAGACAAACCAAAATATTGACTAGTTCTTCTCAAAACAGCATGTATAAGTTGTGGCTGAAATAAGCCTGATGTAAGAAAGAATACAGATGGCAGTATAATCATAGGCTGGGTCTACATGATGCCAAACAACCCATTCAAAAGTGAAAAACTCAGTCGATCAGTTGGTGGTTTTGTCTACGTGCCACCAAGCAACAGGCTTGACTGATTTCTTCACAAAATTGACTGAGCTTTTGACTAGACTTGAGCAGATGTTTTATCACTATGTATGTTCAGTCTTAGTTGTCAAATCTATAACTCAAATAAGTTCCTCTATGAATGATGAATTTCTTTCCTATATCAAAACAACCTGAAAGTGTTAAGCAAAGATCATCTGCATTTTTTTAATTCATCTTAGAGCCTAGTTTAATTCATGTGCTTGGCTTGCTTTAAAGTATGCCTGATAAGAAATAGGGTCTCCCCACTTACACACTCATCTTTAGTATTTCACTAATTCATTTGGTATCATTGCAACTCAAATACACATTAATAAGTAATCAAAGTTTATTTTACTTTCTTTTCTTTTTTACTCAACAATTTCCCTGGTATATATATAAGCTGTTTGCCATGAACATATCAAATAACTACCAGGATTTACAATGATTGCTTTTGATATTTTTTCCAATTCTTTAAAAAAAAAAAAAAAAGTCCTCTTACTAAAGGATGGATCCCCAAATACTTCAAATATTTCATGATTAAAAATGAAAATCAAAACAGACACTTCTAAAAATAAATTCTGTGTGAGCAGAGATCTCGTGCTTTGGTGTCTGTTGGGCCCCCAGTACCTATTACAGTTTGGGCCTTGATAAATATTTATTCAGTGAGTGATTCAGTGGATTATACTATACTGCTTTTGTAGCCATTGACAACTTGTGGCCTGGTAAGAAAGGAGTGGGAGAATAAATTCTTCTACTTACTCCCCTCTGTTCTATTTTACTCCCCTCTGTTCTGTTTTAGTCAACAGAACAGAAGCCCATGCTTCTGTTGACTAAACCCAACTGGAAACCAGAAGTCAAGGGAATTGTTGAAGACAACTGGGTAGAAAAGGGTGGGCAGTGGACCTAGAACAAGGCAAATATAATATCTGCTATCTGCAAACTGCTGTCCTCTACACAATCACTGGTGATAAAGAGGTTGGCATACATTGTAGTTCTTATCATTTTCATACATACAAACAGGAAAATTATATATATGTGTATGTTACATATTTACATGTAAGTATGTAAATAGATAGACAGATAGATGGGTGAAAAGGCTCAAAACCTGGAGTCAGACTAGTTGATTTCCTCCTAAATCCCTTGAAGATTTAGTACCAAATAATCTTGAAGTTTCTTTCCAACTATATTATTCTCTGACATGGACTAAGGCAAATGTCTTGAAAGACCATTTACTTTTAAAAAACTAAAACCTCTACTTAATTAAAAATGCAAAACTTTTTTAGAGAAGCTAGAAAATATAGAAAATGGAGAGTGAGAAGCACACAAGTTCATAACTGATGCTTCTAAGAATTAGTTTTTCCTTCACCTCCACAAGGCAGTTGTCAGGGAAGAGGATGGTTTTCTGGGTCCATCTCTAATCACTTCCCTTCTTTCTGATTTCTGTCCATCTTCTATTCACTGTTTTTTGTTTTTTGTTTTTTTTTATATGCTGTCAGTTCTCTTCTTTTCAAGCTCAAAGAACAGGCAGGAGGATGAATGGGGAAAAAGCAAAGGACTCCACTCTGGGAAAGCTTCTCTGGAAATGTTTACTGCATCAGCATTAATATCTGCCAAAGAAAAGAGCACCTGCCTGTCTTCTGAGACTGCAGAAGCAACTGCCTGTATTTCAAGTTACCTGGGACATGCTCTGGGGTACATTCTTTACGTGCTTAATGCACAGGTCCTTTACAACGTTAACAGGGGGCTGATGGGGGAAACTATAGTTTTAGCTTTATAAATTTCTGTATTTGATTATGTTTTCAGCTAAGCATTGGATGAAGACTGACTTAATCCAAGGACCTCTTTTATGGAGGGTTTTTTTTTCATTTTTTTTTTTTTAACCTTTACTTTAAAACAAAAGCAAAAACAAAAAAAAAAAGAAAGAAACTTTCTAAACTTCCTCAAAGAATGTGGAAACTTATTTCTCAAAGCTCTGAATTTCCTGAGCTTGACTGTTAAATAAAACCCACCCAAACAGGAGGAATTGAAAGGATTGGGGGCAGGGGTAGAGGTGGTTCTAAAGCATTTGTTTTCAGGTTGGCTAAGAAATTCTATTTGGTTAAACAGAAGCAAATTTCCTATAGCCATTCCCCATGCCCATAGCCCTTTCATTCTGGAAGCATGAATGTTTGCCCTATTAAAAAAAAATTAAATACTCTTTCTATAAGATGTAGATCCTTCTTTTATGTATTATGTTAATAATATACACAGGTCAGGGCTACAAATAAAGAGAACACTCTTACAACTTTCCTGAAATCATTCATTTGAATATCATACTAAAAACAAAATACCATAGGTCTAGAGGAAGAAAATGTTAGGTTCCATTACAACTATCTTATTTATCTACTTATTCAAACTCATCTCATTTAAAAAAAAATTTAAAGCATAGAGTGCAGGGATCCTGCAATCTATCTTCTTTGCTTAATGTGGTAAGGGCCAAATAGAGCTGCTTTAAAATTAAACAGGGGCAATTCTTTCTTTTACTTTCCTAGGACTTTTATTTCCTCAGAGTAAGTTGTTAATAGATACAGAATGCTTCTATTGATTAATTCAGTATGCCAGCTATGATATGATTCACAGAAGGCAAAAGAAATGCCAATGCTTTCATGACACAAGGACACATTATCGAGAATACTGTCTATGGCTCTCTCACAACCGCTAGGCAGTTTTTACAGAAAAAAGAAAAGCCTTTACACCCGAAGTGGAGCTAATGGATAACTTAAGAGAGCTGTAATTGACATATTCCTAACTCTTTTTTTCTGTTCATGTTAGGTAGGATCTTATTTAGTAATACTTCACTACTTGAGAAACTAGGTGAAGATTTTGTGTCAACCAAAGAATTTACTGAGGGACAAACGATTTTAAGTTGGGACAAGAAAATCGTTTATGTTGTACCATGTGTCATGAATATTTTAGCAATATTAATACCGATAAACAAATGGAAACTTGAAGTAATTAGCCTCAAAAGTCAAGAAAATAAAAAGTAAAATGTCCTAATATCCGTTACAGGAATGTTGATGGTTTGTTTGCTTTTATTGGTACATTTGTTTTGTATTTTATTAGTCTCCTTTATTTGAATAATTGCCTTGATTCACTCTTTACCGCTGAGGCAGATAATTAGTCAATAAACTTATAGTAAGCACCTACTCTGTGTCAGGCTTGGAATTATTTGAGTATAGATCCTACTTCTCTTGCAGATCTACAAAGGTGCCAAATAATGAGATTTTAACTGGAAGAGAACAGGTATCACTAAAAATATTTGACAGTCATAGCACTTATAAAGGTTTTATTTTTTAAAATTAAAATTCAAACTCTTGTCTTGTGGGAGAATCACCCGTGATCCAAACGCGGAGTGCACTGAAGAAGTGCGTAACTGGGTCAGGTTTTCGTCCACCTGGAAACTTTGTGAGCCATTTGAAAATTGTGGGTGTGCACCTCGGTAACTTCTTTGTGGTTCCAGGTCTGCAGGCATTCGATGCAGATTCCTTGAGGACTGGGCACCAAGAACCTGGCACAGAGAGCCATCCTAGATTCCTCATTTTCTGTGACTTGCAGAATCCCGTTGACTTCTTCCAAATTCTTCTTTATTTATAATTAATTTTTCCAGCATCAGAAGGAAGTGAGCGTCAAAGGAAGAAACCCAGAAGATGAAGTTGATCATGACTGGGCAGGAAGAGATGCATGCTTGGCCCAGGGGTTTATTCAACTGGCTTTTCTCCTTCTAAGGGAAATGCTGTGTCATAAATAATAAAGGAAAAACAATCTCTGGTCCCTGACAGTAGGAGTAGTATCACATGAACTCAGTTTCTCCAATACTAGCCCATATTTTCCTCAGTTTTCACTACTTTGGATGCCATCTGTATCAAAGTATAATAAGAAGGCAATTCAAGGGAACTATCAGTTTAAAGGGAGAAAAAAAAGTAAGAGGGGAAAAAAAAAAAAAAAAAAAAACCAGGCCTGGAGAGGGGGCACTGCTTGGCATCAGGTCACTGAGTGTATTCATTATTTGTTCCCATTACCATGTTATGTCTTAATTACTCTGGTTTGGCTTCCCACCCGGGGTCACTATGTCACAGCTGGTTTTCTGCCCATCCCTAATTAATAAAGCCTCATTTAGTATCCAAGTTTATTGTAATAAACCTCTGCCGAGGGATGGAGCAGAAATAAAGAGACAAAAAACAAACCAGAAATTATCAGAGTTGCTCTAACAGTAACCTTCTACCATAAAGGGCCTTGGTTCAGGCTTCTCTGGATTACTTTGAACCTGCAAAAGTCGTCCATTTGATTTCATTTGGAATTTCTGGCATAATTGGTCAGTGATCAGATTTTGCCCATAGGAAAAAAGTGACAAAGGTTCTAAACACTGTACATCATTTGGGACTTATTAAAATGGTTATTCGCTCACACTTCCAATGTTTAAATTAAGATTATTTTGCAAAACAAAAAGAAAAACTTCATGTTTTCAAACGGCAATATAAAAAGTAACAGGCAGTCATCAAGTGCCCTTCTTTTGTTTCTGTGGCATTGTTTCCTTTAGATTTTGATACTTCAAGTAAAGACAAATTAAATGAGAGCCTTTTCTAATTTGTTAAATATAATTCCAGCCAACAAAATTTTACAAATTAAAAAAAAAACCTTCAAAATTATCTTTACTACTATGTATGGCTCGTCTCTTTCTGTCTCTGCCCCTCTTTCTTCTCTCTCTCTCTCTCTCTCTCTCCCACACAGACACACCACACACACACACACACACACACACACACACACTATCCAATTCTATTTACTAGAAGCCACACAGCTCTTGAGCAGATAGTTCATCTGCATTTTATCAGGTGTCTCTATAATTAAAGCTTATTGTAAAGTGAGATATTATTGGTGTATTTTATTACTTGTCTATGAGAGGCTGAACAAAGTAAGAGGCATAAATGAATTCAGTTTTACAGTACTTTGTTTTAAACAAATGTCACTACCTACACACACATACCTAATTATCAGTTCTTACACATTCTGCCAAATATCAAACCTATAGTTCATAAGCCACACTCACGACAGGCAGTAAATATATTCCTCCTAATTTAAAATTTTATTGCAAAATATCCTCTGCACTATGTTAACCTACACTAAATCACACCGTACACCCTCAGCTTTACTGGTGTTTACCTACTTCTGATTCAAAAAGGAAAAAAGCACTAACTCCTATTTCTGGAGATCTACAATAATAAAAATGAAACAAGCAGAAAAAAAGAGAGAGAGAGAGAGCGACTATGTAAGGAAGAGATTCAAAACAATGGTACAAGAGGATTGACTTCAAGTGCAGCAAGGAACACATTAAGCCAAGACACTTTGCGTTTTGGTTTGGTTTCTGAAGGTTCTGTGTTCTGAATGTCAGAGTTGCTGTGTGTAGTTTTGTACGTTACAAAGGCTCTCACAGCAGCCACACGAAAAATTAACATAAAGATTAAGGCTCTCGCAGATGAACTGGGCAGTTGGTTTGAATGCATGTAGGCTACTGAAGCGCTATATACGATTTTTCTATTCAAGCACACGGAAGTGAAAACCAGCCCACCCTTTTCACAATGGGGAAATTCACTCCCGGGGAGAACTCCCGAGAGGAGAGGTCGCTTGTGGGGCCTCCTTCTCCTATCTACAGGCAACTGCTTTGCTGTCAACCTAAAGGAACAAGTTCTCAGAGCTCAGCCCCAACAGAGGCTCCATTCCACTTAACCCACGATTCTTCACAGGTGCTTTGTTGTCTTCCAGCAGATATCATTTATTATCATGGCAGACAATGGGATGTGGTGAGGATGGACGCGGCGGTCATGTTCCATTTGCCAGCGTGAATTATCTCCTGATCCTGTCCTCTAGTCCTGGTGGGCTCTGAGTGCCCCATTTTAGAAAAAGAGTCTGAAGCCATTAGAACAAAAAGCACTGGAAGGGCTTGGGCTGTTAAAGGCTACATCTGGGCTCAGCAACATGCATACTAATAACATCATTACGGCCGAGTGGTTTGGAGAGCGTGTTTACTTTGTTGTGGTTGCTGTCACCTTCTAGAGCTGAATTGTTAATATGTGGTTTTAAATTCAAATAGCACACAGGGCTAATTTTCTTGTATTTGCCCAAAAAATTAGGTTACATAGTTCATCTAATTCTCCCTCCACTTTTTCATGTGTGGGTGGTACTCCTTGTAGAGAGTACTTCTTTTCCATGACATTGAACTTGAACCTGACTGACCTTTCTATAATGAGTGAATTGAAAACATCTCCCTTTGGAATGTGGCTTGTAGATACTGGCTACGCCAGTTTTTCTGCATTTGATGAATTAAAGGGGCAGAGTCCTTTTCATAGACCTAGACCAGAAGAGTTATTTAACGGGATAAAAAAGAAAAAGAGAGAAAAGAAAGGAAGAAAAGAAGGAAGGAAGGGAAGGAGAAAAAGAAAAGAAAAGGAAAGGAAAGAAAGAAAGAGAGAAAGAGAAAGAAAAAGGGTTTAAAAGCCTTTTGCAGAGGCACTCTGCTTAATTAGAAACCCTCCATTAATTTAACAAAAAGTGACTAGGTGAAAGCTTGGGTTGCCTTGAATGTGTTGGGTTTCCGCTAGTAGTGGTAATAGTGCCTTTTCTTTCTTTTTCTTTTTTTTCCCACTTAAATATGTAAGGTCTCTGCCACTTTAAAGTTTTATGTCTTTTAACAAATACTTAAATAACAGATTCAGATATTTGTCTCTCTCAATGCAAATATTCTGTCCCTCCTGTTCATTGTTCCTTCTCAAATCAAATCTCCCCCCCCCCAATCAAAGTTAAATGGAGAGACACTCGAGATCAGACCTACTGAATAATCAGCTAGTAGATTTCTTCTCTTATGTGTTCATAGTCCATGGATTCATGCTTCTTCATTTTTCTAAGGGGGGAGATGCAGAATTGATGGAAGACAGCTGAAAACAGTCAGCTGCGTGGAGTCCGGCACTACCAGCATCTGATCTTAATCATAATATATCCTCTGTCTGGTTTGTCAAAATCTATCACTCAAGAACACCTTCAATGGACAGTAATTTGAGGTGTGGCTTATTAGATCACACGATCTTATGAATAATAAAAAGTTATGGAAAATTGCATCCAGGCCTGCTATCCAATTTTCAGTGGTGTCACCCACTTTATAGTAAGGCAGCATGTTTATGCATGATTTCTGTTTCATATGTATTGACTAGATCATTTTCTCTGTTGTCCTGAGAATTGATGACACACACTGTATTAAGAATGATGACCTCCACAAGGGGGATAACACTTCCTCTAGATTACACTATTGTCAAAACATATTGAAATTTTCTTTACACATGTTACTGCTGTATTTTTCTGCCTGAAAGACCCTGTTAAAGTGAAATCTTGTTGTATTTTTTTTTTTTTTGCTAAATAAGATCTGAGGGACAGGTGTCGAATTTTTCTTCCCTCCTAATACTTTTGTGGAATGACCAATGAAAAATAATAGCATCATCCTTCAAAACAATCCCTGTCAGGACTATGTCAACCCTTCGGGGCAATTTTGATAACCTTTTTGGAGGAATTTGCAAGATACCACTTCCTTTTGCACACTTAAAGATAATACCGTGTAGAAGCCAAGAAAGCCCATTATGTGTGGATTCTAATATTTGGATGGATAATAGGCAGCTGAAGGAAATTCGAATAGCAAAAAGCTTCAATGAAGATTGTTTTCTCTCCCAGTTTCCCTGACAGCATCTCACTGAGGGGGACGTTATTATTCCTCACAGCCACCAACCCCCCAAACCCCCCACGCATGCATCTCCTTTTTAGGAATCTACACGGAGCTCAACTTGCAGTGATGTAACACCACTGCTGATTCCACGGGTATGTGAAAATAGTGTGCAATATTACTTTCTCCCTTGCACCGGATCAAAATGGGAATCCAGCTTCTGTGAGAGAATGACCTCTCTGTGGCCAGTGACACCGCACAGCACAGGCTGGAAAGTCTTCGGAGAAAAATAACAAAACAAAACAAAACAACAACAACAACCAAAAAAAAAAAGGAAAAGAATCGTGGGCGGGCCCAAAGAAACTAAGGTTACCGATCCTGGAAAAAATTTCCATATTGTTTTTTCAAACACCCAAAGTCAGGCAATCACAAAAGACTGCAAAACGGAACGGGGCAATTCTGAAACCAAGTAATAAACAGACATTGGGCGAAACCTTTCATGTATAAGTGAACTCCCCTTCCCTCCCTGATCACCTTCCCAAAGGTTCTTGGTGAATTAATTGTCCCATGATGCTGCACGATGCAACATAAAGGGGAAAAGACTGATAGGAAATCAACATCTGAAGTATATACGTTGCGCAGGAAAAAAAAAAAAATAAGTAGCCATATCAAAGACTAAATGTCAAGAGACATTAAGAATAGAAAACAGAGATATGGGAGAGGGAATTTTATGTTTTAATTTAATTTAATATACGTGACTTTTGTATCGGAGCCCACTGAACTGACAGGAAATGAAGATAGTGCCTATCCGGCCTGAGATATGTGAGGCTTGTAATTGAAATTAATTATATGTGCTTTACATTTTCCATTTTCCTTTTAAAGTTGGCCAGGTGGGAATGCTTTAGCTCTTAAGTTACAGAGTCGGGTTCAAGCTCTGTAAATCCTTTACAGTCAACCCTCAGGCTTCCAGAGAGCCCCTCCAGCTCCCCCAGCCAGCTCTGGCCTGCAACATTCCTTCCCAACCTCACCCTGCTTAAAATCAACTGGCCCCATCCCCAGGTCACTCTGGCTGGCTGCCCATCCACACATTTATGTCTGCCTTTTGAGTGTTTTCAGAAGCCCATTAAATTGTGCCTTGGCAGGCCAGACACCTTCACCTTGCCCTGAGACCTAAAGAGAGTGGGTTATCAAATTCCCTCATCAGACAGTCAGAGCCTGAGTTTTTGAGCCCTGCAAAGCAGCTCTGCAGTTGCACAGAGTAAGATGTTAGGACTTGTAAACATGTCATCCAATATTATAATATGCCTGTGGGGTACGGTTAAGTACAAAGGTTGGGCGGGCCAGGGGATACAAAGGCTGGCCTTTCTATGGAGCTGTCTTAATGCACAATATTTTTTGGAGACAGCACAATATTGTATTTACTTGTTAAAAGAACTGACTCTCATTCTTAAAGCAGCTGGCCCCACAGTACTCTTTGAGATGGCTAGAAAGTCAAAAAGGGATGCATAACACCCTCATCTTCTACAGGGAAAAAAGACGGAAGGCTTTGCTCCCACCCACGGAACAGCTCGAACGCTCTCACTTCCACCCCAGTTCTAACACCCTGACACTCTGAGTACATTCAAAAGCCAAAATAATTTGGGTAAAGGACCAAAAGCCTGTCTTGACGTAGCCTCCAAATCTTTAGGCAACCTGAAATAGATCTACCCCAAATTACCGCCTAAATTTTGCTCTGAAGACAACTGAATAGTTCTGTGATTTTGGACAATTATGTCCAGCACTGACCTACTGTTTAAGGTGGAATTAAGATGAAGTAATGGGTTGAGTGGTAAATGCACTTGCATCCACCTTATTTCTCGTCTCAGAGATGAGACGGAAATTGCTGAATTGGAAGACGTAGATTCTATACTGGGGAGAGGCCAAGATTTTGCCTCACAAAACTAAATGCCTCCTCCTCCTTCCTTCCTTCCTTCCTGTGTTCTCCCTCCTTCTCCCTCTTTTCCTTCCTCCCTTCCTTCCTTCCTTCCTTCCTTCTTATTCATCACAGTACGATTTACCTACTACAAGAAATCTGATGGAATTTAATCTATAACATGGTTCTAGACCGGAAGTACAGCTGCACAGCAGAAAGGGGGCAGTGGGGGAGGGGGGCTGATATTTTATAAGCCACAAAACAGTCAGGCCTGCTCTGGACAGAGGATAATGCAAACTAGCTTTGCTGGAAATGAGCTGCAAAATACCTTCATTTTCTACTACAGTGAAACCCTGATAAAATCACAACTGTTAAGGTCATACAGTATATCAGGTGGAATCACAGTCTTTAGAACTCCATTATTAATGCAGACAACCTCACAATCAAAGAGGATGAGAGCACAGTTTCCAGATGCCAATGATTTGATCCTATCTTATTTGGCTGTTTACATTTAAATAATGTGACTGTATAAATTTAAATAATATGAACCACCAACAGATGGATTCCAGTGAAAAACTGCGCCTTCTCTGAGACCCTGAATGTACACTATACAGTGCTTTACAATTTATTTGAGCTGAGCTCATATTAAAAAAAAAAAAAAAAAAATGGGGTGGGGGATAAAAAGAGAGAGAAAGAGAGAGACTCATTTCTTCTTCCATTATGGAAATAAAAGGACTAGCGCTTTAGTTGGTGGCTGACTGTGCCAAGGAAACATGCAGTCCTCTAACCTCCGGTACAATGTACCCATAAGGTACCAAGCATCAAAGCATATTAAAAGATATTAACTGCATATTTGCTTATGAACAAGATAAAAAGCTGTAGGGCCTCCAGGTTCTCAAGCTGTGAGTGGAACAGCTTTGCAATTTGCCTGCAAAACTGCATTTTGATCTTAATGAATATAAAATGGCTGCCATTAAAAGTAAAACAGATTATTTCGGGTCTTCCAGGGCCTATAGCTCTTTGCCGGCCTTGGAGGGCCACTATGATCTTTCATTAAAATCTCACAGCAGGGCTCCCTCACCAGCAAATCAAGCCTTGCAGTCTAGGAGATTGGCTACATTTAAAAGTAATTTTCAGAAATCTACACAGATTTTCAATTTGGTAATGAAAGCCATAAGAGAATGCAGGCGGCATTTTGTCGAATATTGTTACTGATCCAGCGCTCACATCCGTTAGAAATTAAACTGCCCCGTAACTATCACACTGATGGCAGCTTGCCATTTCGGCTGCTCTAATCTCCGTTTGTTAATGAGTAGCATGTGCTAATTGTTGTCATCCTTACCTCGGAGCAGTCCTTCCCTAACAAACATATTTTACCTGCTCAGAGGTGGAACCTTTCACTTCGTCGCCGACCAAGTTGGAACCGAGCACTGGAGCTGAGGCTGCTTTGTAAAGAGAGAGAGGAGAGGCCGGCTGAGCGGCGTTAGAAGACACGAGCGGGAATACAATCTGAAATGGGGTGCCTTGATTTTATCTGGCTTCGTTCGCTTCGTTTTTTTTTTTTTTTTTGGTCTAGCCTGTTTTCTGAAATCCTAGGGGAGGGAAAATGTTCATACTTCCATGTTACCCCCGGGAATGTCTGGGCAAACTCACAAAGTCTGGGGATGACTGTGGTCAAGTCAGTGATAGCAGAAAATGACGGAGCGCATTGTGGTAAGGCGGGGTGGAAGTTGTGCGAAGCGGAAAGGCTCTTGCTTGCTATCCAAAGCCAGAGCGCGCCTACAACCTGAAGTAAAGGCCACTCTGCTACTGGCTTTCCAAAGGAAATTTGAACCTTTACCTTTATTCCTAGGTTCTAAAGTCTGGGAGGTGGGGGCTGTGTTACCCCAAGTGAGCCATAGTAGGGGAAGTATCCATTGGGCCCTAAATAATGCAGCTCCTGGGGAGGGAGAGAGCTGGAGAGGGGGAAAAACTAACAAATCAGCCATCTAGAGGTGTGATGCAGGCAGACGTATAAATCGAGAGAAGCACAGAAAATAATTATAATTGAAAACATGATTAAATAGAAAAAAGTTATATAAAAGGATTCTAAGACTAGTAGGTATTTTTACATTTGCATTTCTTTGTACTAGAACTGAGAAAAGTTAAAAAAAATCGAGACAAGTTATTTTTCTGAGATTCTTAAAAAATATATCAGATTATTCTTCCCTTTTGGAAACACATTCCGTAAATTTTCTTTATTTGCCAATTCTCTCTTCCTGGCACCTTTAGGACAGAGCACCTCCCTGCACTAAAATGTGACGGACACCAAAGTTTGCTCTCCACCTCCTCGCTGGCCGGGCATCAGTTCTTCCTGTCGATAGAGAAAGAGTCTCCCTTTAAAACAGCAAGTCTCCCTGGAAGAGCAGTGGGAGCTGCAGAGCATATATGCATAAGACGAGTTTCTTTCCAGGGGGTGAGAGCAGGCATCTTGTGGTTCAGCGTAAGCAGGCCTGCAGCGCCTCTGAGCATACACCGTGTGCCTTGGAGCACCTGGGCTGGGCTCCCTTGGTTTCCATAGGGTACAATTTTAATTGGGTGTCAGGTCTGTGATTTTAAGGGAGTGACATGGGGCGCCTAATAAGGTGCCACTGCTAAGGTAAAATGCAGGCCATTTCCTTGTGTCTGTGGCCTCAGGAGCCTCATGGGAAGTAGATACAAACGACCTGGTTAGCAGTTTTGAATCTGTTCCACCTGTAGTTGCTACTCTAACTGCAGGAAGCACTTATGTAATATGTTAGGGTTTTAAACTCCCAAGTGACACTATAGGAAACTCTGCTGAATCCTCCTGAACTCAGAAGTCTGAGAGTTCCTTTATTTCACCTGTTGTCAGTTCTTCTAATATTCCTCTAGAGCTTCCAGATACATTTTGACAACTGTATACCGTAAGGTCTCTCTTACCATCATTTTGGCTGTGCTAAATTGTGGGTAGAGTGATGGTGCGTTACCAATTCCAACTCGCAAGTATTAAAACATTACTGATATTAGTATCCCTCTAATTACTGGAATAGGGGGAAAACTGTGCTTTAAGTCATAGAAGTTACTATAATTAGTCTTCACATAATCAAGTTAAATTTTACTGGTTGTAATAAAGTATAATTATTTATTTGCTTTGTTCCAGAAACAATTCTATGGAACAAGTATTGGCCTTGTTTTGTCACTTTGACCGTATTAATTCTGTTGGAGAATACATATCCAAACACACACATGCATTAGGTGGGATTTTATTTAAAAAAATCAAATGAAAGCTAAAGCATCTAAAGCCTTTTTAAGGGGCATCATAAATTTTTTCAAATAATATTTTTATTGCATTATGAACATCCCCCCCACCCCTAAGTTGAAAAATTGCAGACATGGCATTTTCAATTTTCTATTGCAATTAAATTTTAAGCTAAATGTTAAAGCTAAAGCAAAATATTTTTGGAAAGAGAAGCATATTGTTTCAAATAAGTGATCGCTTGAAAGTACCATCTACTATAATCACACTTCTCTTAAAATTTCATTCTTAAGAATAGAGGTCTAAATCAAGGTCTACATAAAGATATATTTTTTAGCTTTTAAAAAATTTTTAGAATTTTACAGATTCTGTGTTGATCAAGTCAAGCTTTTAAATTTTTTTTTGCTTTGACAACATAATACAAATATGTCTTATACTAGATCTAACAACCAGCTTAAAATACAGCATTCTCGTACACACATATACTTTTGTATGTATTTACTCAAATGGACCTTACAGAGTCAGCTTCCAAGTGACAAATGTGTTTAATTCCCAAAGCTAATTGGTAAATAGCTTTAGAATTCGTAATTAATTTTTCCACAGAAACAATACTTAAGTAATAGTTTGGTTCCAAGCCTATCCACAGAAAACAAATTTGTCATCATGTAGCTGAGTTGAAACACAAACTGCCTTGGCCTGTCCTTTGGTTCTAGGAAACAGAAAAGCATAAGATACAAAATGAGGAAAGGATGAGATGAGTTTATAGGGGAAGATGTGGAGAGAGCATTATTTCCTGTTTCCTGTTCAGAGCTTGAGTTGTCCCTCTATAGGCAAAGGACCCTAGACCCAGGCCTAGACCCAGATTATCTACGGCCTTGTACTGTCCCAGACTCTGTACCTCCTGAGCCAAGGCTGTACAAATTCACAGCCTTCACGACTCTAAGACCAATGACCTCTCATTCATCCTCCCAGTGTTCTCATCACATTCCAAAGACTTTTAGCCGAAAGGAAAGAGGAGCAAAGGCAAGAGGGAACCAGTAAAGAATTCACATTTCCAGGTGGGTTCTTCTCCTTCGGGTTTGAACAAGGATGCTCAGTGATGTTGTATTCTATGCAACATGCATCTCGAACCCATGGGGCACCCTGGTTAGTGGCAGCATTACTCAGTACCCCATTTCACCGCCACCACCGCCACATATAATCCTGTAGTAGAAGCCTCACTGTCATGAGGAATAAAAAACAGATGTTTTCTAAGGGGACCTATGACAGGAAGCAATGTGTGTTGATGCCTGGGAATTAGGACCACAGGGGCTCCTGCTGGATACTTCTTTGTTTTTCCTCTGTCCCAAGCCCTCAGTAGTATGCATTCTGTAAGGTAGCATGGACTTCTGTTGTGAAGAATGCCAGCCTATGGTTCCAGCTTATTAAAGAAGATAAAGGTTCTAGAAATATCTTTTAAATGAAATAGAATCCAACAAGAAAGAAGAAAAAAATATTTCTGAGGCATCAGGAAAATCTGAATCTGGTGTGAAGAGGGTAAAAAGAAGAAAGTTTGGACTGGTGGGGTTTCTTAATATATATGGAGCTACTTCCCTGGATAATGAGTGTAGAGTGCTGACTCCCTCCCCTTACACACAGAATGAGGAGAATTCTCAGGACAGCTCCACTGGAAGAGTTTATCAACTTCTCCAAGAGGCAGAGGTGCAGGGGCGGGGAGAGAGCAGTTAGCTCTCTATAAAAGAGTTCAGGAGCTCATGTTTGGACCACATGTGACAAGAATTATTTTCCTGGGTTGTAAATGCAAAAATGTATGTAAAGATCCCACTCTGCTCTGTGATTACATGTGATAATCAGTGCTGTCTCTAAGAGCTATGGTCACTGTTCATCTATGGTTGTGAAGATGTAAGCAAGAAGTTGGAGGACATGGGGACATGGGTATACAGGTGATAGAGGCATCTGTCTCCAATTTTAGTTGAGAACCTCAAGGGATTTGGAGAAATTACTAAGTGGTCCAAAGGAGGATTTCTTTTTCCTATATTTCCTGATGGTAAAAAGAGGGTCTTCTGTACAAGAAGTAGTCCTTTGAGATTGGAGCAATACAATATCATGGCCAAGAAAACTGTGCTAAAATTTGAATCCAAAAGGGCCAAAACTAAATAAAGCTTTAAAACTTTGTATTAAGCTAAATCAAGAGATGTGATTTAAAGACATTAAGTTGTACGTGAGTCCATCAGGATTTTTCAGAAGAAAGCAATAGCAAAGTTGGGCAGATACAATGTATTTGTTCTGTGTATTCATATAAAACAAGAGACTAAGAATATGACACTGAATGTGTAACTTTAATACAAAAAGCTAGGTACGACCCTAGATCTACATCATGTCTTTGTGAGATGTGGGCCTCATGCTTAGGAGGGGCTCCCAGATCATCTAAGGGCCTTCACCAGCTTCTTTCTTTCTAACCTGTTCTAAATCAATACAGTTGTAGAATGCAATAAAAATCAATTACTAGAAAAAGAAAAATTTTAAAAAGACATACAAAATTCAAGCCTTGATTTTTATTAAATTCAACATACATAAAGTTATTTTTGTTAAAATTACTTTAAAAGTTTCAACAGAATTACTTTCCATTCTGTACTTATCTTTTTGCAAACCAATAATAAACAGTTCACAGACTGGCACTGCTTTATGAGCCACATTCTGAATCGGTATAATTGGCCCCCAAAAGAGAGTATGTAACGTGGATGTGCCTTCAGTATTTTCTATTGGGGAAGAATGACCATGAATGGTCTAATGAGGAACAATGATAGAATACATTTCAGTGAGATTAAAAGAAGGGGAAACTCAGAGTCTTTATGATGTCAGAAGTAAATTGACAGTCCCATACCTTCCTAACACAGATTACAAAACTAATACAGAGGTAAGTTAAATTAATGATGGGAAACTTTTCTCCCACAGAGTTGCCAGAAAATTCTTCTAAATGAAGACCTTCTGGTAAGTTTTTGGTTTGCCTTCTGTCAATTGCATCCCTGAGAAAGATGAGAGATCAATCTGGAGAATTTTTATTTTGAATTTATTTTGACCAAGGGAGAAGTTTCATTTGATGAGCTAAAAGTGATGGGGAACTTAGAGGGAAGTAACATGTCAACTTAGAGTCATGGAGCCACGTTCATAGAAAAATATTTCTGGACATAGGTATTTATCTTAGAATTTAGGAAAACAGGGATCAAAATAGAGAAAATGTAGACCTAATTCTATGGCTGCAGCATTTTAAAGGGAAAATAAACCTATTTTCAAAATTCTGACAAAATAATCACTATTATTCCAAAGATTATCCCAAGATAATATAACATGAAAAGAGCATTGTTTTCCCCTCCTTAAAGCTACTGAATGCAGGATATAAAGGGACACAGACCCCAAACGGAAGGCTAAAAACATGAGGAGGAGGCAATAGAAAAAGTACCTTAAGAATGTTGTCAGGAGGGCTAACGCTTGGCTATAGGTTGAAAAACTGCCAAGGACAACAGAAAGCTATTTTCAGCTCTGTTTGTAAAGAAGAACAAAGGGATAGGTACATTGATTGGGGCACACAGCAAAATGTTAACAGATGTCACAGGGAAAACGGAACTATTCAACTCCTATTTTGATTTTGTTGTCTCTATCACGAAGAATGATCTTCAAACTGGAGAGGGCAGAGCAAACAGTTAAGAGTGAACTGGGACGCAAGATAAGTCAAGACACACTAAAATATAGCCTGGTTGCTTCAAATGAGTTCAAGGCTCCAGGCCAGACAAATTATCTCCCAGGTTACTAAAAGAATCTAAAAAAGGGTCCAGATGTGATTAGGAAAACCCAATCACTGGGGGTTTTTTGTTGTTGTTGTTGTTTTTGTTTTAGAATCATGGTCTAATCATAGATGACCAGGCATTAGTGTGGCCGAAATAAGGAAAAACCTAATTAGCAAAAACAGAAAAATGTCCAGAACATATCTCTAGCAAAATTCTAGAACAGATTGTCACAGGCATGAGTTGTTTATGCTTAGAGAAAGAAGTAGCAATAACCTTAAATTGGCAGAAATTCACTCCAGATCACATGAATGTCTTTCTCCCTCCCTCCCTCCCCACCTTCCTCCCTCATCCTTATCAACCTCACTCCCTTTTTTCCTTTCCCTAGTTTTTTTTTTGGGGGGGGGGGTTTCTTTTATGTTTTATAGAATGATTAACCAAATAGATTGGGGGGAATAGCCCTCAGTTTTATCAAGACATTTAACACATTACTGCATAACATATTAGACTGAAAAAAAAAAAAAAGTCCGTGTAATTAGGGTGACTCAAAACTGGTGCAACAAATGTTCTCAAAGAATACTTGCTAATTAATTGGGGGCAACCTGGAGAGTTCTCTAGTGATATGTGCCCTCTGGACTTTATTTTACCCCTTTGTTCTTTCTCTTCTCTTTGTGCATAGCTTTTCTCTAGGACCTGCCATATTCTATGAATATATACGCTATTGTGTTTGTCTCAATTAGATTCCATAAATACATGTTTGGTGCCCATTTTGTATGAATCAGGTGGGCTCTGGCAACATGAGCTGGGTAAGGTCCAATACTTTCCTTTAAGTAGCTTGTAGTTTAATGGGGAAACAGAGGAGTAAGTCAGCAGTTATAATGCAGTGTGATATAGAAAAAAGGATACCCCATCTTTTTTCTAGGCTCTATGCTAATGGCTTTACATTTCATCAAATCTCCTCAGAAATGATATGAGGTAGCTTTGATTTTCCCAGGAATATTGATGAACAAGGCCAAAACCCAGAGAGATCAGTCAACAAGCTCCAAGTCAAACCTCAAGTCACATATGGAGCCAGAATTCAAAGTTGGGTCCACTGGATTCCAAAGCCTGTGCTCTGTTACACCCCACAACAAAAACCATCTAAGTCAAGAAGGTAGGCCCATGTCCAACAAAGGGTAGGTTTCCTGAGTGTTCTAGAGATGAAATGCCATTCAGAAAATCTTCCAGTGAAGGGGAAGCCTAGCCTAAGAGAGAGATACAGATGTTAGCCACAGAGGTTGCCAGACTGTTGAGGGCAAAATCTTAGGCAGGAAGGACATGCAAAATCAATGGGGTTTAGGTGCATGTGCCAAAGTCTGCAGAACTTGGGAGGAGTCAGTTCACAGCGAAATGGAAAGCCAAACACAGAGGTGATAGCAGGCTCCAATTCTCTCTCTCTTGCTCTCTCTCTCTCTCTCTCACACATACACACACACACAGATACCACAATAGGCACAGAATAGGAACTTTATGAATGTGTATTATTAACAAGTCCTAATTACAAAATACGAAGTTTCAGTACCTCATGTTCCCTTACTGCTTTATTTTTCTTATGTGTTCTTATCTGACTTATTCCTAACTTTTAATGTTCTCCTCTTTTCTACTCCAATTTTTCCTCTATACATTCAACAGATGTGCTTCAATTTATGCATGAAATGAGTTCTTGCAAAGTTGTGTGGGTTTTTTTCAGTAAATGAAATATTACATTAAAGATATGAGGGAACTTCCCTTAAAAAGGAACCTTATGCCAAATAGCTTTGTAAAGCAAATAATGACCCTATAACCAATCTTTCTCTAAGTCTAGATTTCCATAGATCAGATTTTACTAAAAAGAGATACATCTGTACTTTATTTTTATATCTATCTGCTAGCAGTACTGTAACATAATAGTATGCCAATTTGAAATACCGTAATTTTTATACTTTTTCAGTTCTCACAATGCAATCTTAGAAAATGTATTATTTTCTATATCATACTCACACGTGCTTTCTTTTCCTTAGTGGAACAGTAGAATTTTCTTCCCCTTGATATCGGGGAGGTTGTCAGTAAACTGCAGAGTTAATCATCACGTATAGGGCAATTATGATATTCTGCACCTAGTACAGAACTACTCTGTATGCATTTTTACGACAGATTTCTAAAATATGAATCATTGCCTTGACCACTTTACAAGTCAACAAACTGAGGCTCAGAAAAGTTGAAGAACTTCTACTGGGGTCCAAGCTGTGCTCTGATCCAAGTTGGCTTGACCTTATAGCCACAAAATAACTATTATTGTATATATCTTCTTATTATTAGAATAATAAATATTAAGAATTATTTTGTTCCTATAGATGGTGACAGCTTTTGCTGATGCTGATGGGGGGGGAACCCAACACAACAGTTTTACAAGAGTTAAAATAAATTCTAGCAATTTCTCTGCTGTCAATTTTGTCTGGTCAAGGCATCTGCTTGTCTGGACAAGGCATTTACTCTTTCAAGCCCCAGTTTTCCCATCTGTGAAATGAAACACCTAAACTCTTCTCTGTCAAGGACATTCCTCTACTATCCTGCTACTAGGAGACAATGCAACACCACACGCATTCCTTCTGTTTTCCATTTGTTTTGCTAGAAAGTGAGTTCAGATGAACATATATATCACAAGGAAACACTTCCATTGGCTGACTAAAAATTCAACAATTTTAAAGAAGGCAATGGAAAGAAAAATGAATTCCTCCTTTTTGGCTGCTGTGGGTCAGGATACTAACAACCCCAGCCACAGCGATCTCAAACCGAAAATCTTTCGTAGCTGAGAAAAATTGAATACATGGTTATAAACTTGATCTAAGAGGGAAGATCTAGATATTTTCTGATTCGGCTACACCACAGCGTTTGAAAAAGCATGAAGAGTTTCCAGATGAAGGTCCCAAGCCTGATCCTGGCTGTTAACTCAGTCACAGGCAGCTCCAGCCTGGCCACACGTACTTGGTCCCCCAGACCTCACAGGCCTTCGCAACTTTGCTATTCAGCAAGAGAAAGAAACTGAGCCTCTTATTACCTTTCTTTTGCCTCTTTTTCTTTATGATCAAGGTGACTTATAAACAGCTGCAATAAAAATGATTTTTTTTTCATAAGCGTCTTCTCAATAATATCTCCGTGAAAGCAGGGAGGCTAAAAGATACGTGACATTCACAGATTTTGCCCCTGAAGCCACAAAATACACACGAGCAATTTCTTCATTTGACCAAAATGAATGGTCATCACAAAAACAAATGTAACTTTGGTATCCCTGATTTGGCTGAGACAGCTTAAGGGCTCAAACTTAATAGACTTCTTCTGACCGATTAGGATCAGCGCGGGTTGCATCATCCTGCTGGAGCCCACAGCCAAGTCCAAACCACAGGCACAGAGCTGCCCTTGATCCATGACCTTAGCATACAAAACAGCGGGCTGGAGAATGTCACAGGACTCCCAGGGAAGGAACTTTGAAGACACTGTTCATTTTGCTTGGTGGTCTTTCACAAAAGACAATTAAGCATTAAGAATAGATTGATGCTTAAATAAAATGCCTGACAGTAAAAGCACATTTCTATATTCCAAAGGCCCGAGAAAAGCTGTGCCTAAGAAGGGATTAGCTACTATCAGATGATATTACGACTGGATTAATGATGTTTCACATTCACTATATTTATAAAAAAAGAGAAGAAAAAAAGAATAGGAATCTTTTAAGGAGCAGATAAGTGATTTCTATAAACCTTAAAAGCTAAAAGAAAATTCATTTTTAAAAGGACAGTAGTTACAATAGTACAGTATTTATTTATAAATCCTTAATTGGGAGTATTTTTTTTTCTGGGAAAAAAAAACAGCCATACATTTCAGGTAGATTGCTGTTAATATAGTCTGTGGACTATAAGGAACGTGTGTGTGTGTGTGTGTGTGAGAGAGAGAGAGAGAGAGAGAGAAAGAGAGAGAAAGAGAGAGGGTCAGAGACAGAGAGACAGAGAGAGACAGAGAGGGAAGGTGGGGGGAGAGAGAGAGAAAGTCTCCTGTATGGATGCTTTATATTCCACCAGGCATTTTAAACCACTCTTATTTTAGGCAATTGTTTTTGTAATAGATACACTAAAGGTGATCATTTTATTTTATTGCTAGTCATTGCTGACTGAAATATTTTGCCAGATGAAAGTAATTACTATGACTATATTACTTCTCTAACCTGTTCTGTGTATTGGATCTCTGGTACTCATAGTATGAAATTCCGTTACCTTGTTTTAAAAAAATGTCATCTGTTGATGTGCTCTGACCTTACTTATATAAAGACATACTAGTTATTCTGGTTTTTTGCTTTCTTTTGTTTTGTTTTACTCTTTGTATCTTTACATCTCCAGAGGTTGCAGGAAAACTCTAACCTTGTGTAGAAATAGAAAGACAAGAAAAATTGAACAATGCAATGGCTAATGCTGGTATTACAAGCAAGGAAACACAACAAATCACTTTAGGTTAATGATAATAAATATAAGAGATCCATACCATAACCAAGAAAGGGAAGAAGGATAGAAGGAAGGAAGGAAGATAAAAGAAAGGAAAGTAGAAAAGAAGGGGAGAAGGAAGAAATGGAGGAAGGCAGGAGAGAGGGAGGGAGGGATCAGCAAAGCAGAGCTGATATCAACAAATTCAATCCCACTAATAAATTGTTGGCCAGCATTACATATAGCTAATATTTACATATTTGAAATCATGTGCTACCTGTCTCCTTTACTCTAGAAATCGGTCATGCAGACAGAACTACACTGAACTTAGGAGCTTTTCTTTGGAAACCTGGTCAAAAGAAAACAGTACCGAAAAAAAAATAATGTCTGTTAGTTTTCTATTCTGACCAACTAGCTAATCATTTAGCAAATTCCATTGGAAGCTTCACGTCCTACTGCTGCAGCCAGCCAGAGTAGCAGCATTAGATCCGGAAGTGCTGATTACAGCAGTAGGCCACGTGAAGTGGTGGCAGTTGAGCTCCCAAAAATGAGCAGAGGAGATAGATCTTCCTGCTCCCTTGATTTTCCTCCACAAACATAATCCTCCCATCCTCCCTCGACACCTGCCACCCCCTAATCCTACCCTGGGTCCATGAGTTTTCCTGGAGAAAGCCATTCGGCTCTCCATGGGGACTTGGTATTGATCCCAGAAGAAGGTTGGAGTCAACTCATTTCAGCTGCCAAGTTCAGAGAAAAGCCATGCTTTCAATGACACATATTAGACATCTGTGGTCCTGACTTGAACTTTTTTTTTGCAGTGATGAAAGACAGCACTAGACAAGGTTATCATCTCTCAGGAGACAGGTGGAACACTGCCACAAAATTTCGTGGGTGTGATGCCACCTGAGAGTCATGATGTGTTGTGATTTTTATGCTCCATTTTTTTTTTTCACTTTTTGATTTTTTTTTTTTTCTTAATTGAAAGCATAGACCATGTTGGCCTGGGTCAAAGTCCTCAAAAACGGCTGGCTTATTGGAGTCCTGCCAACATTACTGCCAAGAGTTCTAAGAGCTGTAATTTGCTGCCAGAGAAAAGGAATATATTAATCCACAAAGCAACTAATAGACACGTCAGCTCAGTCATTCAAAAAGTCCTTAGTGCTGTCAGGGTCCCCTACCTTGCCACACCTCCACGTCCTCAAACCACGCCTGCAAGTGGTAGATGGGAATGGAAGGCTCCTTCCCAACCCCCACAGCCATGAGAAACCATGTTTAGTAGAGGGTTCTAGCACAAGGCTCCGCCATTTCACCACGTCTGCTTCTTTCTACACCAAAGTCACATAAAATGAACAACTTCACAATTGCTTCAGTCTGCAGGAATTAAGATCCTAATTCACCTGCCTCTAAAATAAAGCTTCCTCAAATCTGGTCACTCTGACAGCTACAGTAGCTCCTGTTCACTGAGAGCTCTGCACAGCTGCAGCCAGAATGGTGTTTGTTTATGTTCTTATGAGGGATTGGGGTTGGAGGCTTGAAAGGGAGATGTGGGCGGCGTAAGTAGCAGCGAGGCTATCTTTGAAGCTGCGAGAATGGACACAGCCTCTGAAGGCACCAGGGGGGGAAGAGAGAAGAGCCAGGGGCTCAGGCTGAGCCTGTGGAGCGTTGTCTCCAGCAAGGAGAAGAAGGAAGGGGAACACAAAGCGGGAGTGGGCGGTGACTGGCAGCTCGCTGTGTCAGAGGCCAAGGGTTGCCCACTGCAGACAGTCAAAGGATCACTGGCCACTGTAGACTAACAGATCGGTGTCAGCGGTGTGGCACGCGCAGAAGCGTGAGTGCACGGAGGTTAAGGACAAACCGGATGTGAAAGCATAGGAGTGGCACATCACCTGGTTGAGATGTTGGAAGCGGAAGGAGAAAAGTATAAGGTTACCCAGAAGAGGCAGCAGGGCCAACAGAGGTCAATAATTTAAAGTGCAAATTATTTGCACAGGAAAACATTTAAAAAAAAAAAACACCATATTTCTAACCAGTGTGAGCTTAATTCAAAGTGAAAAATAGTTGCAGAACTATACATTATATATTTTAAATACTCCTAAATGAGAAATATGAAGCCTATGATGGGTAAATTTGGTAAAAGAAGCATAATAAGCAACATTTTTAGCAGGTGCTCTTGAGTTTACATAGTTCTTTCCTATATCCTCTGGAAGTCCAATGAGGCAGATCTTTCTGTTATTCCTAGCTTACAGAAACCAATCTGCCCTGGAATACAATTAGTTAGTTAGTGGTGGAGGTGGGACTTGTATCTTCTGGTGCCCCCCTCTCCCTTTTTTCCTTCCATACCAAATCAATTCTTCAATAGAAGAAAGAATGACTAAAAGGTACTTTTTTTTTTTATGAGACTTTTAATAAGTACAGATTTTTTTTTACATAAACAGATCTTCCTGAAGATAAATCCCACAATCATACACCTCCACTCTATCTCAAGAGTGTTGAACTAGCAGCAATTAGCTTAGACTTACCTTTCTTTATTCCCACAATTCCAGCTGCAAAATTTGTGTCATTCCCTATCTATCTATAGCAATGACAGAGAGAAGAAAGGGCTGCTAATGTATAAACACTGGGTGCCCATCCCAGTACTGCTCTCCCATGTGACATACATAAAGACAATTAATTCTCAAAGATATTTCTCGTCTCTACGCATCTACACATCAAGCTTGACATATGCATTGCTGGTCTGCTGGAATAATCATATCAACTTTTTTAACACCAAAAAAAAAATCTAAAGTAAGATTTTTATAAAGGATAATTAAGCAAGCTAATACAGTAATAAGTGGAACGCACAATAAGAATATGTACTAAAATATCTGCCTTGTGCAATGCAGAACGGGTGTTTTAGGAGATTAACAATTATGATCGCCAGTCCTCTTCTGATTCTATAATACTCCACACAATCTTTTTTAAATTACTTTATTAACCTTTCCTCCTAGCACAGAAGTGCCCGATTATAGATAATATTTCAAAATCATCTGAGGTGTAAGTGTGTTTGATTTGCTCGGTAATTATTTGTCTACTTTATTACATTGGCCGAGCACACAAGCTCCTTGACCAGCTTTATTTCAAGTCCAGTTAAGAATAGGGTCATATCATTTGGTGGCTCACTCCCTTTGGGCCCCGACGTCCATGAAATTTTCATACTGGTGATGGGGACGGTGCATGGAAACAGTACATTTTAAACCTGGAGAAATCATTTTCCCTGCCCTGTCATTAAAGGTTTCGGGCCCTGGGCTTAATGGAAAGAATGTTGTTCACAAGCGAAAGGAAGTTGTTTATTCCCTGCCTGATTAGGACGCAGTGCGTTGAGGGCTGAGCATGCAAATGCCCCTTGATGAAGTCTAAAAGCATATCACTCTCATCCCTCCGGTGGCCTTACCCGGGGTCTTTATAATCTGTCCCTTGTCATTCATGGCACCTAGAACAACACTTCTATTTTGATCTGAATCATGAATGCATTTCCAGCATGTATTTTGACCCACTCAAGGCAGAAAGGAATGAGCGGGGGGCAACCACGAGGGTAGATGGCAAACATTCTCCTTTTAACAGGGGTCCGGAGGAAAGAGTACTGCCTGAAAACCACACGGGGGTTTTGCAGAAGGAAAGTTTGCCTGCTCCAACGTTACAACTCAGGGGCCAGTGAAACTGATACTCACATGTTCTTAAAGATGAAAATGCACTGGGATGAAAGAGGGCTGGTCGGTTTATTCTTGAGGGCCACCACCAGGATAAAAGCACAAAAGCCAGCCGGAGGACTCTGTTTATTGTCCACAATCAACAAATTCTGAAATTTCCATATGGAGCAGGATTCCGGGGCGCTGTCAGCAACACAGGATACGGCTGGTCAGCTCAGTCACCCATGGAATTACAGTGTAGGGTATGGATGCCAGTATTTTAGACCCAAACCGAGCATAAAAAACACAAAGTAAAATTCAGTGTCAGCACAAAGTTGACAGCGAATGATTATAACAGCTTCGAAGCTTGAAAAAGAGTGTAAATAACTAGGATCCCCTGCGGGCTCACTCAGCCTGCATACATAACAACCATGATGGACAGCCTCTGTGGTAAAGTCGGGAAACGAGGCACTGGGAAGATGCAAAAACTCCGCCAGCAAAGAGCCTTAACTGTCACCTTTCTGACTAAATCAGCTACTTTCATACAGGGAGAGAAACAGAGCAGTAGGCTATGCCTTTGGAAGACCAATTGCCCTTTCGCCTAGGAAGCAGGGATGTTAATTATCGGCTCTTCGGTGGTTATCAAGGCACCGCAATCCCCAGCTTTTGCACCGTCGCGAACACTCTTCTCCCTGATCTTTAATCCTTGGCGCTTTTAGTCCACAAAAGATTGTTATTCAGAACAACTCTGCCATTTATAGAATGCAAAAATAAAGGCAGAAAAGAACTGTCGGCCGTCCCAACTCAACTGTTAAGTCACTGGAGCAATTTGGAAATTTAATTTTCATTTCTTTTTGTAAGCTTAGGCAGGCCAACGTGCGCACACAGATACCGGCGTTCCACCAGGAGTGGTTTTCACGTCCTGACAAACGGCAAGCGCATCAGGGCACGCGGCCTCCAGACTGGTGTGACAGATGCCAGCTTTGTGTGTACAGAGCCTCGCCATCACAGGGACTCATCAACTCAAAGGAGAAAAGCAAGCAGCGGGGTCTTCTGCACACACCTAGCTAGCACTCCACAGGTTTGTAATTCATTTACAAGATAATTAATCAATTAGCAAATGATCCCTTTCCCTTTTGTTATTTATGCTGCGTAAGAATTGCATCTCCAAATGAAATGGCAGGCCACTTGTATTGAAACTTTGCCCTTCAAACACATTGGTCTTATTTATCTGAATTGAGCAGATGCTTTGCAACGCTAGCCCATTGTAACTGGACTGTTTGCTATTAGAACCCGAGCAAGATTTAAGCTAAACAGAAGAGCATAAATATGACATCCTATAGACATTCATGATGATCAACTGTGCTGTATCATCACCAGCCATTGCTACTTATTCATATAGGAAAAGAGGGAGAAAATACACTTGACATTGCTAAGAGGGGAACTACAGTCACCGCAAGGAAAGGTGAAGTTGGAATTTACACGGTTATTGGCTCCAGAGTACAACCCTGGGGTCTTCAAAGGCAATTAAATTACTACAGTGTATACATTCTGATTACAGTCTCAACAATTCCCATTTCTTTCTGAGCTTCAGATTACACCCAGGACCTCTTTGGGAAGCAAAGATACCAGGCAGCTTTTGCTTCGGGACTGGGTGTTTTCCAACCGATCTCCCAGATAACCATCACCGAGGAGAAGGTTGAGACAACAACAGTATGACGGTAATTGCACCAGATCCTGCTCTGATCTGAGACTGGTCAAAAGACAGACCTCCCATACAACCTCTTCACCTCTTAGGGTGTCAGGCGCCTCCACTGTAGAAGAAGCAGGTTGAACTATGTGATTTCTTTTTCTTGTTGTTGTTGCTTCTTGCACAGCTACTGTATTAGAATCTCTGCATCCTTCCATATTAACCCTGCCGCCAGGTGGGAAAATAGAAAACACCTTCCCTCTCTAGCCAGGGTAAGGGTCTAAAAATATTTTAAAAGCAAAGAGTCCGCAGAATCATACAAACATTTCAGCAGCCAAATGAGCAGAAAGTCTGTTTCTGTTGCTGTGTTTTTAAGTCAACAATTATGTATTAAATTACTCCTGTACACACAGAACAACAAAGGCATTTTGGGTTCATTTGTACAGGTGAGAAAATGGGTCAGCTATGTAACACTGAACCCCAGGTGTGCACATGGCAGAAAAATTCTGTCATCTATTGCTTTCATGGAGGACTTCTGGGGCAGACTCAGAGCCCCACGTAGTCACTTGCCAAGGCTTTAATAATAGAACAGCTACAAGGAAAACTTCCCTAACCCTTTGCTCCGTTGAGAAAGGACTTAAGAATAAAAAGCATTTGAATGTTTTAAAAGGAACTGTGAAACTTAGTAAATGAAAAAATTAGAGAAGGTCTTTATAATATGAATGAATACCCTTAAAAACAAACAAACTAACTGCAACCTTACTGTTCTTTTTATCTTTCTCAAAAAAAGAATGGTCAAATGCATACAGAAGCAAACTCTACTTGTTAGCCATGCTGAGCAAAGCTGGATTTGTTCACTCACAGGAATAAAAAGCACAACAGTGAATCTTGGAGGCATTATTTCTTAGCAAAATTAGCATAACCCAGCACATCAGACTATTAAAATTTAAAAAGGATTTCAAACTGTCCTCGTATCATCAGCAGAGTCTTGTCACAGATTTTTTTTTATTGGTTCGGCAAGCTAGGTGTAATTGTATCAATATTTTAATGCTTGATGCATATTGCCTGTAATACATTGCTTGCATAAATAAAAAGCACCAATATTCAATTGCCAATGAAATAATCACACACTCTAGATCTTTATTATATCATGCATTATTTAATTACAATAATCAGAGTCCTTTTGAAGGTAAAACAAGATTAAAAAGGTTTTGTTTTATTGGATCTATATATTTGATTTAAACTTTACATGTTAGCTTTACATTAAGAATTTATAAGGCATCGGTTCAAATGGTGCTATTATAAGAGTTTATTTCTTTTATAATTAGTACAGTACTCTTAAAGTACTCCGACTACAAGAGATAATATTTCAGTATTTTAATGAGCTTTTTAAGTGTAATTGATGTAACAATCATTGAATTACACATTTCTACCTGAAGAATAATGAAGGAAACATTTTAATGAGAAATTTAATCATTATTAGCAAATGATCTACTAAACTGCCATTTGCTGACATTTAAAAGCTTAATAGCAGAAAACTGTATTTTCCCACATCTGCATCAACATCAATGGCGATTACTTTTCTGTTACTCTGATTTCCCAGGTTAACTTTCCACCGTCACTAATTTATTTATAAATTTGAGAAAACTTTCTTTAACCCACAGTTGTCAGACCCTTCCAGAAAGTGTGGGGCTTGACACTTAGAGGGATAATTTAAATAAATTAGCCCCTTTTCCAGCTTTCAGCAGTTTTCAGCATAAAAGGGCTCTTTCTTGTGAGTATTCATGCTTGCATCAGCTTGATTTTGATGAATGCCCTGCGAATTCCCTGATAGTACCTCAGACAGAGAGATCTTAGACCGATGTCAACAAGGGGTTTTAAAGCTCCCTCACTTCAAGAACACATCAGCATTCAGAGGGGGGCAGACCTGAGTAAGAGGAGCCTACTATGCAGCTTTGCCAACTTCTGGGGTTGGGATTTACTGCTGAGTTTACAGAACTCCCGGTGCCTCGGGAAGAGAGATTTAGAATGAAGACATCACAGAGGAGTCCGTAACCACGCGTTTAGGGGGCATAAAAAAGGACCACGAGATAATACTAGGTAGGCAGGATTTCTGTCACCTATTGTAGGTTAAGAGAGTTAGAAGAAAAGCTCAGCCTTCCAACTGAAGTGTTGGAGAGGCTCACGACTTTCCGATCTTTACCAGGCGTCCCTGTGCCTTGCTGGTTTCGCAAGGGCCAGTCATTTCCAGGACTCCTCAGTGGAGTGCCTGCTTCTCTCACTGTGTGATTTGTATGATGTGAACAGTCAATCTAGTGGACAGAAAGGAGTTGAGGTAGACACACACTATCCAATGTATCCAATGTATCCAATGCCGAGTGAGATTTCTTTCTTTCTTTTCCTTCCTTCCTTCCTTCCTTCCTTCCTTTCTTTTCTTTTCTTTTCTTTCTAAGTTTCTTTCTTTTAAAGTTTGAGCTCTGATACAGAATCCTGACCATGAGTGGGAAAAAGGGAGGAAGGAGAAAATGTTAGCGTTTGACTCACACCAGTGTCCTGGTGATCACTGAAGTCCCTTTCAGCCCAGGCATGCCAGGTTTCACCCAGCGACTAGCTTTTCCTAACTCGGAATTCCCATAGCATTCAATTTTTTTTTTCCCTGTCTCCTTAAGGAACTTGTTCTTTTTTTTTTTTTTTTTCCTACCTCGTATGCTGTTATGGACTGAATATTTGTGTCCCTCCTCCCTAAATTCATATGTTGAAATCCTACCCCCAAATGTGATGAAATACGGAGCTGGGGCTTTGGGGAGCCCATTTGGTCATGAGGATGGAGTCCTTAAGAATGGAATTTATACCCCTTCTCTAGAAGGCCCCGGAGAGCATAGCCCTTTCTGCCCTGTGAGGACACAATGCAAAAAAGGAAGTCTGCAACCTGGAAGACAGCTCTTTCCAGAACCTGACCAGACTGGCACCCTGATCTGAGATTTCTAGCCTCTGGAACTGTGAGAAATAAATTTCTTTTGTTTATAAGCTCCAAAACCTATGGTAATGTGTTATAGGAGCCCAAACTGACTAGCACACATGCTCTCAAAAGAAATCATTAGAATTTAAAAAAATCATTTTTTATTTCCCTCATAACTGAGGGAGCTAAATTCTATGGCTGACTCTCTAGTGCTTACTGCCAAAGGCTTGGTGAAAGCTCCAGCCCTGACGGTTTGTGCTGGGCACCACACCTGGTCATCCAACATTGGGTCTCTCCACTGCTTATAAATGAGCAGATAATAATAGTGTTAGTAAATGGCCTACAGGGATCAGAGCACTCAAGAAACTATGTATAGAGTATCTTTCAAGTAAAGAGCAGAACTGAGAAACAATATCCCAGCTCTTTTTTTTGTTTGGGTAATCATGATGCAGCAGGTGATTGTCGATATTATTTATTATGGGAGATGTCATTGCCAAAACTCCAAAAGACAAGACTGACGTACTGTATTGGATGACAATTTTGAAGTTTATTCCCATATCAATTCTGATCCTGCAGTGAGAAAACAAAATTACAAAGGACTACTAATAAAGCAGATCTCTTCTGCTAATTACTTTATGATTATAAATCCTAAATATAGTTGCCTATAAAGGTGGTCCATGTGTTATGTCTAGAAAGGATATAGGATAGCATTGACATTTATTTTTTATTAAAAATATTTAACATTTATTTTTTTAAGATTTGGATATCATTTGTTCATAACTAGAATTTGTGTTTTTAGAAATAAATGACAACTTTCACATTATAATTTAGATTTAAATTATAAGCATTTTTTTCCAGATCTCCTATATTAGAGGGAAATAAAAATACAACGTCAAAGAAAACATAAGTGGATGTCTGGCTGGTATTTTCAGAGAAACTGGGTCAGGATTAGTTATTAGAAATTTTTGCCAAAATAATACTAGGATGGTATTATTTAGCTGTGATATCATATACTGAGGCAGCCTGAAACATTCCCATATGAGCTACCAAATTTTTATTAACATATAATTTTTTTTTGTTTACAATCAAATTATAGTGTTATCTATCCAATGGAGCAATTTTAGTCAGCTAGTCTCAGGAAAAGAAAAGTATAACTTGTTCCAAGGTAGTAAGACAGAAAGGAGGGAGGGCAGAGGGAGGAAGTGTAGAATGGAAAGAAGGAAGGAAAGAAGAGCAAGGGAGAGAGAGAAAGAGAAAGAAATGGCACTCAAAAGAGTGCCATTAATGAAAAAGGACCTATAGATGTAAATGGGAGAAAGTGAGAACAAAAATTAATTCAAATGAAAAGTAGTTTTTGAACAATAGCATCAGTATTCTTAAAAGCATTTAATGATTCTTTACCCTAATCACCTCAGTTTTATCACTGTAATGGAACCCCAAAGACTCTAACTCATCCAGTTAGCAAACCAGATATAAACAAATGCTACTTTCTAAGATGCATTTCCCAAAGGATTCCTCCAAAGATTGGGGAACATGAGATGAAAGCCATAAAGAAGGTTAATGATGCCCTCTCAGAGCAGCCTTACGTTGCTGCAACAAAGGTGGTCAGTGACAGTTCTCCCAACAGCTGCTAGGGCCTGCTCCCAATTCAGGAGATTCTACCAATTATGTAAAAGCTTATCAAAGAGGTCAGAAAGCATGTTCAATCAAATGAGCTTCCCCTTCTTTTGCTATCATTTAAGGATTTTTTTTCCTCCTCAAATTATGTAAACCCTCTGTGTAATCCCAAGTAAACATGAGTCCAGTTCAGGCTCTGGATCTACTTCATTGGTACATCGTTCCCAGCTTTGATAAAATATTTGAAATGCATGCATATACATCTACACTTCTCTCTCTCTCTCTCTCTCTCACACACACACACACACACACATACACACACACTCTCTCTCTCTTTCTCTCTCTCACACCCTAGACGCCTATTGATTTGCTTGAGATACATATAACCAATTCTTTTTTTGGGTGAACTCCTGTGTCCATTTATAAGAAAGAAGAATCACAACTCAGACTTTCCTCAGTTTTAGCTTAAATTTTCTTTTCCTCATTATCTGAATTATTATTTCCTCCCTACTCCATCTCTGCCTTCCCATAGCTTTTTTTTTTTTTTTCCTTCAAGTCAAGCCCAGATCCCTGGCTCTCTGAAGGATTGTGGTCATCCACAACTGGAAAGGAACCTCCCTTCTTTAGAAATACCATAGTACATGTTGTCTGAATTGTTCATACATATCACACACAATGTATCATTTATTGTCTTGCATCAATCATTATTTTATAAAGTTAGAAACAACTAGACTATAAACTCCTGAAGGTGAGAGTTATGGCATATATTGCAGCTTTTAAGAGAAAGGAACCCACTGACTCTACTATTGTGTGCCCTGAGTAAATGCCGTGACCTCAGTTTTCTTCTCTGTGCCTGGGAATAATAAAAGTTGTCTCATCAAGTTGTTCTGAGAAATAAGCTAATGCATGTGGCACAATGCCTTGCACATACAAAGATGTTCAACAAGAGTTAGCGGTGATCATTGTTGTTGTTAGTTCTGTCTCTTGGCTCCTCGGTGCCATGCTTTGCACTTTGCACACCACATGCATTCAGTGCTCAGATTTTTGATTGCCTGATGAGAAGGTATCTATGGTTTTGGCCATGCAATATCTAATTTCTCTCTGCCATTCCTCACTCACTAGCTTTTCCTCCATACAGTCTTACCTCATGCAGACTTCATGTGGCCTAGTGGAAGCCCATCATTCCACCAGGGAGAGGAAGTTATGTGATGCCAGGGGTTTGTCTAACAACCAACCTTTCTTTCAAATGTTCTCATCCAGGAGTCATTCTGAGAAACCATTTAAGCATATAAAGCAATCACAGGCCTTTTCTAGACTTGGCAAACCCTAGGTACTAAGAGAATACCCCACTGCCATCCCAGAAGCCCTCATCTCTATGAAAGCTCAGAAATCCTAAGAACTTGTCCAGTGGCCCTCCTATTTGTTGGCTGCACCATTTCACTATTACCAGAAACTCATCAGTTAATCATTCCAAGAGGATGCCTAGTAAATGTTGTGTGAAGAGTAGTAGGAGCTACATTTGAACTTAGCATGTGCAGGTATGTTTAAGAAATAGTGGTACAAGTTTCTTTCCAGTATATTTATTTACCTGAAGAATCAGGTCCTCCTGGGAAAGCACAGAGGTGGCTAGGGCAGTGAGCCCCATCAAAAGAGGGGCTCCTCCACAGAAACGAATGACTGAACCCCAGTACTTTGTGGCTACTGTATCCTACATGGGCTCCAGTCCCATGGGTTTTTATTTTTGTAGTTCCGTGAATTTATCCTGCTTTCTTCTATTTGTCCTCCATGGATTAGCTCTAATGTTACTTCCTTTGAATCCTGGGGTGGGATAACCGGAACAGGAGGGGAGATGAGAACAAAGAATGCTACACAGAACCTCACTGAGTTACTGAGGGTTCAAGAATCAGCAGCAGTGATAACAACAGTCCTTATCCTGAACGACACTCGCCTGGGCAAAGGGTATGGGGAATCCTGGCACAGGTATTGTTTGACATCAGGTCTCCTGGTGGGAGGGAATGCTACAAGAGGTCAGGCCATCCTGCATCATGTCAGGCATGGGGAGGGTGGATACCTTCATCAGTGGTCATGAGAACGGCTCTCTTTACAGGTGCCAGTGAACTGTCATCCTTTCAGTGGTGGCAGGAGGCATAATCATGGGAAACGAGTGGAGGAGAGCAAAACGAAGACATCTTACCCTCAGAGAACTAGTGCGAGAAGCAAAAGATAAGGTGCTCCCTGGAAATTCCTGGCACCAGACTTGGGAGGAAGCCTGAAATGATCATAGAGCATAGAGGGAAGGAATCCAAGAAAACAGTCTTTGGTGATGGTTGCTGTGATTCTGATCTTCCCTTGGATAGTCAAGGCCTATGAGCCTGGAGTGACACAAGTCTGAAAAGAGCAACATGTGGGGTAATGTGGGGAGACATGGCTCTGCTGGCCTGGAAGTGAAAACATTAATTTTGAATTAAAAAAGAAGTGCTCTCTCTCTCTCTTTTTTTTTCCCCCCTTTTTCAAAGCTGACATCCATTTCAATGTTAACAACCTAAAGCTTTTCAAAACATGGTCTGAGGACTTAATGCTGTCTTTTGTAACTGCTGCAACTTTTATTGAAAACGTTTGGTCCTAAGCCTTGAAGATCAGTCATACAAAAGTGAACGACACATTTAAAAGGCAAATGATCCTGTGAAATGTCAGGCCCACAAACAATTTTGGAGCCACAGTTGGTAAAAACTGACAAAAATAAGTACTGCATATAAGCAGTAAGACTTCCCACCAAGTCCTCAAAACTTTAATGATTTCTGGAGCCTCAGATTTATTTGTTTGTCCCCCAGATCAAAGCCATGGGTCTGTTAAGAAAAACCCATGTCTATTTTTAGGGCATGACTTTGGTTTACAGGAGCAGAGTATAGAAATAGTCTATATACAGCTTTGGTCCTAAATGCTATAGAGAATAGCTGGGGTCTGTGGGGGGTTACTGCCATCAGGATAGACTCTCCAGCAGCTTTTCTTGCACACCTCATTTCGGCCAAGGACTACCAACTGCTTATTCCTAGCAAATACACACAGGTCACTGAGGTTGAGAGAGCTTCTGGCCTATCAGTGTTCATAGTTCAAAATAGAAAATTCAGACTCTGGGTCCTGGATCTTTGTCCCCAACAAGAAATGTTAACCTGTCATTGCTTCTGACCAAGATGAAGTAAAAATGACCACATTTAAACTCTGCCTGAAAGCCTAAACAGGCCAGATAATAATAATAGTTTTCTAGATGGTAGATATCAAGGAATGGGCAATGATCCCTAAGCAATGGGAGCAAAGGAGGTGAGCCCCACAATAGCCATTAACATAGGTTTTGACAGAGTATCCAGGCTGTGGTAGAGGGAGGGGGCACCTAGACAGAGCCCTGCCAAATCCCAAGCTGAGGAGACTGAGCTGGGTATGGGGAGACACAGGCAGCAAGAGCTCCTGAGAGTTCACTCCAGACAAGAGAAGGCTGCCAGAGGAAGACTTGGAGATCTGCAGAGAGGCTCTTAAGTATGTAGCAGAGTATTTACCAGCATAGGCCTGAACTGAGGCCAGGGGAAGAAGCAACCAAAAGGATTAGAGAAAACACTGTCTGGTGCCCACACCGAGCTGAGAGAGTGCCTGCTCCCACCAATACCAAAAACCTCATAATTCACAGACCCTTGTGAAGAGTGCACCGAAGTTCCTTGCCTCACTAGTGAGAAATAAGCAGCTCTAGTCGAAGCACTGCTCTAGACTCATTTAAAAATCGTAGAAGTAAGACCTTCCAAAATTCCAATTTCCAGGTAATTCAGCTGCGTCCCAGAACAAAAGATATAAATGTTTATGGGAGCACAAAAATAACTAGCACCCAACAGGATGAAAGATTACCAGATATGCAAAGAATCAGGAAAATGTTACCTTAATGCACAATGAAATCAATAAATTGAAACTAACCAAAAATAGACACAGATGTTAGTATCAAAAGACAAGGACATCAAACAATTATTATGACTGTATTCTATACATTCACAGAGTAAAGAAGAGACATAGTGAGTAAAAAGACCAAAGACTCCTAGAGATGAAACAAATCTAGATGGGATTAATAGCATATTAGTCATTGCAGAAGAAAAGATTAGTGAATTTGAAGACATGGCAATAGAAACCACTGGGAAAAAAAAAAAAAACCAGAGAAAAATAAAATTTTAAAGAATCAGTAAGCTGAGGGACAACTTGAAGTCAAGTTGCCTAGCATACATGTAATTGGAATCCCATAAGGAAAAAAGAGGGATGGGGCAAAAAACTACTCCAAAGCACATCACAACCAAACTTGTCAAAACCAATGATAAAAATACAATATTAAAAGCAGCCAGAAGAAAAAGCCACTTTTCATACAGGGGAACAAAGATGAGAACCCTATCAGATTTCTCTTCAGAAACAAAGGAGAAACCAGTGGAGCAAAGTCTTTAAAGTACTAAAAGGAAAACTGCCCCATAAGCCCAGAATTCTATACCTAGGGAAAATAATTCTCAAAAATGAAGGTGAAATAAATATTTTTTTCAGATGTAAAAATGCTGAAAAATTCAGGACTTGCAGTTCAACATTATAAGAAATGTTGAAGGAAAGCCCATTGGGAAAAAGGAAAATAATATCAGATAAAAAAATTAAAAAGTTGTCTACCAAAGGAACAGAAAGCACTGGAAATGGCAACAAATGAGTAAATACTTGAGAGAGTTTTCTTATTAATTAAATCTTTTTTAAAAGATAACTGACTGCTTCAATAAAAGTAATAGCAATGTAGTGTGGGTCGTATAACACACGTACACGAAGTAAATATGATATCAGTGTCATAAAGACTGAGCCAGAACTGAAAGTCTACTCTTGGAAGATCTGCATATCCTACAGGAAGTGCTATAGTAGCACTTTGTGTTGAATGTGATCACTTAACGCATGTGTACCAGAAACTCTGAAGAAAGCACACACATACAAGAGTTAGCACTATTAAGTCAGCCAAAGAGATAGAAGTGAAACCATAAATAGTAATTAACCTAGAAGAAAGCAAAAGAGGGAGAAAAAGTGAACAAAGAACAGATGAGGCGAACAGAAAACAAACAGAAAGATGACAGACTTAACTCTAACTATATCAACAATCACATTGACTTGAAAATGGTTTGAACACTCCAATTAAAAGGCACAGATTGTCAAATTTAATTAAAAAAAAAAGCATGGCCTATATGTCATTTACAAGAAACACAATTTAAATATAAAGAAACAAATACTTTAAAAGTAAAAGGATGGAAAAAGATATCCTATTCTAATGCTAATTAAAAGAAAGCTGGAGTGACTATATTAATATCAAACAAAGCAGATGCCAGGGTAAGGAATATATTAGCAAGGGTAAAGAATGTCATATCATAATGATAAAAGACTCAGTTCATGAAGAGGACATAAAAATCCTAAATGTTCGTGCACCTAATAACAGAACTTCAAAATACATGAAGCAAAAACTGAGGATTCCTCGGAGAAACAAATACATAAGTATAATCTATGATTTCAATATCCCTCTCTCAATAATTGATAGAACAAGCAGACAGAAAATCAGTAAGGACATAGAGACCTTACAATAGTATCAACCAAATTGACCTTATTGAGATATATATGTATACACGCTCCACCCTATAAACATCAGAATACATATTCTTCAGATACATACCAAGATAAACCATATTCTGGGCCATAAAACATGTCTCAATATATGTAAAAGGATTCAAGTCTTGCAAAATATGTTTTCTAACCACGAGAAAATTAAACAGGAAATCAAAACAAAAAGATTTCTGAAATCAAAACAAAAAGACTTCTTACATTTGGAAATTTAAGCACACTTTCAAATAAACCAAAGATCAAAGAGGAAATCAAAAGAAAAACTAGAAAGTAATCTGAACATATTGAAAATGAAAATACAACATATCATTAATTTGTAGGGTCCAGTAAAGCAGTACTGGGGGCTTGAGAAGGATTAATAACATGAAATGTCTGTATTAGAAAAGAAGAAAAATCTTAAATTAATAAACTCACTTTCCACTATGAGAAATAAAAACACCACCCACACACATAAAAATAGAATAAATTAAACAAAATAAGCAAAAGAAAAGAAATAATAAATATTAGAGAAGATATCAATGAAATGGAAAGCAGAAAAACAGGAGAGAAAAATCAATAAAATCAAAAGCAGGTCCTTAGAAAAAAGTGAAACTGGTAAACTTCCAGCCAGACTAATTACTAAAAAAGAGGGATAGAAGACCAATTTTACCAATTTTAGGAAAGGGAGAAGTTTGAAAGTTTCTGTATGTTAAAAGGATACAGGAATGTCATACCAATTTTATGTTAATAAATTCAAAAACTTAGATAAAACGGGAAATTTCCTTAAAGAAACAAATTACCAGAACTCATCCAAGAAGCAAAAGATAATCTGAATAACCTATGCATTTTTTAAAGATAATAATTTTAACTTTAAACTTTTCCTACAAAGAAATCTCCAAGACAAGATGACTTCACTGTTGAATTCTTCCAAACATGTAAGAATATAGTATCAATTTCATACAAATTCATCCACAACATTGAAAAGGAGGAATCACTTCCCATCTCATTTTATGAAGCCACCATTACCCCAATAACAGAACCAAAAATAGATATTACAAGAAAACTATGGATCAATATTCCTCGTGAACATGATGGAATTTTTTAAATTAGCAAATGGAATTTGCTGGAAAGATTTTGCTAGAGGAACCAAATACATCAAAGCTAGTAAGACCACGCAGAGTAAGGTCTATGATCCTATCGTGTTGTTAACTCCTCCAGCAAAATAAAATTTTATATAACCAAGTTTCTCATTTCCATAGTCTCAAGTCAAAAAAGCGGTGATTCTCTTCATTCACCAAAGTGACTATGGTTTGGATATTGAGGAGGTATGAAGTGGTGTTCAGAGCACAGATTCTGAAGTCAGACTGCCTGGGATTACATTTCAGCTCCACCTCCTACTACCTTTATAACTTGGCAAACATTGCTTAACTTCTCTGTGCATCGAATTCAACAGTCTTAAAATGGAGATGACACTATCTCTTTCTCACAGGGATGTTGTGAGAAAGAAATGACTTAATCCTTATAAAATGTAGGGAACAGTGGAATGAGGCATGGGGAACACAGTAAGGCTTACAAAGTCTAGCAAGGAGCAGTGGTGGAAGATAGGAGTGACTATGTCATGTGCATAGACATGAAAGACACCCACTGAACTGAGTTCTGAAGAATTTTATGCTTGATGTTAACATCAGGAAGAAAGTGAGGGACAAAGACACCACTAACAGGCATCGATGTAAACAAGCATTTAGTACCCAAAAGGTTATCAGTATTTTCTAGAAACTGTGATTAAGATAATGCGGTTGAGTGTAGCATATATCCTAGGGATGTGTAGGGATGGGGAAAAAGAGGAAGTGGTAAGCAATATAAGAGTAAGAGCTGGAAATTGAGATCAGATAATGAGGAGCCTTGTGTTCCATGAGAAAGCAGTACAATGTGATTCTGGTGAAGATAGAAAACCATCAAAGAACTGAATACAGGAGTGTCATAGCCAGATGAAATAGGGTCAAGAGAAGGAAAGAGAAGTTAGGAAAATTTGCTAAGAAGCTGGATTAGTTTCCTTTTGCTGTTTGTAACAAATCACTACAAGTTTAATGAGTTAAGAACATAAATTTTTATCTTTCAGTTCTTGTGTTAGAAGTCTAGCACTGGTCTCACTGGCTGAAATCAAGGGGTTGGCGGGATTTCCTTCCTTCTGGAGGCTCTGGAGTGAATTTACTTCCTGACTCTTCTAGCTCCCAAAGGTCACCTGCTTTCCTTAGTTTGTGGCCCCTTCCTCTGTCTTCAAAGCCAGCAGTGGTGAGCTGAGTCCCTCTCATCACAAATCACTCCGGCCTTTTATGCTCTTTCTTCCACTTTTAAAGATCCCAGAGGTTAAAATGGACTCACTCCTTTAATATAAGATGATCTGCCTATTTTAAGCCTACCTGATTAGCAACCTTAATTCTCGCTTGCCATGTAATGTAGCATAATCACAGGGTCTGGGGGCTGGGGTATGGACACCCTTGGTGGGTGGCAGGAACATTGTTTCTCCTCCTACAGAAGTTCAGAAGCTATTATAAAATCTCAGGTAAGACATGATAAGGTCCTGAACTTAGGTGGTGGTAATAGAAATAGACAGGAGGGAATATATTAAAGAGTACCTTTAGATGCATAATTAAAAGAATCTGGAGGATACAGAAGACATGAGGGAGAAGGGGAAATTAAGGCTATCTCCTAGTTTATTAAGTTTAAAAATTCTGGTGAAAGATGATGTCATTAATTATTGCAAATTTGGTTCCTAATATGTGATTACAAAGTTCTCACTGAATATTAAGAGTGAGATGCCACAAGTTTGCTGGGAACTGGGTCTATAATTCAGGAAAACAGTAATAGAGATGACCAAGATCTGAGCATTGGCATACAATATTTAAAGTTTTAGAGTAGGTGCTGTAAATTACTAAGCATCCTAAAGACAAACACACACACACATACACCCTCACACTCAATATTTAGCAGCTTTCATTCATACTAGCTATTATTTAACATGACACAGTTAAGATCTAAAGAACAAAAAGTAAATGATCTACTATATGTGCAACTGAGTCTATGGCTTATTAACATAATGGTGAACCCTTACAGAAGTGGCATTCCCAAGCCTCCCAAATGTGGAAATGCTAGTAAGGATATGTTCTACTCAAAGAAGCAAAGAATTGTGACACTGGCTGCAGCTAGTGACAGTCCAGAATGTTCTCTTGTTTCATCTCTCGGAGGAATACCTAGGAGGTATTTCTCCCACTGCAAACCATGTTTCTACTTGAGATGTCAGCATTTCCCCATTTTGTGAGAGGCCTCAGCTATACATATCTTTAAAAGACAGTGTTGTATACAGGAAATTTCTGCACCTTCCCTTCAATTTTGCTGTGTACCTAAAGCTGCTCTATGAGGCTCCTGGGCGGCTCAGTCATTAGGCGTCTGCCTTCGGTGCAGGTCATGTTCCTGGGGTCTTGGGATGGAGCCCCACATTGGGCTGCTTGCTTGGCGGGGGGCCTGCTTCTCCTTCTCCCACTCCCCCTGCTAATTAATAAATTAATATCATTAATTATTTTAATTATTAATTTATTAATTAATGATATTAATTTTAATAAATAAGAAACACATTTTAAATAAATAAATAAATAGAACTGCTTTTTTAAAAAAAAAGTCTTGGGGGCACCTGGGTGGCTTAGTCAGTTAAGTGTCTGCCTTCAGCTCAGGTCATGATTCCAGAGTCCTGGGATGGAGCCCCACAATGGGTTCTCTGCTCTCCCTCTCCCTACTGCTCCCCCTGCTTTTACTATCTCTATCTCTCTCTGTCAAATAAATAAATGAAATCTTTAAAAAATAAAGTCTTAAAAAAGTTAGTATCTGAAGCATGATTATATCCCACTTCAGGATATTGCTCCCAATGCCTTGTGATTTTTAACATAACCAATTTCTTTTATAAAAAAAAAAAAAAAAAAAGAAAATACAAGTGGTATGATAATATTAATATATCAACAAGTAAGGGTGATCTTTTAGAATCCTCTCTTATAGAAGAGACCTGAACTATTATACAGATCTGTTAATTCATTGCAATGCAAACAGTGCACAGAACCAACCACGAGTAATAAAACAAAAACTTAAGAGTTCCATATAAATGGCTGGGGGGTGGCTGGGAAGGCAGGGTGGAAATGTCCATTTAAACACAGGACCTTGATTAATTTTCTTCTATAGTGGAATCATAATAACCAAAAATAAGCTCACTGATGTAGCTGTAGTGACATACGAGTTGGAACGCATGGCATGTACAAAGGTGAGTAATAAAAGTGAAGCAAACGAGCAAAAATATATCAAAAATGACTAAAATTATGTGTTTTCATTGTTAAGAAATGTAGTGAAATTCTCATCTGGTGAATTCCAATTCAGCATTTCCTTGATATATCTTTTATAATTTTCACTCTAATTATAATGAAAATCATTTTTCAATGTAATTTTGTAATAAAAATGTTTCTTTATTTCTCATTACATAAGAACATGATCTCGTACAGTTACTGAGCAGGCTTACAATATGCACACTGTATCTTCCCTTTCTTACCATTTAATCTCTTCATAGTCTACAGATGTCAAGAGGTTCAGATTAAGCTTGTTAAAGATCTGCTTCACTCGAACTCACTGATGATTATTTATTTAGCAGTTTTATGTAACCCTGTCATTGATAAGCACTCTATTAATTTGCCGAGGGACAAATCAACACTAGTTATTTTTCTACCGGCTATTAGACTCAGTGCTGCTGTTTGTTACAAACCACTTGCCAGTTAATTATAAATTATGGGTCCTCTTTGCCTATATTAATTGATATCTCCTCTGCCTTTGTAATACTAGACAAATAAATTGAAGGCAAGATTTATTAAGCAGTGTATGTCTTGTGTCTCTTGATTAGTATTCTTTACTTTTTTAACATTTATACTTGTTTATACAGATTTGACAGACCAATGCATTAGAGAAATGATCTTTGAGGTGTTTTGTAGTAAAGAAAGAAAAAAGATTTAATGGGCTTCCCATAAATTTATTTCAAATGACCTACCATTCATTGTATGCAATTCCTAAAATGCCTTTTGACTTTGTGCTATAGACTAGTGATAGCAGCTTCCCAATTATGCAAAAGCTAATATCCAAATAGTTTTAAGTCTACGCATCTATTTGCTATAAGGTAAACAATAGGAAGTGTATATAACTTAAAATCTGTATCACTTTACACATTCAATATGCAATGTCTCTTTCCTTCGCTTTATTGCAGATGTGCATTCTATTACATATGCTTTTGCATACATGTGGAACCCTTTTAAATTTTTCTCATTTAAACAATCTGTAGGTGTAATACATAGTGACAAGACAATAAACTATAGCCATTTTTAATTTTCCGAAGCATGAATTATGGATGGCACTTGCCATAGGACATGCACCTTCCCATTTGCAGCTCACCGAGGAGCTGGAGTCAGAATTTAGGCCAGGTAGGAAGAAAAAAAAAAAAAAAAAAAACATTATACAAAAGAAACTCTTAATTCGTTTGCTCCCTGGACAGTATCAAACATTGAAGAACTGCAAATTTAATGGGAAGGATTACCCCAGAGGGTCATTGGACTATATTCTGATTTCAAAGGGCTTCAGAACCTAGCTATCTGCCAAAAGATTTGGGTCTCTGAAATCCTAATTTTATATATAATTTTTCCACTTAATTGACAATTTTGACCCAAGTTACATTTGTAATACCTTGAATTCCTAATAATTCCCCATCTGATATAAATCTGGCAAATGGACAGTTAGCCCACTGGGGTAGGTGGGTTGTTTTTTCCATTAGTTCTCATGGGAAAGGAGAGATATATTGGTCAAGCAGATCTGTTCCTATTTTCAACTCACACATAATTGAATCCCTTCTCCATCATATTCATGTTTGAAGATTTAAAGACTCCCCAATTAGAATTTAGAGGAAGCCTTTAGAGTAAAATTAGCTAGCTCATTCAGAAAACATGCACTCTGCTAATGTGCTGTGAAACTGACCTTGAGCCACTTTTTAATAATGAGATTTCAAGAATCATCTTCTCCTATATACCATGCTACCTTTTGTTAGCTGTTTCTGGGCACACCTCCCAATGGATGTTATGAGTGATAGAATTTCCTGATAGCCTTGATTCATTTGATTATGCAGAAAATATGCTATTAATCATCCCTCAACAATTTATTATTTTGTCTGTATATCCTCCATGTTACCCTTCCTAGCATTTACCATCTCACTGCTCAAAATCTCTGTCCCCCACAGTCAAACAAGATCTGAGAGAATTAGATTTAAGTTATTAGTTACAACTTGAAATTACTTTGATTAGCAGCGGATTGGGGTTGACACTAACCTCTCAAATAAATCATTTTTGATTATTCACATTTCACATATTCACATCACTTTTGAACCCAATTACATGGTTAATCCATTGTTTGCCGAACTACACTGCACTTTTTTTCTTTTTTAATGCTTTATACTATAGACCCTAACCTAGTGGCTCTCAACTGGAGCAAATTTATTCCCCCATGAACATTTGCAATGTCTGGAGACACCTACGGGTGTCACATACGGAGGAAGGAAAGGGACTGCTACTGGCCTCTAGTGGGTAGAGGACAGAGATAATGCCAAACATCCTCTAATGCAAGAAAAGCCTCCAAAACAAAGCATTACTGGTCTCAAATGCCCACAGTGATGAAGCTAAGAAAACCTACTCTAATCCTTTAAGATAAACCCTAACTGTCTCTCTTGATGGAGCATTATGAACAAGTAGAGCAAGGGTTTTGGAGGAGAAAGTTTAAAAACCTAATATGAACTACATTTTCTTATTTTAGGTGACTCATAGAGGTTGTCTAATTTGGTCATGGATAGGGAGGCAGGTCTGAGGTGCTCAGATGACTCTGGGTTTAAAATGTGCACACTTGGGAATGGAAATAAATCTTCTGTGAAGCTGGCTGTGTGCTACCTCATGAAAATATTATCAGAAATGCATTTGAGGGAAATATTCATATCTACTCAACTCAAGTAGTTGAATTAGGAGCTTTGAATTGGTCAGTGGGAAGAGAGGAAGGACATCCTCTTATATAGATCACTGATGCAATCATTGGGGCAACACGCAGAAGAGGAAGCACATGGATAAAAGGGCATGAAGTGGCTTTAGTGCACTTGGGAAAACAGGAAGATCGACTAACCTGAGATGTGAATGTTTTCATTCAAAAATTATTTACTGACATCCAGTGGGAATAAACTACCATTTACTATAAAGAGTGGTCTTCAAACATTGATTTCTTCACCCCAGAATTATTTTTAGCATCTAAATAAGTAAAATGATATATATGCACAAAATAGGCAAATTCAAATGTTCAATATTAGTAAAACCCAATTTCTCACTTAAAACTAAAAATAGATGCTGTATTATCTAATGTTCTAATATCAAATATGATCTTTCCACAGCCTCAACATGCACACCTCATTTTGAAGACTGCCACACTAGGAGATACAACTTGAATTCTTTGTATTCTAGTGTAAAGAACTCTAGTGCCCCACTAGATGACGATCTTCTTGAGGTTGGTGCTTGTATCTCTTTATTCCGTTGTGCTGCGAGTGCTCACAACAAAACAAAGACTCAGTCCCTGTTTTATTTAAAGACTAAATGCAGTTGGCCTATAAAGAACTGATCCAGCAGGATGCAATATGTTGGGTACACACATAATTATACTATAAGGCAGAATTGTAATGTAGTAGTGACTAGGAAAAAAGCAGATTTGCCTCTGTTGTAGATTTTTCCAAGATATACTTTGAAGGTTGGGCAGGGAACCCACAAATTTTCCTTTGACTATTATTTCTCTTTCTTAGGCAGTCCTTGGGTTATGACCACATTTTCTCGTAGATAAGAAAGCTCGAGAAAGCTTTGTAAGGTCCAGTTAAGCGAATTCCCTATCACATGTATATTTAGTGTGGGACCCCTGGATTCCTAGATTCCCCCCGTATTAAAAAGTAACCATCCAGTGAGGAACCGTATAAACCTGCCTCTTTCCAAAATGAGCTTAATTATTCAAGTCATGCAGGATTCTTTGTCTTCTTTCTTTTTAAACTAGTAACTATTCTAGTCAATCAGTAACCATGCTTGAAGTATCACAGGGCACATTTATTTATTTATTTATTTCTTAAAGATTTTATTTATTTATTTGACAGAGAGAGCGATCACAAGTGGGCAGAGAGGCAGACAGAAAGAGGAGGAAGCAGGCTCCCTGCTGAGCAGAGAGCCCCGTGTGGAGCTCCATCCCAGGACCCAGAGATCATGACCTGAGCTGAAGGCAAAGGTTTTACCCCGCTGAGCCACCCAGGCACCCCATCACAGGGTACATTTATTATGCCAAAATTTTGGGTATCATTTGAAGCTCTCTGGAAAAACTGTGTGTGTCCTTTGGCACTGTTTTGCTGGTTGGAGTTCATAAACAAGTACACCAGGCTGGAAGGTGAGCATGATCCCACTGTGCATGAGCGGGGGATTTTCTGCACAGTGATCAAACAGTCATTACCATTCAACTTCTGCAACAAAATAATTTTACTGACTTATTCTTTGATTTAGCTTTCAAGTACGTTTGTAATATGGAACCTCCATATTTAATATCAATACTCAAGGGAACCTGAGTAATTCTTGAATAATTAGTTCTCTATTCACTGGAAATCAGTTGGAGAAATAATCTTTTACTAATAGAGGCTTTAGCTTTCTCTTACCTTAGAGGACCAAATCTATTATATGCCACATTCCTTCTTTCCCATATTTCCTTTACACTTTTGTGACATTCACTGAGCAATCACTATGTTCTTTAAGTTGAGATTCCATAGATAGATTCTGCCAACCCTGAAGAAAAACACTGCTTTCTAAAGTTGTCTGAACCCACAAGTATTATCCAGCCAACGGCCTTCAGGGAAAGTCTCTCCCTTTGTATAATTTGCTGGCTATGACTATCAATGACAGAATTCTGAAATTGCAGGACAAAAATTAGTTGAGCAAGATCTGCTTATTTACTTATCAACGTTAATGTGGGTTGAATGTCTGGCACACAGCAAACTCTATATAGAAACCCTCTGTGAGAGATACTATTAGTATCTCCATCTTAAAGGCAAAAATACTGAGGAAGGAGAGATTAATTTTCTTGCCAAGAGGCAGAATCTACATTTATTTAGAGGTAAATATAATGCTAAATTCATTATTACATGAAAAACAGGTCCACTTAGAAGCCACTGTGTGTCTGATGGGCCTTTAGAGTTTGATTGCAGAATTTTCTGCAAGGGGGTTGTTTGGGATGTAATTAACATGACAAACAAGGGAAAGACACAAGTTTAGCAAAAAGCTCACTTTGAGTGGATAAATTTCTCTTTTCCCTTTTTTTAAATGAGAAAGCCTGGATAAAAGGCACATGAAATAACTGCTGACTGAGTGGAGCTCTTGAGCTAAGGACTTGTGCTGTGAAAATCCTACTTTGTCTAGCAAACACCATCAGACGGGAACCTTGAAAGAGAAACATTCATTTTTCTCATTCTCTAAACAACAACAACAACATCATCGACCCCAGCTCTGACCCTGTGACCTCTCTGACCATGGTGAAAGCTGCATAGGGTGGGGAGGAATGCAAAAGCAAGGCTTCCCCTCCTTGACTGGGCTCCTTCTCACTCCCAGTGGCAGAGCCTGACTAGGAAAGCTGAAGGGATGCACGGAACATCACTTACTAAGGCACCTTTGGGCGGTAGGTTCAAATGAGTGACCCAAATCCTCGCACATCAATCAATTCCAAACTCCGCCTATGGTGAAGACAGGAATTTCATGTCAATCTCTTGACACCAAGCCAGAGAGAATACATGACTGTATACCAATTCCATCATCTCCCAATCACAGTCACATTCAAGAAATAAAATCAAACACAATGACCAGTACTAATACGATTTGGAGGGAGTTGCAGTTGCTTCAAAGGGGCTATAGCATAGTGACCGAAACACCATGGGCTCTGGAGTACAACAGAACCTTCTTCAAATGGTAGCTGCAATCTACTAGCTGTGTAAGACTGGGTAATTTTCCCTCTCAGAGCAACTGTTTTTCCTCTCGTAAAATAAATGTAATTCTTATCTCTTGGGATTTGAAAAGATTAAATGAGACAACAAGGTAGCACATTAATTTGCATACAGAGAATGATTTTTTAAAAATGTGAATTTTATTATTGCCTTAGTCCAGATCCTCCAAGAAACAGATGCTAAGATTGGATTCAACATATAAGAAATTTATTAGAGGAAATGCCTGTGAAGGAAAATGGGGAGGGAGGCAGGAGAGTCTGGGAGAGCTTTTAGGCCATGATGTGAGTGACCCCAGGTGAAGGAGAGAAGGAAGATTGAGTGGAAGAATCTTAAAGTGTCATGCATTTATTTCTATGGAAAGTCTGGCAAAGTCATCATGCAGTCCTTGAGCCAGATTTGCCCATCGGAGGATCCTGAATCTCCTAGGAATGAGCCTGCCTCCATAACAATCCTGGGCTTCCTCATAGGCTACACCCCCCCACCCCAGGGGAGGCACAGACTCCAAGGGTGATGGATCACCAACACAGCTGTTGGGGCCCTGGGTCAGTTACGTTCCTTGTAGTCACACAGACATGTTCTCATGGTCACCACAAGTATTATTCAATGCAGATCCTTGGGCAAACCATGTTATTCAGAAAAGGCAAAAGGGGGAAAAAAAAGTAGAACAATATTACACACAGAGTAGTTATACCTCAGCACATCTTTAAAGTTTTAAAAATGGGACTGAAGTTGCAGGTATGCAAAAGGGTGCAATTTCAAATTCTAAAATGATTCTTATTGGTATTACAAGCAAGTTATGAAAACAAACAACATTTAAAAACTGATTTCAATCAATCCTTTTCTACTTAGAGCTGACTTTCATGAACCAGAGTGTGGATTTCCTTAAATGTATTATTTTCATTCTTTCCTTTTCCTGTCTTCCTTTTTTTCACTTCAGAGGACATTGGTAAGTGGTTTTTTTTAGCTTCTTTCTGGTCTTACACCCTTTTGAGAATCTGAAGAAAGCCAGTGATCTTCTTTAGCACCCCCAAAATGCACACACATCTGTGTAAAACAAAGGGTACAATTCCAGAGGGTTTGTGGGTCCTGTAACACCTATCAATGACTGGCAGATGCAAGACTTAACTGCACTTAAACAGTGCTTAAATGTATAAAGTTATTAACCTATATGATTTTAAAGATTTTATTTATTTATTTGACAGAGAGAGATTACAAGTAGGCAGAGAGGCAGGCAGAGAGAGAGGAGGAAGCAGGCTCCCCGCTGAGCAGAGAGCCCAATGTGGGACTCAATCCCAGGACCCTGAGATCATGACCGGAGCCGAAGGCAGCGGCTTAACCCACTGAGCCACCCAGGCGCCCCAACCTATATGATTTTAAACTACCTTATAATTCTTGGACTACCTAGTTCTTTGGGTTAAGATAATCCAACCAGGTTTTTTGTCTGTTTTGTTTTGTTGATGATACATTATTTTCTGAGTTCAAAATCTCAATGCACATGAAGGCATTTTTCAACCAAGCTAGACTGAATGGGCACACCCTGTGTGGATATACGTTTAAATATATAAACAAAGTGCTTGACTGAGTGAGGAGTTTTTTCTTACTCCTTTGTTTCTCCACACATGTGTCCAAACTGGGTCGGTCCACGTGCTAGGTAAATTCAACCATGTTTTAAGTTTGTTCATTTTATATATTTTAATTTAGTGTGTCACTACAATTCTAGGTTTGGCATTGTAAGCGTCTGTTACCACATATTTGGCTTTCTTATCCTTAGTTAAATGTTTATGGTGTAGGCCTTCCTCCTCGTCTTTATAGGTGAACTTGTTCCCTCTCGCTTTCCTGTGGCTCATCAGTGCATCAGCCTTTCCAGAAGTAATTATAAATTAGATGGACAAAATGGGGGAAAAGTGGGGGAAGACTAATGAAAATTCAGTCACCACTCTGAATATATGAGAGCCTAGATTCTCAGACAGACGCTGTGTGAAATATAATACTCGTCACATAACTGGTGTTGGACCCACACAATACCTGTGTGTGAGGGGGTGAATTAATTATTTCGTGAGAAACCAACTATTTTTCTAACAGTGGATGCCTCCAATTACTCAGTCTCCAAAGGGCCTGCCCAGCCTTGCCACCTTAACTCTTCATTTTCTTTCTTTTGGGGGTTAGAGCCAACACTTCAACCTGGCTTTTTTTTTTTTTTTTTTTTTTTTTTTCAGCTAAAGAACACAGTAAATGACAGAGGTCTGGAAGAATATATTTCCTCCAAAGCTGGTGACCAATTAGTTGCTTGCCACTGACTGTCATTTCACTGCTATGAGTACTGTGTTCTTGTAGCTTGGTGATAGACACACTGTTTATTTTCCACTTTACAGTCTTTGCCAATACTCCGAGTCCCACACAGCTGCCTTTAATGCTGCTCTTCTAGATAGCTTGTGACAGGGGAAAAGATAAAAGGTATGTGTGAGTGGCAAAATGGCAACTCTGAGCAAACTTATCTAGGGTGTAAAGTAAAGAGAATAGTTATTTTACTACCTCACCTTTTATTTTAATGCTTCTAAATGAAATCGTGGAAAACAGCAAGTCCACGAGGTTAACGCTCAAAGACATAAGCAGTGTGGCTAAAGACTTTGTAGGGTTATTAAGCTGTTGACAATATGAGAATCCGACATATTCGCCACTGGTTCCGTAATTGTCTTTCATCTAGGAGCAACTTCCCCTCTCCCCCCCGACCCAACTTTTTATGATTCATCATATTTATTTTTTGTTTCCTCAAGCAACATCTTTTATTAGTTGCACACCCACTGCAGAAATTTAATTTCTGCAAGAGAACAACAAAGCAGTTGATTATTATTATTGAGAATCTGGTACAACATCGAGTGAAATAAAATCTATAAGGCATTAAAATGACAGATTAGGCAAGAGCTGTATTCATTTACAAGTGTTAGAACATCATGCTAATGCCTCACAAGCACAACATAAAATGAAAATCAACTCTTTCATGCTGCTTTACGAACAACACTGCGAAGCGCCTAGGAACAGAAGCCAGAGTCTCTGTTAAAGAGGCACTGTCCTTTTGTAGTGTGCTCAAAGGTTCATCCTTGACAAAACACAAATAAAAACACTCCTCTCATATGCACAGCCAGAAGCACTCCATGGTTATCCTGTGGTCATCCCAAACTAAACACTGCTAATCCTGGTGAGATTTAAAGCATTCATATGCACCTCATTGTTTTTTAATGGAGAGTAACACTTCACTTATTAGGCAACCTCCATTTTTTATATCCCACCTGGAAACCAAAGAGACAGCAGAGAAAAGTGGCTCCTGGAATCAGCAATTCAGGGTTATTACTCCACACAAAAAAGCTCTGATAATTCATATATTCTCTAATCACTCAGAGCCTATTAACTCTGATTTTAGACATAATATTTATGTTTTTATATCACAGGTTGTAGCTCAAGACGGATAAGAAGCAAATTACAAGGATGCTAGAGAATATTAGGCTGAAATTTCTAAAAACTAGAGTAGTTCTCCTGATAACAGAAGAGACTCAGAAAGATAACAGAATGTCTCAAATAATCTCCAAGGCCACCATATGTGAGGGGATCTTTACAAAAGTACAAAACAAATAAATTCTGTTGGTAATATTGACACAAATCATCCAAAGACAACTAAATGAGTTTCACTCCTTATACTTCCTGAAAGGGAAGGATCTAAAACATCTCATAGTAAATTCCATCAAAATATTTAAATTCTAAAAAGGTAAGTGTTTAAGGAAGCTGAAATTTCACAGATGTAGAATTTATTTTATAACAATATTGAATAAAAAACATGTGGCATATCTATATTACACACATGAATGTGTATATTTGAGAATGAATGTATAATATGCAATGCACTTATTAAAATATGACAGATAACATACTATATTATATATTGTTCATTATATATGTAAACATAGCTATGCCAGATAAACAAATAACACAGTTTTCATAAATGAACTCTTTAGAGATTTATTTCAGATTGATTTAGTAGTTAATTCTAAGAAGGTAACATCTATATCAGAGCTTCCTTTCCTTGAACCACAGATGAAAAATATTGAAAAGTCTGATTTCTTGGATTCTGTCATGAGTGACATTTAAAGGATGAGAATCACTAAGTTGACCCTGTTAAAATATCTCCTCTTAATACAGTGGGCAGCACTAACTAACACAACAGAGGTCTCTCAAACTCTTATCCACAAAATCTCAAACACTGCATGCTACACCCTTTCCCCTGGTTGCACCCATGAGATACTCTGAGGCTCATGTGTCACACACAACTCCCAGTGCCCACGTGATATTTCTACCCCTTCTCCTCTATTCACAAAAGCATACTCGAGGATAAATTCAAGAGAATGGAAATCTGACCTGCAATAATTTATAAAAACATAGAAAGGTAAGTCATGGACAGACTTTATTACTTTTGTTATTAATAACAAATTCCTCATGACACACCTTGGGCATCAAGGTGAAGAACAGCTGACTGGAAGGAGAATGTGGCTAGTGGCAGGAGACTTTCGGTCCTAGCTGTCTGATCTTTCACCTCTGGGGATCGTAGGATCCTGCAAAGGAGGGACTGTGATAGAGTTCTAGGCTTAGACACCTCACAAGGTATTGTGAGAGCTAATCAGGATCATGGGATATAAGAAGGGTTTCATATAAAAGTAAAGCAGTATTAATGTCAAATAATGAACCATGATTTCCCATAGTCCTCATATCAAATTTCTTCCCTTATAGCCTATGATTCCCAGAACTCCAACAACCTGCCCTCACTTTGAAGAAAAGAATAAAATAGAGAATGCTTTGCACTTGTGCATAGGCATACTTGGAAGTAATGATGCAATATACCCTGCCTGATAAGGCAAAGAATGAACTGGCCAAGAATCATTAAATCATTGATTTTAGAGCCTGAATACACATCTGACAAACATGGGCTAAATAAAAAGGCTGGAAATGTGAAGGAACATCAACATGGAAGGTACAAAGAGATCTCAGACTCATGGTTGCACATAAAGATTTAATAAAGAAGCAGCCGTCCCCTGAGGTGGGTGGGAGAAAAGGAAGGAAGAAAGGAAGGAAGGAAGGAAGGAAGGAAGGAAGGGAGGGAGGGAAAGGAAGGATGGATGGAAGGGAGGGAGGGAGGAAGGGATGGGAAGGAAGGAAGGAAAAGAAAGGAAGGAAGGGAGGGAGGGAGGAGGGAAAGGAAGAAAGAAAGAAAAGAAAGAAAGAAAGAAAAAGAAAGAAAGAAAGAAAGAAAGAAAGAAAGAAAAAAAGAGAGAAAGGGAGAGAGAAAGAAAGAACACACATGAATTTGAATGAATTTGAGCTCTGGCCTTCTCCCCACTGACTGGCTGCTAATTTCTTGAACTTCACCCAGGCTGTGTGTCCAACAGACCACATGGTGATTGCTAAATTGCTCAATGACCACAAGCTACAACCATGGGGAAAATATTCATGAAAATTAACATCCCATTTAATACTTACCACATTTCCAGCCAACGCTTTGTGTACCAGAAAGTCCTCGAACTGGCTCCAAAACTTTTCAATTCCTGACAAATGCACTGGCCCCTCTCCAAGGAGCTGGGCAGCAATCTGTGCTTTATGCTGGTGCGTGGTGGCGGCAGCACTGCTGGTGGGAGAGCCAGCGGGTGGAGGCGTTCTTCTCAAGGAAGAAAAATCACAAGAGCAGTGGTCTTGGGGACTCACGGAGGCCCCAAGAACTCTCACTCTTCCTGGCATGGCAAGGGCATGTGACAGGGGCAGGGTCCTGAATGCTTTCACTTTTTTTTGAAGTACATTTTGCAAAATGGATGGCATATAATAAAAAGCTGGGACTTTAAAATAGTAACAAATACCTGATTATGTTTTTCATTAGAGAAGAAGATTCATGTCTGTCTTTATAATACGAGGACATCGTTGGGAGCGACGTTTCTAAAATATGAAACCTTGAGGGTTTTCTTTAACAAATGACCACATTAATAAAATTAGCCTTGTCTTCCTTTAATGAGTTTCTTCATATCCTCTTATTTACTGACCTTTCCTATATTCCTCCTCCCACATATCCTTTCATCACAACTCTATGCCAAGAGCTTCAAACATCCGTCTTTCCCTATTGAAGTTACAACTGGTGTGACCCGTACTTTAGACTGTATGTCCACCTCTCCCTCCCATTCACACGTGCTTACTTCTCTTAGCTATGCTAAGAAAACAGATTGATTTGCATTTCTCAAGGATTTTCAGAATTCCTTTATACACACGTTCTCATGAAAAAGTTGGTTTTCAGGGAAGGCTGAACACATTCAAGATCTATTTGACTCAAGGCCTGATTTTCTTTAGGCTGCATTATGTTCTCTAAAATATGAGGTTTGCATAATGATTCTTCTCAATGGCATGACCACAGAGTAATCTACAGGCTGGCATCTTAAAGTCTTGACATCTTCTCCTGCACCTAGTCAGGGCATTTGCACATACAGCGTATTCACGCCCCATATTTGATGATTATGATGATTTAACAGCCTGTACCATAAAGCCTACCTATGCAGGCTTAGCGGTGTATCTATTTGGAAAGAGAATAGTGTAAGAAGTATCAGAGGTAGAATATTCCAGTCTCCCACCCTCGTTTCCCCTCAAAAGAGGAAATGCAGCATGACATCACCACAGGAAGACTCAGCTGGAAGCAGGAGAACTCTGTTTCACTGTTGCTTCTGGAATTAGCAATGTGACTAAGACTGCCCAAGTCATAGCCTCCCAGGCTCTGACCCAGTAAAGAAGTACTGGGACTCGATAATTTCAAGGTCGCTCTCATCACCACACTCCTGGCTTAAGGTAATCTTTTTATCATCTCAAAGGGAAAAAAAAAAAAAAAATCTCCAGAATGTGTAGGTCACAGCATACCATTTGAGCCACTGGCCAAGCAAGTACTATGGCCTTGTTCATTCGATACTGACATTGAAAATATCTAGATGTTGAATGTTATAGCATTTGGATGATTGAGTTTTCCACTTAAACTTTTTTTTTTTTTTGGATTGTTGGCATTTAGATTGATTCCGAGAATGCCGCCAAGAGTTTCTCAGTCCCTTTAGATTCTTGTACCTTTTTAGAGATATTAAGGGGAAAAAAAGACTTTGAGTGTCCTTGGTGTCATCTCACAGTACCTGCAAACCCAGGAGCAGGAAGTCCTATGGGAGCCTGCAAGCAGCTGCTCACCCTCAAATGTGGGTCTCCAGCACCATGCACCAGGGCCTCAGAAGGCTTCCTGCCAGCAGAACACCATTTTTAAAGAAGGCACATAAGAGAACCATGCTGTTCAGGTAAGTACACCTCCAACATTCTGAGTGTGTAAGATAAGCAACAGAGAGAGTACCTAATCATTGTTAACGTCCTCCTTGAGAAGCACCATAAAATCTACTCTAAACTCCCACCACTGGTTGTTTTAGACATTACCCAAACGTTGGTTTGATATACGTTAGAAAAAATGGATTCATCTGGTGATCAGGCTCTAAGACATGCTGTAAGAAATGGCCAGAGATACAAAAGGGAAATGAATAAGCAATAGATTGTTATCAGATGTTCCGATGAAACTATCAAGTGAATATAAGAGGCTGTCCCAGGAGCAAATAATTAAGTCAAAGATAAATTTAGCTCCGGTCAAGGAGAATGCTAGAATCTGTGGCACCTTTCTTTCCCTTTAATTGGCTTTAATGTACTCTAGACTTTCCATTAATGACCTAAAGCCAGGGAGCCCACTGGCTCAGAGTATATGTGAAGACCTGTGTAGAGAGCTATGCAGAATGGTTAAGAACTTGTACTTTAGAGACAAAAAGGCTCAAGTTCTAATCCTGCCTCCTATTTCTATAACCCTGGGCAACTCATGGAACTCTTCAGTTTTTTCACCTGTAAAAGTTTAAATGATATAAACTTTATTAGACATGGCACTAGGCAGGTAGAAAATGCTTACTAAGTGGTAGTCATTGACATGATTAATAGATAGATAGGCTTCATCTTATAGTTGTCTTTCAGATTAGTGAAGGCCCTGTGGATGGCAGATTTACAAGAGGATGGGGAAAAATTCCTCCCGGAAACATGGCAGATTTAGGTGTGAATGGAAAGAGGTAACTTAGACTTGTGTGTCTGTGGCATTTGTTATCACACGGTAGCTGAGAACATCAAGACAGAGGCCTAGCACTTTGATTCAAAAACTAGCTTTGTCCTGAGAGGGAGTCATCATTTCAAGGATCCCCAGACCTGGTTTCTTTCTTTTTTTATTTGAGTATAGACGATACACAATGGTACATTGGTTTCAGGTACATAAGATAGTGATTCAACCAATCTATATGTCATGCTGTGCTCAGCACAAGTGTGGCCGCCATCTGTCACCATATAACGCTGTTATAAAACCACTGACTGGATTCCCTACGCGGCGCCTTTTATCCCCATGACTTACTCATTCCATACCGGAAGCTCTATCTCCCACTCCCCTTCTCCCATTTGCCCATCCCCCACTCTGGCAGCCATCAGTTTGTTCTCTGTATTTGTAGGTCGGAGTCTGCTTTTTGTTTTTTGTTTATTCATTTGTTTCGTTTTTTAGATTGTACGTATCAGTGAAATAGTGAGGCATTTGTCATTCTCAATCTGATTTATTTCACTGAGGATAACACCCTCTAGGTCCACCCATGTTGTCTCAAATGGCAAGATCGCATCCTATTTTATGGCTGCAAAATATCCGTGTGTGTGTGTGTATGTGTGTGCATCACATCTTTATTCATTCATCTCTCAATGGACACTTGGGTTGCTACCATATCTTGGTTATTGTAAATAATGATAAACATAGGGGTGCATGTATCTTTTTAAGTCTGGTTTCTCAAGTGTAGAAACTACCAACCAAGTGTGTGAGGGAAGCAGAGAAAGGGGAGGGCATGCAACTAGCTGAACTCTGGCACATGGTCAAACCCAGTTCAGACCAGTGGGCATAACACGTCAGTAGGAGGAGCAAAATGTTATTTACAAAAATAAGATGACTGGAACACTTTACAAAAATAAGATGACTTTCTCCTTTCTGGGAAAGCTTGAAATCATCCCATTGGTAGATGGTTCTTTGTTTAACATAGCCATTTAGTGGACCTTTTATTTATGGGAAAGCAGGTATCCACGCAAGGGAGAGAACTGGAAGAAGGGGTGCTCAGTCACTCAGCAGAACAGCTTTACAGGAATTTTCAACACTCCTCAGGGGCTAGGGGAACAAGCAAGGGGGGAGGTTGAAAATCTGAAGGGGAGAAGAGAGGCAGTGAAAGGATTACAGTAGGAAGAACAAACCCCACTTCATGGCCCAAGGCTGAGTCCTAGGGAAGGCCAGGTGGACATGTCTTGCACTAGGATGTTTAAGGCCCTATAAGAACAGAGAAATCACACAGTCAATTTAAAGTTGTTTTCTGTTCCATGCTGTAATCCCTCTTTACTATTGGAAACCATCAATAAATGCATATTATGTGCAGTAACTCATTTTTTGTGGTGCTTGAGGGAACGAAAACAGTGCTCGTAAGTGCAGTTGAGTGTTGCAGAGGGAGTTCAGAGAAAGCAAGAATTCAGAGTTAGAGGTGCCCGGGAAAGCACAGCATTTCCTGCTCCCTTTCAGGTCTCCAGAAACCTTGGGATCATGGGGGTTGGAGCCACTTTGTTTTTATCTCAATGACAAGAGTGAGATAGGAATGCTGGGAGACATTTGTAGATCTCCAAGTTGTCTGTTAGGATGAGGGCAGGAAGAAGTGTACAATTTACTGGGTAGGGTGACTTGATGTGAGGAGACATGGGATCAAGGATAAGAACCCTCAAAAAGGTTCAAGTCCTTAGGAAAGAATGCAGAGAGAGAGAGAGAGAGAGAGAGAGAGAGAAAAAAGAAGAATAAGAGAAGAAAGAGAAAGAAAGAAAAAAAAAAAAAAAAGATCCCCATGATTTCCAAAACAAGCCTGGGGCAGATACATAACAGACCTCATTTTAATATGAATGAGTATCTCAACCATTTCCTGATCACAAATGCATTCCTTTTGCTGAACGTTTGGATCCCTCTAACGTATTTTGAGAAACGGCCCCTTCAAAAGTTAAGTAAAAGAGTGGAGAGGGCATGGGGTTTCAGAGGTGGAGACCTAGATGTGGGTCCTAGCTCTGTCACTTGCTGGCTGCGTAAACTTGGGCTCTCTGGGCTTCAGTTTGCCTACATGTAAAATGGGAAGACAATCTCTATAATGCAGTAATGCACGGTCCAGTTAGATCTGACACAAGGCTTGTGCTAAATGAACATGGTAGCTGGAATGATTTTTCCACAAATGCCATTCCAGCCTTGTCAGTGCACACAGAACTAGCTGCTGAAGAGATGGTCCAAATAAGACATATGCCCCTGGCCTTCAGTCAAGCTTGAGTTAGGGAGCGATCAAAACCCTAGGGTCTTAGAGGGATAAAATCCACCATATTCCCCCGTTTAACAGCTTCTTTTTACTTTGATTTGGATTTCCTATTCTTTTCTAGAGTCCTTTCTAATTCCAGCAAAAGGTAGCCAACAGCACTGTTTGCTATATAATTTTTAAAAATACACCAAAATATTTATCATATCTATCATATAAAAAAAGCTATGAACTTTCATCTGGAAAAACAAGCGAAGTGCAAGGGGAATAAAGCAGTTAAGGGCACACAACATTTAAAAATAAAACTTTAGAAATGACAGCGTAGGAGGGCTTTTTTAAAACGTCATTTTATTTAGTAATTCCTTGAGAAAATTAATGATCCCAACTAGTAGAAATGTTAGCACTTTTTTTGACACTTTCCCATACACGCTCAGAGAATGTGCGCTGTCAAAGCTGGATATTACAACAAGAACATGCTGTGAGAAATAATGCGCCAAATGTGCCTGCTGGAGAGAAGCATGGCCCCTCAGTGTCCTGGACCACTCCGCACACACAGGTGAGGGGCCCCCAAACCGCCTTTGAGAGGGTGAGGGTCAGCGGGGAAGGAGTCACCTTTGCCCCTTGTGGTACAATTACAGACGATGATACTCGTCAGCTCAGGAGAGGACGACAGAGAGCAGAGTGCCTGGTCTCATTTCCCCTGGCTCACCGCCCCCAAATTACTCTTCCCAGTGTAGCCCTGGCAGTTTATTAGAACCAGAGTGAGGGGCTGGGGCTTTTTAGGAAAATGAGCTGCTGTGGCACAATGAGAATCCTGTTGGCCACAGACTCAGAGAGCAGGCCCCAGGGGACCTTGGGAAATGCCAGCCTGCAGGGCTCTGAGAATATGCGCGGACCCCTGAGCAGAGAAGCAAGGCCTGGGATGGCCACGTAAACACCGTGGAGTAACACATACATGAGAGGACATGGGGACTGTGGTTTCAGTAACCGTTGGAGCAACTATCACATTCCATGTGGCTAATGGGGCCCGATTTTGCCTGATGGTTTTTGGAGAATTTTTATGTTAAAGTATAATAAGCTGAAGCAGGAGCCTTTCAGACTGAAACATGGCTCGGATGATGTTGTCAAACACCATTACTGCACTGATGTGCTCATTATCTCCACCGTGGCATATGAGGCATTAGGCTGGACCATATGAAATTGCCATTTCTATAGATCTCGTATGGCCAAATTTCATAGGGCCCATTTCATATTTTTTGGTTTGCTAATGTCTCTCTCCCACCTTAGAATTCCAAGCGCTGAGCGATCAGCGGCTTTGCTATGTTCGCTGCTGTGTTCCTGGACCTTAGAGCAGTGCTGACACATAGTAGGCACTCAAAACCACTGACTGAATGAAGAAGTACATTCTACTGATAGTTAATGAAAATCTATTACATGCCAGGCACCGTGCTAAGAATGAGACATATAGCGATGAAAAAGACAATCTTAAAGAGCTTTGTGTCCTCTTGGGAGAAAGACATTGACATCAGCAGTCGCCAGATAGCAGCTAAACGTGTGATAAAGGGGAATGCAGGACACAAGCAGTAACGGGGTAGCAGCCCAGATCCAGTCAGTAAGGGAGGAAATAAAAGAGGGCTGAGGTTTGGGTTCCCAGTGGAAAATACCAACGTTGACATCCGAAGAGTCAATAAGAATTAGGCAGATGAAAAGAGAATTAGTAAAAGTTGGGAGAACCTAGCTGGATTTCTGACTTCAGACATGTTCACATATGGCTTCACCAATTCCAGGAAAACAGGTATTAGCCATCTATCCGTGAAGGTGACTGTGTATACCAAAGGAAGACTTCTAGTCGTTGCTCTGGGCAGATCATGTAGACCTTCAATCTCGGCAAAACCAGAATAAACCAAAGGCCTGCTTAAGAGAAAAGATTAATTGGGTAAATAGGCAACATAATGGCCTAAATAAATAAAATAAATGCCAAAAAAGGCTGGCGTGTCTTCCTGGAAAGAAGTGTGCTCTCTTTTTTGACCTCTTGTTTACCTTGCACCTGCGTATAACAGGAACTAGTGTTGGACCTGCTGTACATCTATTTGCTGTCTTTACATTTAATAACTCTTCTTGGCTGATTTCTCTTATTCCAAACGCTTTAGGGATATGGAGATTTTCAGGGTTCAATGATAAAATCATCATCGCTACTGAGAGCATTTGTTCTACCAAATGCATTAAACAGGTAGACCCCACCTCTGAGTAGGAGGGGTGTTTACAATCTACTCTGGATCACATAGCTGACACAGTTGAGAAGTATAAGGTAGGAGAAGTCGAGGCTCCAACACTGTAAAGAGAGCACAACCTTATAGGTCCCAAGGTTGCACAAACAGGGCTCTCTAGAATGTGAAACAAAAAAGAGAACGTCACGGAAGAATGAAACGCTTTGCCAAATACAGACTATTTCTCCCCAGACTTCAGGTTTTGCTTGTCTTCCCTTCCCTCCCCTCTTCCAGGCAGATGGGGCAGTGGGGTGGGGGCGGGGGACATATCGTCTCTGGTTTCAAATCCCGAAACTATCTCCTCATCATGGCTCTCCCAGCCTGGCAAGGAAAAGAGCTACTGTCCTCACAACCTTGCGCTGCTTCCAAGCTGGTCCTTCCCTGGAATGGCATCCAACAGTATAAAAAGCAGCTTCTTCACAGAACAGCTTCAGCCCCGACTGAGCCTCTGGGAATGGAATGCTACAAATTGTGGTGCTTCTATTGTATGAGCAATTCAATGGGCATTTCATTTCCAGTCAAAATCCAAACTAGTTAAAGTCAGCCTGTACAAGCTGCCTTGCTGAGAAACAGCAGCTTGCATTAAAATTACAATTATATTGTTTTGCCATGTCAGAAGCAAAGGTTAAAATCATATCTTGGCCGGACATTGTTTCTATAATATTGGCCCTCTGCAAAGCTGCCGTGCAGATGAGCCCAGAAATGATGTGAAATATTTCTAATACAAATTTTATTTTTATGTGAAACTATTCAAATGCTGCTGTACAACATGAACTACCTGAACCAAATCAAATCCTCAGGTCAATTCCTTCTTCCGAGTGCTCCTTAGATAACAAAGTCTTGTTCTGCGAATCTGTTCAATATATTAAAGTTGATTCACTCGGACAGTGTGTAAGATATAATACATTAATCTGGGCCATTTCAATTTCTGAGGCTGGGACTATAAAACTGGTGTGCTGCATATCTAATTTTTTTTGAATACCTGATTTATGCATTCCTCTGATGCCGAGTGTCGATGGTATGGTGGATGCGGCTGCTACATTAACAACGGGCTGCATCAGCACTCAAATCTTATCTTGTTAAATCAGACAAATGTAGCTCAATGAAAAGGAAGGAATAAATGCCTGGGATGGTTGAAAGGAGTGAATTTTAATCCTGTTTGTTAGGGGACTTTCATGGTGTGCACTGGATGACTAAGGTGGGGGGGACCCCCTGAGACTTTGGGTACCATGATTTATATTTATATGTGATGTATATAATGGACACGGAGCACACGTATGAAAATATACACTTTATGCAAATTGGCACACACCCTTACAGCAGACACAGTGCTGCAAGATGCAGTCTCTATATTTTACAGATGCTGTAAAATCTCTATTAGATAGACAATTTGTAAAAATGGGTCCCTTTTTAATATTTCCATTACAAATATAAAAACTGCTCCTTTGTGCATAATTCTCTATATTTTTTCATCAAAAAGAAGTTACCATGAAGGCTAAATACCAGGAGGATGGAACAGCTTATCACAATCATTATAAATATAATGTTTTCAGGAAGTTTTGTGGCACGCTGAATACTGCCAGCATTCTACAGACAGACAGTATTAATTCTCATTGAGGGGAAATGTCCCTGTGTTTGCACAATCAACACCTTTAGAAATTATCCTTGTGCCGTGCAAGAAAAAAGTTTCATCCATGCATTTAGCACAAATGGCCAAGACATTTAATAATAAGTGAAATACACTTTAGAAATAAGTTCTTGTACTACTAAACCCTAATCTAAATCTCCTTCTCTTAAAACGTCCACGTAGTTCAGCTTTAGAAAACAGAAGTCAATCAAAATCCTTTATTTACCCAAGAAAACATGTTTGGAAGCACAAGAGCACCATGGTACAATTGTAAAAATGCATCGCCATTAAAATGCAAGCATCACCAAACAGAAAAATTACAGAAGAGGCCAAGTTGGAGCTAGAATTATTTAATTGGCTCAAAGATGAACTTGCCTGCTTGGTGTCACTTTGGGAACATATTATTTAAACATAAATCAGTTGTGCTTTCATTGGCTTCTCCCCTTCCTTAGTGTTTAATTATAGAAGGCGTATGCATGGAAAGTGGGAGAGGGAGGAAGTCTTGTAAACAATAGATACACTTGCACCCCTCTATCCCTTGCATGTGTTAGAATTCCAAGGTCTCGGTCCCCTGTCTGCAACATTACTATCAGCTACAGTGTTCAGAGGTATAACGCACAAACATTAAGGTCTGCAGTTGATTAGTACCTGTAACCAAATGGACTGCGGCAAAGCTTTCACACCGGTTTTAGAAATACAAAATGCTATTGCTAGGAGGGACCACAGACAGCCTCTTGCCAAATCTGGTCATTTTGCAGATAAAGACTTCAAGGCCAAGAATGAAGAGAGCCTTAGCCAAGTTCAAAGCCAGGACTAGACCCAAGTCATCTCATATTCAGTCCATTGCTTCTTGATTGCACCATACCGCCAAAGCTTTCCACACCTCATGCAGCCCCCAGCCCCCAACAATAGCCTAAAGCCAGAGCCCCTCCCTCTTACACAAATCAATATTCCCTAGACTTCTCATTAGCACTAAAATTTGGAATAGATGTTTCTGAAAATGTCATGAAATCTCAGCTCATGTGAGTTTTATCTTAATAGTAGTAAATTGTGAGTCATGTTTGGGCAAGATTTGGAGAATAAAAACTTGAAACTATTCAGCTCTAAATAGAATGAAGTATCTTCATTATCCTCATTAAAGGACTCCAAACTCAGCTTTAATATGATACGGTGTAGACAGTTTCTTTAAAGGGATCAGTGGAGAGTTCAGTAGCAGGTAATGTCGGTGGAACGGGGTCCAGAAGCGTGAGTGACGGCTCCCAGTTCTGAGAGAGAACAGCTTAAAGACGGAAAACACGAGCCAGAGGTAACATACGGTGCCGCTCCGGCTGAGTGTCAACCAACCTCTCATGTGCACCGAACACGTGATCAAGTGTGTAGAACAAATGGGAACGTGACTTTCAGGCTAGAAAATGAAAATAGCCTCCCAGCTGGTCATTCGAGTTATTTCACCGAAGGGCCCTGCCCAGATCCCCAAGTTGCTGAAAATGAAAAGAAGATGCCAGCATTGCAGACAGACATGTCACCCAGCAAGGACAGCACCAGACCCTGTGAGAGCCGCACTCGGTGGACAGTTGGTGGCACAGTGGGGCGATGCCTTGGCTCTAAGTATAGTCTGGAGCTATGAGAGACCACAGTCATTCCCCAAGCATTGTCCTTTCTGAGAGAAATTTCATGTTCTAGAAATGGACAATGCTTGAGGAAAACGGGGATGGGGAGGAGGCCAAGGGGACACATCAGCTGGGTCATTCTGATCACTAGAAGGATGAAGAGACCTGAAGCTTGAATTAAGCCTTCATTAGCACACGTGGGATGCTCCAGAGGTATTAAGAGCAAATAATGTGAGATCCAGGCCTCACCAGATTCTTGAATTTATGTCAAAGTAGCTCCATTACATATGTGTCCCCCAGGGTCAGACTACATTAGCTGGTTTCCTCATTCCTCATTCCATACGTGGTGAACTAAAGAGTCAATGGAGTGTACTTCAGAAATGTCTCTATAAAACACGTTTTTAGTGTCCACAGAACTTAGGTTCGGTTTAAGTGTGTATTTATGTGTGCACGTTGCACGTGTGTGTGTGTGCCTGTGTGTGACAAGGAGGGGGGAGTAACACATGAAATGTCTCTAAGGTCACAGAACACTGACCTCATTGGCGGGGCTAATTTGATTGTGCGGGAACAATAGCACCGCGCTCCTCTGCCGGCGAAGTGCATGCTAATTATGCGATTTGCCCTTGATAAGACCTTGGTGGGTCATTCAGCAGTTGTGATCTGTCACTGACTTCTAATCATGTATTATCGTCTGGGTGAGGCAGAATGGGACCCTAAGCTTTCTGTCTTTACAGCAATGTGGCACTCTAATTACCTTATGCCAAGTGGATATGCAGCCACTGAATTAAGTGATCAGTGCGATTGCCTTCAAAATCTTCCCTTTCTCCTTTGTGTTGCTTCACGGCAATTTACATTTTAAGATGCCGCAAAGCTTTTGGTGTGACTGAAAATGCCACTCTAAAAAAATAATTATTTTATTTTTAATTTAAGAAGGATAATATTAAATTCAAGCCACACTTGCACCTTACCTCCTTTCTGTGTCAGAAAACCCCCCTGATGCTACAATAAGGCTCCTGTGAGCAAACTTGTTGAAAGCCATCATATTGGGAGCCTGGCTTTTGCTTTAAAAAAATAAACATAATAGAAAGAGGGTGGGAGTCCTTTGGGGTATGAAGAGACTCTGGAGAGTAGAGGACTTTCCAAGCTCCTTAAGTTTTTACTGGATTAATAATTCGCACTTAATAAGCAGACCTTAACATTAACCATTATTTTCTGCTTTTAAACGGTGCTTGGGGTCCACCGAAGGGATATGTACACTATAGAAAAAAAATTAAAACCCCGAGAATAAAATCTTACCACAAAATGTTCATTAGCTAGGGTAATGATAAACTGACCTTGTAAGTGTTTTAAGGTCAGTAACAAATACCTTACATATTGATTAACCTGTTCCATGACAGTGTGAAGGATCAGTGTGATCCTAATTATGGTAATATAGCTTGCATTATTTTCTTGATACTTTAAAATGTTATGAGAAGTAGCATATAATTCCCTATTGTTGCATAGCAACTCTCGAAAACTACAAAGCAATCTGTTATGCTAAACCAGTTGTATCAACATCTGTATTTGCCTAGAGAATGATCTAATGCCTTTTGTAAAGAAAATGCACTGCAACGTTTATAAAATTTGAGAAGATACACTGATGTGGATGATCCTTGAAAATATGAACTCTGAAGTGCTTCTTGAAAGTTGTCATAAAACAGACCAAAAGGGAAAAAAAAAAAAAAAAAAAAACCCCAACCATCACCACAACAACATCATAGAGCAAAAGTTACTGTGCTACTAACAGGAAACAGAAAAGGATTTTCAAAGCATTTCTGCCTTGTGTGTCAACATTGCTGCAGAACTCTTTTATAGTAACTGAAAAATCAAAACCAAAGAGGACAATTGAGAGAAAAATTGCAAGCCTTATTTTCCTTGAATCACATGATGTGGAAGGAACATTATTTGTTGAATCCTTGGTTTGTTTGGGTGGGAGAAGGGAGAGGGAGAGGGGGCGAGATGGTGAAAGAAATGGGGTGGAGGGAGAAGGAGGGGGATTGAGAGAGCCCAGAGGGAGGGAGGGAGGGAGGGAGGGAGGGAAGAAAGAGAAGAAGAGTCGAGAAAGAGAGAAACCTAGACTCAGAATATTCTGCATTCCCTGGGTGGCAAAACAAAAGAGCCCAAGGGGGGGGGGACTGTGGAAAGTTGACACAGTCAAGAATAATGGCTAAATCTATCAAGTTTGATCAGGTCTACTATAATGAAGTGAGGCTTCATATTCCAAGCAGGGACAATGAAGACAGGAGTCAGGCTCTAGAAATGCGCTGCTCACTTTGTGCTTGGAATATGCAGCAGCCAGCAGGGAGCCACCAGATAATTACACAGTATTTGTGCGGTTCCAGGAAGCTTCCTGCGCAGGTTGAATGCCCGTGCTATATTAAAAGGCAGCACAGTGAAATGTTTTTAATGAATATTTTTGTCAGAGAAAGAAAAGGCATTTGAATGATTGTGCGTGAGAGAGAGAGAGAGAGTGTGTGTGTGCACGCGTGTTTACGCTTGCGCATGGGAAAACCAGAGGTGGAATATCACTGTCAAAATACAGGTACCTTTATTTATTTTTATTCCATTATTTACCGTTTCAGGCATCTGACATTCTTTCAGTAATACGAATCACAACATTCGGTTAATGTTATTTAGGGCTAATTGTACATATAATCCCTTAACTAATATTTGCTAATAATATCTTTCAGTAGAATAGTGCCTCAAACAGAGGCTTAAAACAACTTTAAAAAAAATTCCAGTAGTAAATGAAATGTTTAGACACATTGAATCAGGAAATCTAAAGAAGAAGTAACACAGATGTTGATACTTACTAGTCAGTAGCCTTTGGCAGTGATAGCTCTAAAACATAAGAATACATTATTCAGCTCTCTTTAATTCTCACCTAACAGATGTGAATAATCCACTGAATTTTAAACCCACACATCCTATTTACAATGTCCCTTTAAGTTCATTTTTCAGGGCAGGAAAGCCACTGCAGTAAGAGAATTCACTGTAAAAGGTTGTAGGGTTTTTTTTGTTTTGTTTTGTTTTGGTTTTTGTTTTTAAGTCTACTCCCACTCACCTAATGCCACATATATTAGATTTTTTAAAAATGTATTTGATGAGAAAGTATATAATTTCCTTAAATACATTTTCAAGTGTCAGTACTACATACACAGAGGCAGGTTTTTTTAAAAAGCTAAATGACACTCAACAGTTAGCAGTAGACATCACACAATAACTTCTCTACCCAAATTAAATAAATACTGCATTCCGAACTCTTTGGATAACAAAAGCATCTCACAGATATTTTCCACTCGAATCAAAGGTTTTCAGATAATGTAATGACTTATGTACCAAGGTATTAATTTAGCCCCCGAACCTCCCCATTTTAAGAGAGGATATTGTATTTCATATGGCTAAGTACGGATTGTGAACCATTATCACTTTTAACAAGTACATCCTGATGAGGTAACATGGATCTTTATTTGAAGGGAGAGTTCCTGCCACATCGCATGACACAGATGGTAGGGGTTAACAATTAAGAACAGTGAGAGTCACAGGATTTGTTGGTTGAAAGATGGGTCTGATGAGGCAATTTTCTCCTTTTTTCTCCTCCCAAAGAGTAATTTCAAGTAGATTTCTCAGCCAAGAGGCCTGCCACTCCCTGTAGCAACCCACTAAAATTTAATAGCTCTGACCCTCAAAAAAGGAAAAAAACAAAACAACAAAAACCCCAAAACAAAACAAAACTACCACATTCAACAAAAGTAGAGACTGGCCCTAGACTATTGTAAGAGAAAGCAATATCCATTCCAAATTCTCAAGGATTCGTTTCAAGGTTCCTGTCATTGAAATATTTCCTTTTGTATGCTGTATTATTAATAATTGCAAATACCTAAATGGAATCGTTTAAATGAAAACTGGTTTCTTTTATCACAGTGGGGGGAAAAACTGTTTTAATAAATAGATTCCAAATGAGTACATATGAAATACTGAAAAGGGAATTTCAGTAGGCATGTATGGCCAGGTGTATTTAAGGGGAAAGAGAGGTGATTACCTTGGCATGTTTAAATCTGATAATCAATCTGTCCTCGAAGACTTTCAATTCTAAAACATGAACAATGGTCAGATATGTTTCCTTCATTTGAATGATAGCTGCTTACATATAACGCTCTATTGTCATACTATGGAGTAAAAACATAAATAACCCAAGATGCTTTTTTAATCATCCTCTCTACTTTTAGCTTTTAATAAATATATGCTGCTACTTTATTAAGCAGTTTATACTTGTCATAAAATGTATAAAACATATAGGTCAAATGGTCTATCTTTTTAGAAGTGTCTATAAACATAAATTCATTTTAATATCATTTGACCAGAGAGACAGGAAGCTTGGGAGAGTAAAGAATGGGCTTTTCTTCCTTTCCTGGAATTGCTGGAAATACATACACAGGGACAATATTCAATCACAGGCAGAAACAAAGGACTCATGAGAGGTCATCCTTCCATTTTGTTCCTAACATAATTAGTAAACATTCTCTAATCTTGGACCAAAACAGAGAATAATCACATTTAAGTTTTGTTCTATACCTTCTTCCCCTCTCGCTACAGTGAAAATATAAATCTACACATAGTACCATTTTTTAAATGATTTCTTCTACAGATTTTTTCCCGTTTAGGCTCCATCTTTGTTGTCAGTTGTCCTTGCGAATCTTCCCAAATGGGGATTCGGGGACTAGACTTTGATTGATCGGAAGGGGCCAGGCCAAACGCTGGCGTGGGGCAAGGTACAGGGAGAGTTTGGAGGGAAGCAATCTTGGCCTAGGATACCTGCAGTAACACTGCCAAAACTCGCGGTGCCACTTTCCCGGGGCCTGCTCTGCTGTGGCAGCCACCTAGAACTAAACTGGAGCTGCCTCATTTTACATCATTTGCATCGAACCTCCGCACCTGAAGTCTCAGATTTCAAAAGTCTCTTCTGTGAAATGAACAGTGAGGTTTTCATTAATTCCCTTAGCCTGGGTACAGTTGTAAAACATTAATCTGTAAAAATAGATGAAAAGCCAATAATCCTTCCCCAGTAGCATATAAAGCTACTATTCCTCCACCCTAGAAGCCCACAGGTTGTTTCACCTCCACAGACACAGATGCTGGCAGAGTCATAAACAGTATCTTCATATTAAAGGAAGGTTACCCCCAAGCTTAAGTGGTCCTTGGAAATGCCAACGGCTGCTTTCCAGCCCCTCTGCGTGCAAAGAGCTTTGTGCCATAGAAAAAGGTTCCTCTCTACCTTCTAAGCTTCATTTTATTCAATCGGCTCTTTTTCACATTGTTATAGCCAGTGAATGTAGCAAAGTTGGATTCAGAAGAGAACCTTAAGCATTATCATAACGCTTAGAAGAAATGGCTTCACACTGTATAATCTATCAAAGGTGTCAGATTTACAAAATGCAGATTTTCTGTCACATTTGGGCACTCTAAGCACTGTATCTTTTCACTAAGGTGCTGACTGCTGTTTTAATGAGGCCCTTTGGTGGCTGTAAAAAACTGGAAGAAGAGGATTAGAGGGGTTACCCTAGATATTGTCTATTTGTCTTACAAATTTCACACTAACTACCAATTACATCGCCATAAACCTTTTGGCTACTTCAAGCTGTATGCCATATAATACATAAAAAATAGGCTATGTTAACCTCTCCTATATTATACGCATAACTACAGCTACTGATGCAAGTAACATATCTAATGAAGCCAATAATGAGGCTCTTTAAAAGTAGTCTTGTTATAGAAATAATATTAGAGCAGTTCAGTTAGAGGCTAAGGTCCATTATGGAATACTTCCCATATACTCTGGTCCCAGGTCTGGAAAGATGCTGACACACTAATTCAAGCTCAAGAAGGGCATTAATCTTGCAACCTTCTACTTGTCATGCTTAATGGGACATCCTGCCTAGGTGAAATGAACCTGATATATTCAGGTAAACATAATTTAATAGGAAAGATAAAAAGAAATAGACTTTTGGCATGACCCTAGGGAGATGAAAATCTCTGCCATTTCATTTGAGAACCCAACTCACAAGAAGAATCTACATGGTGCTTGGTTGATACAGGGTTGTACATAGTAGGCATGCAAAAACAGGTACTGCATTAAAGAGTAAATTCAAAAATCACGGTTAAAGTTTGGAGATATTGTTGTTTCCCCCCCCCACCCCCAATTTCCTGCAATCTGTATTGTTGGCAGGGAATGATAATACCAGGCATGGAAGGCAATTGCGTTCATCTTGGGGAAGGAGACACATATTAATGTAGGGTTAAGCATCTGAGTGTGAAATCAAGATCTGCAACAATACAGCACGATATTTAAAAAGCAGGCATGAATGTCAGTGAGTAACCGTGCATCCTCTTCCATTTGTAATCACTCTTAAGTCTAATGAGCTTCCAAAAATTGTGTCAGGGTCTCAGATAAGCTTATAAAAGGCAGATGCTGGAGAAAGTAGAAGTCCATCCTACCAAATCAAGCATTACATCAGTGTCTCACACACACACACACACACACACACACACACACGTGTGTGCACCCCGTGCACGCATGCACGCACACACATGTGCACACACACAAGAGGTATGGTGGGGCTCTTTCTCCCTCATTCCATGCCTGGTCTTCTGCTGCTTTGAGAGAGACAAATCTAAAATGGCCCCAGAGAACATTGATTGGCCTTAACATTTAAAGCAGCTCAGTAACATAAAAAAATCGAAATAGTTAATATTCTGGGTGATGAATCAATGCTTCAAGTCACTGAATAGAGTTTGTTATTAGGAAATCTGCCAAGTTCTCTTTGATTCAAGGATAAAATGAACATGGCATTTTTGGTCAAGGTTTAAAAATTAGACAAGTAGGAACTGTGATTCAAAAATTTCTAAAAACACCTGAAAATTGTATCTTCCAACCCTTCTTCCAGCTACTTTCAGATAGGTTAAAATATGGTTAAATGGATGATTTGGATGATAATGTGGTTAAATCCATTGTTGTGAATTTGGATTTATCACATTTCTATATTTAGCTAGCCAGGCACTTGTAAATCTACAAGGTTCATTTTTATGGAATAATCAATGCATTTATCCCCCTTGAATAATATATGTTACTTGGGAAAGTGAGTCTTTTACCTACAATTTATTTCTAACAGGGACAGAGAGAAATGTATGTGAACACTCAACAAATGAGTTAAAAGGATGAAAACCCTTACCAATAAAAAATCTGTTTGGATAGTTCTGAGATGATAGGTCTTCTTCCTCAGCTCTCTACCTCAGTTGTTGGAATATCTGCAGTATGTTAAGCCATTTCTCCTTATCACCAGTACTCGTTTCCTAGATGGGAATGAGTATCCTTAATTCCACTAGACATTATTATCCAAGATGGTAAGAAAGCTGACCATGCCAGAGGAACCTATTTGGCCCGTACTGATTATCAGAAAAGATGTCAAAGAATAATACCAACAGAAGATAAGTCACTCTTTTGGTACAACTGAGTAGACTGGGAATATGCAGAAAATCAGGCATTTGGAGCACCACAGCTAACTTTTTATTCATATTGTTATTTTTGTCCAAATCTCTTAAGTGTCTCATCTGCAAAGTGTTGAGAAGAGTTACTTATTCATTAAGCACTTTGCATAATCTTTATAAGTAGCACCATGGAAACCAAAAGTACTGTACTACTTTGGTCTTCTCCCTGGTTGAACTCAGAGAAAGGAGTTCCTATTCCATAGTGAATAAAGGAGAAAGAAATGAACACAAGAAAGGCGGTTATTATAAATGTTTTCTTAATGATTACAGCCTTGGATTTATACCTATCCATCTCCGATTCTTAAATCAGAGTGGGGATTCGCAAACTCAGTCTTAGAAGTAACCACAAGGACCTTGCTAAATATTCAAGACACACCCACTAACTCACTGCTTAGCGGTTGCCTATATACATCAATGTAGAAGTAGAACTTTTTCGTGGGGTTTTTGCTTTGCTTGTTCGTGATCTTGAACACCAGGCCCTTATTCCTGCCCTTAGATGACAAATAATCCTATCTAGGTAGGTAAGGTGCAAAAGAAAAAAATCTGCCAGTAGTGTACACTAGCGACATTTGGAATCTATGGGCCTGATTCCCAGAAATCTGTATTAAAATAAGATTTGAAAAAAGAAAAAAAAAACTGTTGATGTTTCTAATCATTCTAATAAAGTTATCTACCTTCTGCTGGATCATTTTTTTCCTACCAGGAGCTGTACTCTATTCTATATGGAATAGTCTACGCTAAGCTGGGTAAAAAATGTCACCTTAGGCACCTGAATTAATAGTTCAGTTATGTACTCGGTTAAGTCTTTACTATAGATCAGCATAAGTGTGCTAGACAGACAATTCTTTAGAGCTAACATTTTAAAAAGGTGCCAAAGCCCCTTTGAGATCTGTGTGAATTATCCAGATTCAGGGGGAAAAAAAAAGTTAAATATACAGTGCTTTTTTACCCCCCCTTTCTTAGTTGCACTGAATAAGTAAAATTGCAGCAAAGTTGGCAAGAATAAATACTTCCTCGGTTTTTATAAAGCTGCAATTAATGATAATGAAGCTATACCTTATATGGCAAGAAATACAGTACAAATTGGATAAGTAAGAAAAATGATCAGCCATTGTGCGCCTCCGATATAGTACATCAAGGTATCACCACTGTGAGGCTATCTTTATTTTAAACCATTAAACAAAACAATATAAATCTGCAGGCAGGTGTTTCTTGTTGCAGAAGTATTGAAAGTTGTAATGCAAACAATCTAATTTTAGCATCTATGTAGAGTGTGAAGTAAATTTACTGATCATTGATGCATTGAGCATGGGAAGAAATAGTCAGCAGGAGCTTTCAGCGAGATTATCCTATTAAAGCAGGAAGACTTCATGTGGTTGTTAAGGAAGTAGTCAAAAGCAGGTGATGGAAGTGGGGGTTTGACGACTCGTCAGTGGGCCCAGTGTACATGTTAAGTTGTTGTTTTCTGCTCAGCTAAGCAGCAGAGAATTGATATGTTAGCAATGAAGTGCAATGACAATTAAATTGTAACTGACCTACATGTTACCGTCATTACGCGTTCTCTTTTTTACTGCTTTCCCTCTTATTTAATCACACAGTATGGGGTTTTTATTAGGCTGTAATGTTAAAATCTTCATCCATTTAGCCATAAATGTGTGACTGGATATCTATCAGACTTCCTTGCACTATACAAACAAAGCCATTTTGCTGAATCACTGTTGACTTGTTTGTGGCCTAATTTAATGAGTGTAATAACTTACATTACTATCCAGTTAACATTTAGGAGCCCAGAAAAGACCTGCTAGCACACAGTAAGCTACTGTATACATTCTCTATTCATATCACTCCCCTTTGCAGTAAATTTTATACAATAATATGCACTGCTTACAACACAAGCTCAGCTTCCATCAGCCGAGGGGAGCATTCCAGGAAGTTCACTAAGCTTAGGCTGAAATGCTTCTTACACACAAGAATCAGCCAGTATGCTTTCCTTTTTCTGGATGCCACAGCAGTTGTATCTTAACCCCTCAAAAAACAATAAACACAGGTTACAACCTGCAGACGGAGATAGCTCAGTCCTTCGTATTTTCTTACTGATGTTTTAAGCCTCTTCCCAGCCCTCCTACCCCTCCGCCAAAACTCAGGAATGAAAAATAGTGACTCAAGGAGAGAGAAAGAAAAATCACTGTTTGTTAAACAAAATAAAGTTACAGGATCAAATATAAAAGCAAGAAGGCAACAAATAAAATGAGTAGTCTCTATTTATATTTATGTGATTAAGCTGTCTGTGATCTTGAATTATGTACCATTTTATACTTCCCTATAAGAAAGCTTCCCATCTTCCCCCTCAACCCACACATATCTGTATGTTGTCTTGTTAAATGATTCCTTTACACAAACATACTGTAATTTATTTGTGTTTCCATTACATTACTTAAAATTTTTTTAAAAAAAATATTTGTCACCTCATCTGCCTTAGCTATATAACTAGCATCTGAAAATTCAGTGGATCAATTAAGTCACCAAAAAGTCTCATTATTTTCATACAAATGTTATGCATAAATGACAAAAGTAAAGCTCTTCACTCGCTTGGAATAACCATTACTGAAAAAGCAGCATACACTCACACACACACATATATATGGACTTCACAATTTATAAACAAGTATTTTCACATTGAGAGATTCAGAGCAGATGGATTTCATTTTTTCTTTACCCTTTCAGAGCAATATCTCTGCATTGTTTGTGTCAAGATTGAAGTCTTTAATTACTATCCATTAGGCAATACCTTAGATTGACATTACAATCTTAGAAGTCTCTAACACTGTGGGAAGAAAATCACAGATGGAAGACATACTTTTAAATTTTATTTCTTTCAATGAAATTGACAAAAGCAACCTTCAGACCTCTTATCCCAAGGGAAAATGTATTGCTCTGGACAATTGGGAAATTACTCTGGTTTTAATAAATGATGGGCCAAGTGGAATTTTTGAGTATGCTAATTAGAGCTTCCGTGTCTGGAGTTGTATCTTAACTACCAAAAGAAAAAGCATTTTATTGACAAATTTATGTAAAATAATCCTGGAAATTAGGGCAGAAAAGCAATAATAATATAACTTCCTTTTTCAAATTGACCTCCTACTAAATTTTAGGTGCTGGGAAAAGCCTATTAAAACAAAGAACAGAATCTTTGTTCTCATAGGGCATATATTCTGGTGTTGGGGGGGGTGAACAAAATAACAAGTAAGTAGCATGTTAAAGGGTAATAAATAATGAGGAGATGTAGAAATAAAGTAGGAAAGGATGAGAAGGTGTGATATGAGGAAAGTGGATTTTATTCTGAGTGATTATGATAGACTGAGAAAGTATGTTTGAGCGAAAGACTTCAAGGAGACAATGCAGATACTTATATTAATGTATAATCCAAATACATATTATATGTAAAATTAACATAAAATCTAAATACAAACTATATATAAATTATATGTAAAAAATTAATCTAAATACATTTTATATGTAAAATTAATATAAAATTATACATCCCATGGTATATTAATAGTGTCATGATGAATTAGATTTCAACCAAAGAAAAGTTTAAAATATAAATATATCTGGGATATAAAAATATCCAAAAAATATAAACCATAGGTGGTGTGGAGTCAGGCCACCCAGAAGACTGGCCCTTGCATCCCCTCACAACTTCCCCGTTTTGAATCCATAATCCATTACTTGTCCCTGGAGTAAACCTGTCTTGTCAGAGATCTGGAGTAACAGCAGTTCTAAGCCAGGCTGGGTGAAAGATGTACCCATGTTATCTTGACTACTTCTAGTAGTCATGATAGCACATGGATAATCAGATAACCAAGACCACTTTTTGGCACTTATTTCCAGTCCAGGCACTAACCATTAAACACCCTTGTGAAGCAGGTTATCACTACGCACAAGTCAAAGCTAAAGAGAGTGAGGGTTCTGAGAAAGTAACAAACATGGCAATGTTCAGCCAACTACTAGGTAGAAAAGTGAATTCTCTGACCCCTGTAGCACAGCTCTTTCTATTCTCGTTAGGACAAAATAAAAGCAAACACAAAACCAAGCAAAACAACCTCAAATCAAGAACATCAAATGCATGGGAAGGTTAACAACAACCTGGAGTAGAGGTGGAAAGCACCATTAAATTTGAAGTGAAATGCTACCATTTATGCAAATTATGTAAACAACTGTTACAGTGGTGCTTCTTGATCTAAACTGTGGAGACTAAATCAAACTTTTGATGAGAACTGCCAATTTATTGATGCTTCCTTCTTTCCTGAGGGTGGCTTCTGCTAACCCATATGGCACTTTTGTATGGGTAGAAAAATGGATCCTTTCCTCCAGATGGAGACAGCTCAGTGTTGGGACTAGGCAAGTCAACTGCTAGTAAGATTTTTGTCCTCATCGGGTGTCATTGTGCAAGCACGACCAGCACCAGCAATTCTTGGCCGCCCTACTTTCTAAACTTAAACAGTGGCAACCAAACTAGCGAAAGAAGTTAGAGAAGCTCCATCCTTATTTGAAGTGGTCATTTTCTTCATGCTCTTGTAAGACTCCATCTTATAACATCGACTTTCTTGACTAACATTAAAAAAAAAATTCATGGTGGCAATGGTAATTATTGGGAATTCTAATACAAATCTGTAAGAAAAAAGAAATTAATTTTGGTAATAGGGCAATCTTGGACGAGCATGTCTGAAGCTGCTGAGCACTTTCTGTCCACCTTCTTTGTGTTCATTTCCTTTCCAATCTCTGGAACTAAGCTACCTAAGCAACAACAAGTTGGTATAAAACAAACGTGGTTTTTGAGCAAAAAAAAAAAGTAATTTTGGCTAAATTCCTTCATCTTTCTATGTGAACTTGGTTCTTATTGGCTTAAATGAAATGGGATCATTGCTTTACTTTTTAAGATTGTTTAGGAAAACTATTTACCTAGACTTGTTTCTCCCTTCACTCTGCTGCCTGATATCTAGAGGAAAAGATCCATGTTTCTTGCTCCAAGAACCTCTTTAGTGTCATTGGAGTTCTATCTTTATAATGTCATCTTCAGTTGCTACCATCTTCCATCCCCCCACATGACACATTCCAGTTTTGTTTTGTTTTGTTTCATTTTAAGATTTATTTATTTTAGAGAAAGAGAGAGGGCAAGCATACCTGTGCACACAAGTCAGGGGGAGGGGTAGAGGGAGAGAATCTCAAGCAGACTACCTGCTGAGCTCAGAGCCTGACATGGGGTATGATCTCATGACCCTAAAGATCATGACCTGAGCCCAAATCGAGAGTTGGATGTTCAACCAACTGAGCCACCCAGTTGCCCCTGACATACTCCATTTCTGTAGTGTACTTTATGCTTTCATAATACCAAAATGATTTTAATTCCCACAATCACACCATAATATTTCATGCCTCTATACCTCCCATACTATTCCCTCTGCTTGAAATAGCCACATCTCCCCACAGTCTCTTCGGAAAATTTGGAGTTTATTTGGAAAAATAAACTCCTGACTTGGCTTTCACAAAATTAAATGAAAGAATACATGGTAAGTGCTCAGTTCAGTGACTGGCACATAGGAAGAACTCAGTAAATGTCAGCTTCCTCTTTCCTATGAAAACTCCTTCCATACAATTAAACATACTTCCTACTCTGTGTACCATATGTAGTCTTTTCATACATCCCACTTTTTTGAGGACTGGCAATATGGATGGCATAGTGAAGAAAGCATTGGATTGGTATCATTCTGTCTCCATTCTGATCCCAGCTCTGCCACTTCACTAACTCTGAGCTTTATAAACAGATCGTTTAAGCTCCATGGCTTGTACATCAGGGATAACATTATTTACTTTCATTGATGGTTGTAAGAGCTAGAATTAATGGCTTCATGGTACATAGCCAATGAAAATCAGTTACTATTAGTATTGCTCTACAGTAACACCCATCCACGTCACTCTGCAAGGAGTCCAAAAAATTTAACCTTAAATTATTATGCAGTCAATTCTGAATATAGGTGAGTTTGAAGCCAGTAATGAAGTCCAGTATTCAATCATGTAATATCTGAATTTGTTTTGTTGCAGAATGCATTACTATGGGATTATTTTCATCATTACCATGTATTTCTTTCATGCCTACCTTATTCATTAGACTACTGTTCTTAAACTACAGACCATACATTCTTCCACATAGTGCAGGATTCAGATTAAGAGCTGGACCGCTTGGGTGCCAACCCCAGCTATCACCTAATTCTATGACTCTGGGGATACTATTTAAACTCCCTAAATCTTGGTTTCCTTCTTGTAAAATGGGGACGATGATGATGATACCTGTATTATGGAAGATTGTGAGGAGTAAGATGGTGAGGGCTGATGGACGTAACAGAATCTGGCACTTATTCAGTGCTCCTATCAAAGGCTAGTGATTATCATCATCCCCTTGTTCTTACCATTGTTGTGGTCATTCCTATTATTGACCATAGCACCTCCTGAAGAGCCTGTTCATGTATAAGGCACTCAGTAAGTCTTAGTTGAAAATTCTATTAGATCCTCTTAAAATTTGGAAGTTATCATTGAGGAGAATCAGTCCCCTTGCAGGCATCTCCAGATGGCTGAGTGTGAAAGGATCACTCTCTAATTGGCCCGAATTCCCCCAAGTTAGCCATTTTCTCAGCACCATACTGAGGGCCCGAGGCCCTCTCACCCAGCTACCTCTCCATCCTCCACCTCCTTCCACCAGAACTGGCCAGCCTCGGGGCAGTTGGCTTCTGTCTGCCTCTCCCACCAGCCACTGCCAAGGATGCTAGCCAGTCTTTTATTGGAGCCAGGTGGAGCTGGCAAAGCCAGCTGTTGTCCGCCTTGTGTTGCCTGGACTTGTGGATGCCAATCTTCCTCCTCCCTGGCTCAGGATAAATCTCTGGCATCTTTGCTCTTTTCTGCAAACCCCAGGCATAGGGTCCCAATACTCGAGGTTTTCCTTGTGGGAATAGCACCATTATGAAAGTGGTAATCCTATCATTCGTTTACCTACGTTCACTTGTTTGTTTTACTGAGAGTAGATCAATGTAAATGAGACATGGCATGCTCTGCCCTCTAGAATTCAAAGAAAATAAATATGCAGATTCAATAAAAAGGGGAGGGGGGATACCCAAAATATCTAAACAAACAACTTCTGAATCTAGGTGCCTTACACTGAATCCTCCAACTCTGGGCATCTCTTCTAGGAAGTTTCCATTTGTAATTATGCTGAGCCACAAGCTGATTGATCTCTCTTTAGAGGGGAAGTGGAAAAACAGAACTTAAGTGTTTTCAGCATTCAGCTCTCCTAACTGCTACAGCCACGGCAGGCTTATCTGGTGGGAGCTAGCAGGAAGCCTATAACCGCTTCATCCTCACTCCCCAAACGCTGGCAACAATTAAATGAATTCTTAAGAAGAGAATCAAAAAAGCAGGAGGCAAAATGAATGGCTTATCCAAGTGCTGAGGAAGGAGAGGCTGTGTATTCAAGATGGAAAGAATATAAATACACACACACACATGCATATTATGTTACATAGCTATAAAAATGTGAAATGTTATTTATTTTGAGAATACCCAGTCATTTCCATCTGTAGTAAGAATCCATAATAACATTCTCTGTTTATATAACTCTTTTCACCTCAAGAGATCCCGAATGCATTTCAGACAGCTCTATATACAAACAGAGGCCAGGAGCTCCGCCATCTCTGGAACGGGCGGTGGGAGCCAGGCAGAAAAACGTGTGTGTGGCTGCATGTATCTTGGTGACCGCTGACGAAAGGGGGGCAAGTTGGTCAAGGACAGTGGGGCGACCCCCACATTCTTAAGACAGGTCACAGGGGCCTTCAAAGTCTTGGTGACACCTCAAATTTTGATAGCTAATTAAGAAAAAAAAGGCGGGGGGAAGAGAACTCCATTTATTTACTTCGGAAGGATGAAGGATGATGTGGGGCAGAGCAAGGTTAGCAAAGCAGTGACTCCAGGGAGTAGAAATAAATCTGAGGCATAGATCACAAAGTCTTCCTCTCTAGCTTATATATTCTTATTACACCAAATATACTTAAGATGGGAGTGCACATAAAAGGGTAATATCTGTTGATTCATTTATACCCCCCGTTTTCTGCTTTCCCAGAAAGGATTGACTGGATTACCTGAAACCCTCCTTCTTTTTCCTTTACCAGTTCAGTCCACAACATAGCTGGTCTGCTTCAGAATAATTCTCATTTTTTTGAATGAGAAATCAGAAGGCAGCGATAATTTACAAGCGCTCCCACCTCAGAAATCTAATCTTGGCAGAAAAGTGTATTTCTACATGGCCCTAAGAGTGGATTCCCTAAGCTACTTAAAAGCAACACACTAGAAGCTTCTAAGAATCCAGAATATAAACTGGAAAAGGGCCACTCCCTGTTAAAGAAAATATGACTGACCAAATGTCCAGTTATCAGAATTGTTCTTGGGATCCTTAAATCATGCTTGTCTGATGAAAAACAAAACAAAACAAAATAAAACTTATTCCTGGGTGGGAAGTTGTGATGAAATGATACATCCTACTATGAAGAGAGGTGAGAAGAGATTCTGGTGAAGTGGCCTACTGGTGGCTCTTCAAAACCTTCCTTCCCTGCAGCACTCTTGGGTCCTTTCAGTAACCCCTCTAGCACCTTGGTGTCATGGTCCTTCCACTGAGGTACACCATGCCAAAAAAGTCCAATGCCTGAGCTCAGCCCAATATAATATAGTCCCTAAATACAATATCGTCTCTCCATCTCAGACATTAGTTTTTCTAAGATCTGTGACCTCAGGGACTTCCCACATAAACTCAGCAAAAAAAACAAACAAAAACAAAAACAGAAACAAAAAACCCAGGGAGGGACACAGAGATACTGAATTCCTGTGGGGTTCATTTTGAAGCAGGGAGAGCAGTGACGATTACCTGGTACAGGAAACAAGCTTCACTATCACTCACTGGGGTTATGTCCTGTAAAGGGCTATGGAGGAGGAAATCGCAGGGGTAGAAGGACAACTGGGGCCACTCAAAATATTTCTGGGAAACGTACCCCTTCCTATAAAACATGTCTCTACTTGCCATGCAGCCTGGAAGAACAGTAATAAAAACAACTTAGCACATTCAAAAGGGATATTCCCATACTGAATCTGACCCTCACATTATGTCAGTGAAGATGGTAGAGTGAGAGATTTACAAACCAGGAAAGTGAGGCTTGGACAAATGGCTTTGTCACCTTCAGAGCTAGAGCTAGAAAGTTCTTATTGCAGAATTTCAAGTTCCTTCTATTGTACTTTGCCCAAGTTGGTGGGACATCCATGATTAGCCAGTGCTTTACTTTGACCTTTAGAACCTTCAGCCTTTCTCTCTCCATTAGACTGGATAAAGGCTAGGGAGACAGGAGAGCCTGTCAGTTTTACAGGGAAAAGCAACAGGGATTTTATTTCTACTTTGTATTTCCCATTTAGTTGCTCCTTGTCACTCTATAGACCACCCGAACAAAAATTCAGGCAGAAACAGAAAAGGAGACATTAACTTTGACAAGAAGACATATGCATGTGAATTTATTTTAAAACTACAATATACTAAATATTATTTCAATTTTCATGAATTATTGAAAATGTGTAAAAATTGTTACAAACGGAAAAGACAGCCTTTTGTTGGTAGGACCAGGGAATCAAAGGTTATTCAGTTCAAGCCAGAAAAATGATTAGAGCACTAGAACCAGAGATTATCTCCAGAATTTTGGAAGATGTTATTCAGCACTAACAAAGGGATTATGAACCTGTTTATAAATTAGTCAGTAAACCTTAGAGCTCACTCCCCCCAAGTAAGTCTAGGCTTAGAGATAAAAGTGAAACACTCCAGCAAATCCAAGGAGAATTTGGATACATTCAAGCATGGCAGGAACTCAATGGAAGGTTTGAAGACTACCCATACTTTTCCCCAGCCTTGGATGGCAACTGTGCTCTCCAAGATGTTTCTTGGTACTCCTATCAGAAAAAAAACTCATGGCTATACAACAGATAAAATATCAAACAGGCCCAATGTGACATTATCTTAAATAAAGAGTGGGTCACATTGTCCTTTTCCTGGTCTCAAGGCAGAGTTCACTCTGTTCTGTAGTGTTCTGCAGCTGTTGGCAGAATTGACCACAGGAATGATTAAGAGAGATTTTCTTACAGTTGAGTTGGAAGGGATCTTGTCATATATTTAGAGAACATAAAAGTATGTACTAAATGGAATTTTATCCCAGGAAACAAAAAATGAAGACAAAAGAATGATCTTCAAATGTGAGAACTGCCAAGTGGAAGCAGGGGCACATCAGTCAAGAACTTCAAGGGTTTGGAGGAAGTAAAATTCTGCCACATCCAGAAGGAGAACAAGAAATATCAGTGAACAATTCTAAGAACTTCTAGCAGGATATGTGTTTACTTGACATCATATGCTGAGCCAATATTGCCACGTGCAAAGTACAAGGGGCAGGTACCAGCTTAAGATAAGGAAGAGCTTCCATGTAGTAGAATGAATTGGCCAAAGGAGCAGCAAAGTCTTTTTCACTGGCTATGTTTTGAAAAATGAATAAATAAATAAAGACCAAAAAAAAAAAAATCTACAGAAATCAAGACTGACTATAGGAGCCAGGTAGGTAGCATAATGTGTGAATCATCCAAGAAAAAAATATACATCAAACATATGGAAATAATCTATGGTTCCAGAAAGGCATTTGCTTTTTCTCCCATGTCTTCAGAAATGGAGACTTTCCCATCAACTTTTAAAAGGGACATAAGAATAAGGGGACATTCATTTAATTCAACACAAAACAAAACCATGTAAGAGTAATGCTAGATAGGTAGCTCACACCTGGCCTCAGCCCAGGAGCCAACAGAGTGGAAGGGACAAAGGAAAGTTGGAGAGTATGCCCTGCAGAAAAGGGATACAATGCTAGCTGATTACTGCCATGTAGGAAGGCCGGCCCAATGTGGACAGCTTTTCCATTTTTATTTTTTAAGAAAGGCCAGAAATCTTGATGTGGATATGCAATCGCCCATTTTTAAATGTTTGTGCCATTATTTCCAAAAGATACTCTGTGGGCCAAACAAAACATGATGTAGGCTGAATCTGGCCAAGTGTCCACCAGTTCATGGCTTCTGCTGGATAGAACAATTTTATTATATGTACGGGTAAGGAGGGAAATGGGGAATTGTATGGCCAATAAGATCCTGTTGCAAGCCCAATAAATAGCACCCTTTTCCTGAATTCTGAACCAAGGGAAAAATGAAGATAAAAGAGTGACCCATGGCGGGGCCAGTGCAAATTACAACTTTCCTACTGAATAAAGCAAAGTTGGGGAATATAAGCAAGAGAGCTTCCTAGAGTTGGAGACACTAGACTGCACCAGGTCTTTTTTCCCCTCTCCCCGTCACCTCCACCCCCCCCATGCTATGTGTGTTCTCTGCAGGCAGCCGATTCCCTAAAAAGACGTCAAGCTGAATGGGGGCAGAGTTACCCAGGCTTCGAATCTCTTTCTAGATGCCCCTGTTGGATAAGTCACTCCTTCTCCCACAGTAGAGCTGGGAAAAAAGGGCTTGAGTGAAAGGACTATTAGAACCCAGGAGAGTTTCAGATACACAATAGCCCTAGAGAAGATGAGATCCCCCTCAACAGTTATTTCCAGCCACGGCCACCTTTAGCACACAGTGCATCTTTGTGAGAGTTACAAAAAGGCACTCCACCCTGGCAGATGAATTGCAGAAGGGCCCTTTCCTCCCGGCTGATGCAGCCCCAGGCTGGGGCACACGGCTTGGCAAGCGGTACCAGGGCTAGATTCCAGCCCACACTTGCCTATTCGGCCTAGTGCCAAAGTACAAAAACCCACAACTGCCCATAGCAGTCCTGCCTCAGACTCTAATAATCCTATCAGTTTGATTCCAGATTCTTCAGTCTCCAAAGTAACCACAATGTGAGTAGCACCCACTCTCTGTCCACCTCAGACTGTTGGAATTAATACTGGTCCAGGCTGTGTCAAGCTCGTGAATGGGATGAAGCAGGGGAAAGGCTGGCTTCCTGGCATACTCTCTGCCTTTTTACTATTATTATTATTCTCTCAATTTCCCAATCACTAAGTTGGTACAAATTTCCAAAGAATGAAGAGGCATTTTTTTTTTTTTAGCATGTCAGAATTTAGTGAGGCTATAATCATTTCTTCACAATGTTTTTTAGTAAAGAATATATTAAGGGAGACATTGTTTTAAAAGTTTCCATGTACAACTGTGGCTTGTCCCAAATTCTTTGTATTCAGATGTCAGACTATAATTGTTGGTTAGCAGCAAGGTTACCAGATGGGTTATAAAATGCATCTCAAATGAATATCAAAAGGACTTAAGGAAAATACAATTAACAGCTGGTGTAGTTGAGGCAGGCTACAGTTTCACTGTAAAAAACCACGGAAAAATTAACACCATCCTCATTAGGGCTGAGCACATTTCTGCATCCATGATATAACATCTTAACTTCTAAAGTTCAACCCAACAAAAAAGAAAAACATAGGCTCTAAGTAAATAAAACCCAAAAAGGAATGGAAATGTCTACCTTTCAGAGGTAAGAGACATGCCCAAGAAGGGGAAAGCAACATGAAAAACAAAGAATATTTAGTTCAAGCTGATCTCTAACATATCATAACCAGGGAAATGCAATCAGCACTGTCTCCAGGGAGACCCACATGGCTTATAGACTTCTACATTCTTTCATATTTCTACTCAAGCCAGGTGCTTCAGGAAAAAAAAAAAAAATTAAATGTCTGATACTACTTAGCTGGAAGTGAGTTCTGTCCTCTATCACACTGCCAAAAAACTGAATTCCCATTTTTGCCAGCCTATTTCCAGGTCACTGATGTGTTTTAAGAAAAGAAAGCAGACATGGTAGACTGGAAAATCTACAAAAACCATTCTTTCACTCGACTTACTTGAGACTCACCCATTCATTCACTCTTTTTTTCATTCAACTAATACTTCCCAAGGATCTCTAAGCAGGCATGGTATGACTGCTTCTGCAGCACCTTTTCTTTCCCCTATGAGCATGAACCACACAGCCAAAGTTGTTTTTATGTACAGTTTAAAATCCATGTACTCTTTTCTCCTTGAGATGAGCAAGTGATATGTTTACCCTTTGATAAGTATTTGAAGAAGAAACAAGCAAACAAACCCACTCCATTCTACATGTAATTTCATGTGTGTAAAAAGAAGGGAGAACATATTTTGATTGTGGAGGACATGTATTTGGTATTATCATGGTCACCTTAAGGCACAGAGGGATGTCCAAACTTTGGAGAGCGGTTGAGGTGGGGGACGATGGGGGAAGCAAAAGCAAACACCCCGCCTGTTGGCAGCCTTGGTTGCTCTAATCTCAGGGCAGAAGGCTGTGTCTGAGCCCTCTGCTGTGTGTGCACATGGTTTTCTTCATTTATCTTTCGAACTCCCTCCACCTGAAGACTTGAAAGGTGAAAAGTAGGTCTGCAGATAAATATCCCTAACGTAAGATGCCCATGATGATGAGCTTGCTTTCTCTTCTTCTCTCTTCCCTCAGAAAGATAACAAACAGAGGAGGAAGCATGGCACATGGGGAAGTGGAGTTAAAATGTACTGCACGTTACTAATCCTAACATAACATTGGCAGCTTGCACCATCCCCCTGCCAAACCCAAATTAACACACTGCCTTACTGGAAGGCAAAGGCTGCAGCTATATTTATAGCTCAATTAACAAGTTTCATAACTAAACCTCCAGAAGTCCTAGGCAAACCTGACAAATGCTATGCATCTTAACACCATGGTGACCCTGCCAGAATGCCACCATCTTCTAACAGGGAACAACTCCTGCTATCACCTTGCAAGAACAATGATGATTGGCACTGGCCCATCTGATAAAGGGAAGCTGGCTGGGCAACTCGGCTCTTGTCAGGGGTATGTCTCTTAACAACTCCCAACCAACACACATACGGTTGATTCAAGCAGGCGGCTAATTCTTCTTCCTTTTGCAGATGGATGGAAATGCCTGCTCCTCGGGAGCCAATGGCTGCAGAGAATGACTGCCATCTTATGACTCAGGGGCCTTGGTCCTTTCGGGAACAGTGTCACAGACACACAAGGTACATCACTTGGCAAGAGTTGTAACTTTGAAAGAAGCAGAGAATCTCTTCATAAGCTCTTCTAAGCAGGTTAATTTTACTCGAGGGGGAAAGATTCTTCAGAGGATTATTAGTACAAAGGCAGCATTGTTAGGATGACTAGGGAAGGTGCAATAGTATTTTTAATATAGCACTTGACTTGGGGCAAACTGCCTTCAGCACCCAGGTAGGCTTTCCCTTTATTCAGGAACAACATACATGTTCCCATGGCACAGAGCACTGTGATGATTTGTCTGCACATCTGGCTCCTCTGTGTGAGCCCAAAGAAGGAGGAGGGTTCTACCACATTGTGTCCTCCACAGCACATAGCTCAGAAGTAAGTAATAGTAAGGCTTTAGCACTTCCGAGTGAATGAATGAATGAATGAATGAATAATTTAATAGATAAATTGGATGAATAAATAATTTAACAGATAAACAGTACTATTCTCCCACACACCCTGAGAACTTATAATTCTGCGAACCTCTTGCTTTAATTTTCTGCCTAGAGTACAACACATTTCATGCACCATCCTCACATCTTCTATCAACTATAATCCATCTCTGGCTACCTCTATCACAGACCTCTTCCTCATTAAGAGCTAGCCATTTAGATCACAGAAATTTGGAAAAACACCTACAGTTTACTGGTCAGAGCCTTCAATCTATCTCTACTGTTTGAAATCCTTGGCTGCTAACATGGGGCTGAAGTAGATGGTCAACTGTTCACTCTATTTTAATATATCCCAGGTGTACAACTTTGGGTAAATTACTAATTCCTGAGCTTCAGTTTCCCTGTCTGCAAAAGGAAAGGGTTAATTTAGAGATACCTTAAAATGCCTTTCAACTTTAAAATATTACGAAGTTTATTCTTCTGCCATCCAGTCATACCCATACATACTAATGGCACAATTCTTTATTCTCCTATCCCCCAAAAAGAATGTCTGCAGAAGTTGCTTTTAATACACCTAAGCTTCTGAATCTGGTATGAGGGAGCCCATGCTCTTTTTGCCCCTTGGTGCTCTCACTGCTGGGCTTCTGATCTCCAAGTACAAGAGTATTCTTCCCAAGGAATGCAAGTGGACTATTTGCTCAGGATAACTTTGTGGCTGTTGAAAAAAAAAAAAAAATTAAGCCATAAGCATAGGATAAAGAGGCTAAGAAAAAGTGAGGGGTTGTTATTAAGGTAGATTGGAGTCAAACTAATAAGGATATTCTGCCAGTATTCAAGGATCTACTGCCTCTCCCTGCTTTTTCAAGGAACAAGATCTGGAACAAAGATGCCTCTGCAACACGGAGCACAAAGGGGTAGGCTATGGGCTAAATCTGGCTCCCAAATACATTCAGTGGCTGGGCCATGCATAGCTGCTGTTATAGATGTTTTAATGTGATCTTAAGTAAATTCCCTTGGGTGGGTCATAGGATGCTCAGTTTGTCAATGGCCCTTTCCATTCCTTATGTCTTGTATTTCTTTCTTACCTCTTTCATTCATTCATGATACTGACTCTTTGCCAAACACACTGTTTCTGTCTTCTCCCACTAAAATAGAATGTTATGTCCCATGAGTGTAAGATATTCTTCTGTTTGTTCACTATGTCCAGTGCCTAGAAGAATGCTCGGCTCATAATGTGTATTTTGTACATAACTGTTTAATGAATGAAAGAATAAAAGCCCCTTCTAGTTGCTCCATCTTAGAGCTCCCATTATACTCTGTTCACTCCATCACAATAGCCTTAATGCAACAAACATTGGTTAAGTACTGGACACTGTGCCAGGTACGGTACTAGAGATATTGAGGTAAATGGGACAAAGTTCCTTGTCTCAAAAGCTCAAATTTAAGAGAAGGGAACAGGCACAATGACAAACAAATATACCAAGACAGTACAATAGTTTTGATGTGTTATGAAATGTGCCTCCGTGGTAGTAGAAGTTCATTACCTGGACAAGGGAGAGAGGGCCTTCTACACCGAGAGAATCGACTATACAAAGTCACCAAGTGGTGGAGGTACACATGCTCAGGGTCCAGACTACTCCAGTCTAGGTAGAAGAGAGCACTGGGGTGGGGAGGTGAGAGGTGGCACTGGGAAGGAGCATGTTTGCAGGATTGTGAAGACCTACCTTTACAGCAGAGCTGAGGATGCTATTCTGCAGGGAAGAGATACTATTAAAGTATTTCAAATATGGAGTGCCAGGGAGACAATAGTGTTTCAGAAAACTACTCTGACTTTAACTGTAAGGTATAGGTTGACATGAGAATAAGCTTGGAGGATTCTACGGTAGTCTAGAGAAGAGATGATGGAGACTAAATTAAGGTTGGACAAGTTGTTTCTCTCAGGAGAAACTTATGCAATAAAAATTTTGGAGGTAGAATGATAAAATTGATGAGTGAGAGGAGAAGTGGGGTGAGAGACAAGTAAAGGTTGAGGTTCCTGGCCTGGGTCAAATGGATAGTTGATGTTGCTATGGAGAGGAGGACAAAAGAAGTAGTCAGCAGGGGTATAGTTCCTGAATTGTCAATACCATGGTCAATGGTGACGTTTTTCAAGGCGATTTCAGAAAAATGAGGGGAATAAAAATTAGTGCAGTGGATCAAAGAAGGAGTATGATGTGAAGAAATAAGAGGCTGTTGTGTATTTATTTTTTCAAAACACTTGGTGAAGGGAGTCAGAGGGATGGACAGACAGAGCACAGGAGACTTTTGGGGCAGCGTAACTATTCTGTGTGATATTACAACAGTAGATACCCGTCATTCTATGTTTGCCCAAACACAGAATGTACAACACCAAATGTGCCCTGATGCAAACTGTGGACTTTGTGTGATAATGATGTGTCAATACAGGCTCACTGATTGTAGCAAATGTACCACTATGGTGGAGGGATATGGACAGTGAGAGAGATTGTATATGTGTGGGGACAGGGATATATGGGAGCTTTGTACTTTCTGCTCAATTGTCTTATGAACTTAAAAAAGATCTAAAGAATAATGTTTATTAGTGGAAAAAAATTTGGTGAAGTTTTTAAAGGGAAATAAGATAATATCTTGGGAGGAAAGCAAAATCAGAAAAGATAGTGGTTTTCTTTTTCTCTCTCTTACAGAATGAGAGAGACTTATGTAAGTGTAGTGGTATGTAAGTATTTATAGGTCATGAAGTGGCCTGTGAGGAAAATATTTGAAAGAAAAAACACAGCTATGTAAATAAAAGTTCTTGGGAAGGACTCAGAACAGTGCCTAGTACATAGTAGTTGCTCAATAAAATGTTCAATTGTTACCACTATCATAATATCCATTACGTTCTTCTTTATTGTATAGTAATTTAAATCAGTTCACTATTGACACCCTTAGCTCATATAGAAAAAGGTTATGACTCCTTGGAGTTTCTGTTCCTGATAAACACTTATAATTCCTTGAACAGAACCTCCATTCATCAACTGATTCATTCAAAATAGTTACTGATAAATGGTAGAACTGGAATCTTCTCAGGTGGTCATTTTGGCTTTTGCCTTTATTCTGAGTATATTTTACACATTTTTATCCTTACCTTCGAATACATACCAGATGGTATGTATTAACAAATGGCCCTGGCCCTCTCAGATTACAATGATAAACTTGTCTATGTCAGTTATGAGACCCTCAACCACATGCAACATAATTACAAGTCTAGGAGACTGAGGCTGTAGCTGGGGTAGGATCAGAGATTCCACAATAACGTCGAGAATTGGATTCTATTTTTCTGCTATGTTGGTCTCAGTGTTGGCTTCATTTAAAGGCTGGCTTCCCTCAATGTCACAAGATGCCCACAGTAGTTATAGGTGTCATATATAGATAGAACAACATCCAGAGAACAAGAGACCATTTCTTTCTGGGTACCATTCTTGTAAGAGGGAACCTTTCCAAAAGATCTTCAACAGACTCCTCTTACATCTCAATGCCAGAACTGTATCACAAGAACTTCAAGCCATCTTTAGGTAGTTTTGGGGTACAGGAGAACTAGGATTGCCTTAGACTGATCAGGAGCCACCCCCTTGGGAAGAGAAGCACACAGTACTGCAGAGGAAAGGTGACCCTGGAATGAACTGGATTCTGTTTGGAAGGATAAACTGTGGGGTGGCAAAGAGAGATAGATGTTGGATAGGTAGTCAACAGGGTTTGTTAGACTTGAATCAAAACTATTACAGCATAAGCCAAAAATGACATAAAATGGCTACTCTCCTAACTTGTGCACATAAAGTTTGTTTCTGGAAAGCTCTATGAGCAAACAGATGATGTGACAGTGAAATGATAAACAGGTAAATAGCTACTGAAAGTTTCAACTAGGTGATATGAGAAGGGCCTTATCAAAGTGCTTGGAGACTCACCACATACATCGCATTGCTGTCTCTGTGTAGTTCCCATGATGTACCGACAGAAATTCTTCATTCACTCCACGAGCATTTCAGGGTCTGATACACATCAGACCTAATACCAAAACCTAAAAATAAATATTAATAAAATCAGTTTTCCTCCACTAAATATATATATCCACTACTACTCAATAAATAATTTTAACATGTGTCTTTAGGTCCATGATGAGTATACAAGGCTCAGACTAGCACAAAATGCACAGTGATCAATTTTACTTTGGGGTAGAAGGATTGAATAAAGGAATGTGATGCTTGAACTGGGTCTTAAAAAAATAATTCACTGTTTGTGAGATGAAAAGGGGACTGGGAAAGACATTTTTAAAAAAGAACATATAGCCAAAGGTGTACAAGTGTAAATTAGTATTCTGCCCCTGTGAAACTCCAAGTGGATCTAAGTGGCTAGAGAATAGAGTTCAAGAAGAAAGGCAGATGGGGGTAAGCCTGGAGACTTGGGCAGGAACCAGATGACGGAGGGAGAGCCTTTTTTATCTCATGTATATAAATTGGGATTTTATGTAATAAGTAACACTGAAGACTTGAGAAAGTGAATAGACATCTTAAAATATCTGACAAGCTGGGTCATGGGGAGATTGTGGTGAGAGTAAGTCTAGAGGTGGGGTGTTCAGTAGTTTGAATAGTTGTTGTTGCAGTTGTTTTATTAGTTTAGGAAAATCATGACATTGCTTGAGCCAAGGCAATAACAAGAGGTCAGAAGAAGAGGAAGGGATGAAATATTTGATGGAACTCCGTGAAAATCTGAATGTTGAAAAAGAACTGGGGAAATCTAGAATGACTGAGGAGGTGAAAGTATGGTTAATGAGAAGAGAGGAGGCAAGAGGAAAAAGTAAAAGTAGGGTGATCAGTTTATCTGGGTTTGCCTGGGCTTTCCCAGTTTTAGTGCTAAGAGAGCTACATTCTGGGAAGCCCCTCAGTCCCAGGCATACCAGGGTAATTGGTTATCACATAAGGAAAAGTACATTTAGAGGGAAGTGTGGTAACTTTAATTTGGTAGGTAATGAACTCCAAACCTATCGGACAACAGAACATTCAACTAGCATCTACTTAACCCCCAAACAGCTGGCCAGTTCAGTGAAAATTCAACCAACTAGTGTTCACTAACTATGTATCCCTCTAAAGGATGATTTTCAAATAGTTTCCACATTTCCACTTCACTTGGAAATACCACCCAGCTTTCACAGTTAAGGAAGCAGGCCCTGGCAGAGTAGTTAGATGGTCTTTCTCCACCAGGGTTGGTGGGCTACAGATACAAGGATGAATGATGAGCACCTTCTGAGCCCTTCACGCAGATCACTTAAAAAAATTATCCTTGGGGTGCCTGGGTGGCTCGGCCGGTTAAGCGCTCTGACTCTTGATTTCAGCTCAGGTCATGATCTCTGGGTTTTGAGATCCAGCCTGCTTAGAATTCTCTATCCTACCCCCTCTGCCCCTACCCCTCCTGCTTCTGCGTGATACACATTCTCTTTCTAAAAAAAAAAAAAAAAAAAAAAAAATAGAATCCTTAAAAGAAGTATGTCCTATGGTAACCTATAATCATTTCTATCAAGGGGACTACCCATCTGCTTATTACAAAATTATTATTAATCAGAAAACAGTGTGTTTCTGTCCCTTATCAATCTTTATATCACAGACATACCTGTATTGTACATATATAAGCATTCAATAATTTGTTGCAAGAGTAATTCTTTGAAGCCCATAAAAATTACGTGTTATGCTTATTACATATTCAATTAAAATAGCTATAATCTCTAAATTCCTTTATCCTTTTTTTAAACAAATAAGAATTTGAAAACCAGAAAGTTTTAGGTTTGTATGATAGCTCTGAGATGATTCTAAACATCTAGTTTAGCTCAGTAAAAGCCTAGAAATATCATGGCAAGAAGGTAGTTCCATTTGATACATTTATTTGTACTCGAGACCAATGTTGTTCTACCAATAGCATGCTCTATAAACTGACCCAGTGCTCTGAGAGTCCCCAAATGCCTTATTTAAAACAATGGGGCAGACACTAAGGATGGTGTTCAACTCTTAACTTAGCAATTCCCACTACTGATTTAAACCAGACCTTCAGTGTTATTTTAACATAGGTTTTGGATTTAATTATCTTAAATGTCTAAAAGAATGCATACAATTCCCAAACTGTTTATCTCTTTTATGGTAAAAATCTCTTCCCCTATCCCTGGAAATCTGTTTTAATTATTTAATCAGTTTGGCTGAAACTCACAAAGCATTAAATTGTTAGTTGTTACTTAACATTCCTTATAAATTGCATTTATTAATTTCTGGATAGAGACTTGTCCATTGCTACAGTAATTTAAATTAGTACCACATGGTTACAGACCGCTGCTGAATGATGATTAAATCTTTGGGGCAAATTCAGTCTTTTAAGATTTAAATGGCACTAGAGATAAGCTAACCAAATTTGGGTCCAAGAAGTTACAATTTATCAAAAATGTAATAAACCATGGCCAGAATATTCATCGTAAGCAGCACATAATGTGGTCCATGAAATGACATTTTAGCATCTCTCTCACTGTGGTCACAGGGAAGTGCTGACGGTGCAGACACAGCAATGCTCCATTGATATTTAACAGTTCCCATCTACAAGGTACTTTGCAATATTGTGGCTTTTTATACACTCAAGTCCCCCTGACACTCTATCAGTCATTTTGTTATTCTACACAGTGGCATATTCCTTTCGTGGTGCTTTAATTTCACAGGCACAAACAATCAACATGACACACAACCCTTTGGACTCTCAGCAAGAGGAGGAGGAACTGTGGGACTGTGTGGCATTTCAGAATGATGAATCGTTAGGGGCAAGAGTTCTATAGGGACTACTGACCCTAGCCTACTTAGGTACAGGTGATGAGAAGGAGGGTCTGGAAAAGTTAAGAGATGTCTCCCAGGTCACAAAGGTGAAGAGAAGCTCTAGAATTCCATGCCTTCACTTGCCATCCAAAAACTGCTCCTTCAACACCTACTACCATCACGGACTCCATTCAACGGATACGGCCCTGGATCTCAACATTTACTCAGATTGCTGAAAGGATCTAATCATTTTTTCCCAGGGAACTGACTGGGGAAATCCAGTGATTAAAGGAATGAATCTTCCCATTGCTTCTGAATACTTAAAAAATAATAATAATTTAAGAAGAGGGTAACAGGCAGGGCATAGAGGGAGACCGTAAGTGTCTCCCACCGTAAAGACTGACTGAAACACTCAGGTAAAATAACAAAATCAACTCATAAAATAATAGATTCATCTTCCTGCTGCTAAAGATAAATATTAAATAATCCTAGGTGCTGCTGGCTGAAAATTAATTTCTGTAAGGCAAACAGTATAGTATGTATATGTGTTTCAATTTCTGTTTGGCAAGGTGCCTATTTTGAGCATCCTACACAGACCTTTGAAGTATTTGGGCTTCTCTGATAACGCAGATGCTTAAACAAGAATTGCTTCCTTGGGGCTCCCAAGCACAGTAAAAAGTCTGTTTTGGATTGTCAGGCTCCCAACTAATTCCAGGTATTCAGTCTAAAAACACAACATTTTTTTAATGCATTAATGATACATCGCAAGCGTTCTGAATTGAATTGCGCCGGAAGATGGGAGTGACATTAACTTATTAGAGGAGTCACAAAGTGCTGAACCACTGCAATTTGTGTTCCCCAAATTACAGTCAGGTGCAGCTGCCCGCATGGGGCAGGCTGAAACAGGATACACAGTGAGAAAAAAAAAAGTGTTTCAGACAGAACCCTCTAATGATTAATTTACAATAGAAAAAAGGATAGAGGGCAAATAGAACATTGTATTCTAAATCATGAAACTATTATAGACGTCCCACCTGTCTACTCTTCGACCATCTGAGAGCTAAGCCATTTTATCTCCCAGCCCTAGTCGTTCTGACTGTGCTTCTTTAATATTGGTGTTTGACAAATCACATAAAATGTCCCCAGGAAGCCAAGCACACTCAGGACCACTTCTGTAGAAACCTCAGAAATGTTAAAATGAAAACAACAACCAAAACAGTAAGAAAAATCCGCAATCAGAACTTCCCCAGAAATTCCCTAAAAGCCATAACTTTTTTTTTTTTTAATCACCAACACTTATCCCTGAAAGAATCTTCTGTTAGCAGCAAGGGAGTTAAAGGATGTGGTTTCCTGGACCAAGCAGACGCCATGAGGCAAGGTGAGCTCTTGGTGGTCATGGGAAGAAAAAAATCACTAGGGAGTCAATACATGGAGTAACCCTTACTTCCAAGTTTACTCAAGTTCTTTCTACAGAAGGATTTAGCAGAACATTGGCTCTATAAATGGAACCAGAGAGTGGGATCCCTCACTTTGATATTCTACTAACACTCCATGCCTCTTTCCAGAAGGGACATGCTACCCAGCACAGTGACCAAATTCTAACTTGCGTCACTGCATTCTGTCTCCTCTGAATACCTCCTGGAACTTCATCTGGTCTTCATTCCATGTTGTAAACCAATATGAGCTGTTGGAAAATTGCCCTTGAGGTGGCTGTACTTCAGCACTGGGCAACATGACTCATGAATATTTTTAACAGTCAAGGCCATATGTTCCTCTCCATGGAGGAGAGGAGCCAAATGGAGCTTCTTAAATAACACACAGTGTGGCAGCTACTGCCAGGCACACAAGGCAGAGGCTCAGAGTTGGACGTGTTCTCACAGTCAGAGATGGGAAAGGTCCGTGACTCTGAGACAGAATACCAGCTGACTCAGAGCTAAGAAAATATTGGGAGAATAGAAGAGTTGTTTTCCGTGCTCTGTTTTCAACTTTGTTTCTATGCCTGATTCACTTTACAAATCAGTTAAGGGAAATGCTTCTCAGTCTTCTAGTTAACCCAAGTCCTCCACCCTGCCCCACTCTCTCCCAGCGTGCCATCAGGATTCCAGAGTGCCCAGGAGATGCTGCCCAGAAGCCCACCAACACCCACAACTGTAGCTGAGGGAAAGAAAACTTCCCTTTCTTTATGATATAACAAGGTTTCAAAATGCACAGACACCCATGGACTAGGGTTAAGTGGAGGCAGCTTTTGAAGAGCAGCTTTTGGAGGGGATGGAGCTTTGTGGCAAAGGAGAGGAACGGAAGGGATGAGAATAATAGGAACAGGGTTGCTTGAAAGAGGACAGAGACTGAGAGGGACCAGAATGGAAAAGGAGAAAGGGCACAGAAAGGAGAAACCAGGAAATGCCCGAGGTTCATTTTATTCTTGACAGGCCTGCCAGATCTCCACTTTCTAATGACAACTCTGTAAATTTCCAACATCGTTTTGTTTTTGAATGAGATCTATTTAGAATTATCCAGCTTTCGTTGACCAACTGAATTCATTTTGCAACGCTTCTAGGTGAACTTAATAACCTGATAAATGTTTAAGAGCCCAGCATTGTCAGCCACTGTGTTAGGGACCAGAGATTGGCCACAAATAGGACTGACATGGTCCCTGCCCTTCCAGATCTTAGGGCATGCTACTAGCATTTGATAAGCATTAAGGGAACAGTTCTGTGGGGTTAGGGAAGGGTCCCTGGAGGAAGTAAGAACTAAGCTGAGACTCTCAAGAAATAGTGAAATAAGTCTGATCACCATTGTCAGTCTAACTCACCACTTGAAATATTAGGAGTCTCCTCCCTGCCACTAGTGGGCTCACTGCCCCAGGAGACACCTGAAGGAAACACGGTTGTACATGTGGGGATAAGCAGAGCTTGCTGAAGAGCAGAAAATGTGTTGTGTCACCAATCCTTGGAGGCCAGAAAGATGCCAGTGGAGGGATTCAGCGTTGACTTTGAGTTTCTAAAACGTCACATGAAAAATACATAGCTGTGCCTTCCAGCCCCAAACTACTCCTGCCACCACCTCCCCCTGCCCCTGATTAAATGCCTTCAAAGTAAGCAGATATAAATGGCACGTAATACATTTGATTTTCTCTTGCCCCTTGCTTACTCTGGCATCTTCCTTACCCTGTGTCTTGTTCTATCTGGCGATAAGGTTCCTGCGGCCCTGGTTCTATTACCACGTCCCCATAAGTGGCACCTCGGCACAAGACAAGGTGTGTCAGGACTAAAAGGACTTCAAAAACAAATGCCACCAAACTCTTTACAAATCTGACATTTGTAGTTTAGGATAAACCAACCACCCAACTCTACATGGGTGGGTAAGCTTGCTACAAAACATGCCTGGAATAGCAGGGGACTAATTTGACCTCACACCCTCAGTAAGAGTTATTATTTTTTACTATCTTTGACCGTATTCCCAGGATGCAGAATAGTTTGAAGTGTAAAAAATGCAATCACTCAAGTGCTTAGACTATCCCACACCAAGTATCTGTATGGTTAGAAAAAAATGAGTATTTGCCGTCACGTAGAAAATATCTGGGGGAGAGACTGTTCATTTTTTGTTTAGATAGGTTGCTGTCTGTTATACATGGGTTTAATTATTTCCCCATTTGCTTTCATATGCACTTTCACTCCTGTTGTGACAGGGTTTACTATTATTATTGTTATTATTAATCCCAGAAAAAAAGGAAAAAGATTTAACATGGAGAAGAGGACAAATGCCATAAAATCTACGATAATAACGTGTTCAGTAGGAACCATGGTCATTGCAGGGTAGAGTTGCACACCTACTCATTCTTTTGTGATGATCATGTTTTTACTATTTCAAATTTAATACTTTTTCTAATATATTATATGTTACCTCCCATGTATTTAAGCTGTACTTAAAAGCATGCTAAGAACTGGTAATTCTTTAATGGTTGTTCACTTACAAGCGATTGTGGGTCATTACACAATCATTTAAAGGGCATTAATGAGAACCATTTAATGGTTTTAGTAGAATATCATTGTAAGGGACAGGGGAAAAGTTACTGGCTGTAAATTTTTATGACCATTTCTTACAAAACGTATTACTTTAAAGATTTATGTATGTAACAATGAGTACAATAAAAGCCATGCTAAAAATAATTTGAAATCAAAGTAATGCATATAGATAAGTCTTTGCTCTGCTGCAATTGGGTGGGCACCTTAAAAAAAAATCTTCCTTTGTGCCTTTCCTCCTCCCTTCCCCCTCTCTCTCTCTCTCTGCCTTTCATTCTTCCTTACTTTCTTCTCTGCCTTCTCCCCTACCTTCCACCCTTATCCACAACTTGCAGTTTCTTTCTTAAAAGAGATTTTTAGTACCATTAAAGATTTGGGTTTTAATGAAAACCATTACAGACAGAATCTTAACCAATGTGTTTTTGGTTGGTGAGGGTGGAGAACAGAGGGGTAAATATAGCAGGACAATATTGCACAGACATGCCCCAAATGTAGTGGATCTTTGTTTACAGAACTTTCCCTCATATATCATTATTTTAAACTATTTCCTCTTATATACTATAGGACTAAAATAGAAAATCCAATACTTTCTAGGACATCACTGTCTAAGACAGGACAGGGGACTAAAAAGGGAGAGGAACTAGTCTGGTAGTACACCCACGGAAATCTGTAAAATACATGCAGAAAGGAACCTCACTCATACCCAGAGGAACATGGAGCAACTTGCTCCATGCAGCTTACCTCTTGCAAAAGAAATGGGTATTTGAGAAGTTCACTCTACTGAGGGAGTAACCTTATTAAAGTGCTTTAATAACACAACAGCCATTGTATTATGCCTGGTTTTGTCCACTTGTGATTCTCATGGAATACATAATGAATAAGACAATGCCCCTTTCCCAGGATTCTTGCATAAGCAGGAGGGTATTTCTAATTAAAAAGGCAGAGTTAGCGCAGCACATGAAATGAACAGAACCATATCTCTGGAAATGCCGAGATTTTACTGTTTGCATTAAGTAACGCTTGTATTTCTCTCTGAATCTAGCCCAATACCCATTACCAATAAGATGAAGATTTAAGATAACTTGGTCAAAAGATGGTGAATTACAACTTTTAATTAAAATGTAGAAAATAGTTGCTTTAAAATAAACATGATAATACTTTCATGATCATTAATTTTTTATGGAGAGAACAACAAAAGCAACCTGAATATTTTAGAATGTGACATTATAAAGTCAGGCAAAGGGGATTTTTAGAAAATTATGCATGTCCCAGAGAGAAGATTGCATAGTTGCTACTCTTCATTTCTAGTCCCCATGGAAACCCCGGTAGAATGCAAACCCCACACATCTCGATCCACAGGGATTCCTCTACTTGACCTATTCAGGTAAAGCAAGCAATGACCAAGATGGTGAGAGGGTTAGGCAAGCACTAGCGTTTACAGCTTACAGACACCCAACGGCAATCCAATGAATGATCTCAGGGAAAAGAAGAGAGATGATTTCCCTATGTAGCCTAGATACCTTGATATGAAATTTAAAAAAATAAATTTAATGTGGAGTTAAAATATTATTGGTTCTATGTTTCAGATCCAATGTAGCACAACTGGTGAGAGAGAAAGTGAGAGTGTGTGTGTGCGCGTGCACACGCACGTGTGCACATGCACACTATGGTTCCCTCACCAGAATTAGTTCATAGTGATGCAAACCTAGCTTCATGCCTCTTTCTAACATTATCTCCAACTCCACCTCTGAGTAAATGTCCTGTTAACTCTTCAGCCTTTCCTGGTTTAGTGTGTGTGCACAGTATTCTCTCTGTCACAACATCGTGCTGATTTCTGCCAGGGATCACCTAGACTTCTCTCCACCCACATGCTCTCTGTCATGACCACTCCAGGTCCACCTCCTGAGAGAAGCCTTCCCTGACCTAATGTCTGGTTTCAAAAATCTAAATCTACCACCAAATACCTAGGTAAACCATGGTGAGAGTTATAGGGAAGACAGAACTATGCACCCTCTGATAGGGCTTTTTATTTTTTATTTCTTGGATCAACTGGCTTCTTCATCATTAAAATGAGGAAACAGTCATGTCTGCTTTATAAGGCAGTTGTGATAATTTCATCAAAAACACATTGAAAAAGCATCTGGAACAGCACAGTTTTAAAATAAATGTTCGTCCTTCTATTTCTCCTTGCCTTCCTTCCAATTCAGAGAAATCTGTGTCTAAGCCATTTGGGTGTAACAATTTGTTATACTTACTTTCTTGTGACTTTCGATTTTTTTTTTTTTTTTTTTTTTTGGTGAGTCTTCATTCTCCATCATCTCTCCCCATTAGTTTATACTCCCCCAAAGGAAGGGATCCTTAGTTCTCTATAATCATATTCCCCTCCTCATCTGGCATAGTTCTATACGCACAGTGAGGATCAATAAAATTTTATTAGAAGAGCAAATATTAATTACTTTCTCTAATATTTGGTAAAAAATTAATTTCCATGAAATAAAAGCCATGAATTAGCAATACTGTACTCTATCTTTGAAGCCCTAGTATGTTGTATATGACTGAATTTACGTACAGGGGGAAGGGAGCATCAAACAGTCTGATTTCCGGTTGTTTCCTATCACCTGAGCTGGACAGCTCTGTAAGATAATAGGTGGTTACTAATGAAGGGAGATCATGCATTTAAACCAAATATGGTTATGTTTACTTTATAGAGAGGACTCTGCTGTGCCTTGACACTGTATCTGTGTATTTTCAAGCGAGTGTTAAAAATAAAAATAAAGAATGTTGGGGCACCTGGGTGGCTCAGTGGGTTAAAGCCTCTGCCTTTGACTCAGGTCATGATCCCATGGTCCTGGGATGGAGCCCCACATCGGGCTCTCTGCTCAGCAGGGAGCCTGCTTCCCCCTCTCTTTCTCTGCCTACTTGTGATCTCTGTCTGTCAAACAAATAAATAAAATCTTAAAAAAAAAAAAAAAAAAAAAAGAATGTTCCTGGCCCCAAGGTGGTCTTAGAAAATGAGCAGTGAGGATCAGTGCAAACAAAGGAAAACAAAAATCAAAGCTCATGTACCACTTGTGATGGAAAGATGGCCTTGAGGTCTTGGTAGTCAAGAGATGGTAACATGTTAGCTAACAAATGCTAACATGTTAGCATTTAACATTGAAGGTATTAGCTTCTTCCACTGGTGAAAAGAGAGGTGGTACATGAAGACAGCAGAGAGAGCGTTATGAGTCTGGCCTCTGGTGCCAGATGGTCTGACTGATCTGTCACCTCGTCAAGTTATATAGTCATCCTCTGCCTCAGTTTCCCAACACGTAAAATAGGAGAATAACATTTCCTGCCTCTAGCACAGTCTTGAAGCCTAAAGTGGTAACACGAACACATATAAAGAAAGCCCCTATAACAGGGCCTGGTACAGAGTGAGGGCATGTAACGATTAGGCATTAACCTGGCTAGATCTGCAAAGCCTCTCACTGATTCCGTACATGTGTTTGTTTCTTCAGCTCAGACTCCTGTGCCTTCGTTATTAAGGAGCGGACCCCAAACAGCATGGCAGGAATGCTGAGACTCGCTCCCTGGGTGTTCCTTCCACTCAGTGGAGGAGTAGGAGATGTGTGACAGCAGAAGCACCATGGGCAGTGGATCCCCAAGTCCCATTTGTAACTGCTGATCAACAAACATGTGGGCCCCTTTTCAGTGATGCCCTGTGTTTTGAGGATCTTGGGGCTGGTGCCCTTAAGCAGCACATCAGATACAGAAATACCCAACTACAGACACAAAATAAAGAAACAGCTTTCCAAAGGCAACTTAGCAGATAAAGGAGAAAGGGGGGCACACCACCTACGTACCTTCCTCCCAGAGATCACAATAAAGCAAGAGCCACGAAATGCACGATGATATCCACATCAACAACTTCTAACACAGCTGAGCTCTCAGAACCTAAGGAAAATGTTGGTGGTGCCTTCAGATATTATTCGTCTGACCAGCAGTGGGAAAGTAATGGTTTTTGTGAATTCTGCTAGGAAGCTGCTATAGCCCTAAAGATACGCAGTAGGATGTGTCATCTGATTCTGATGTGATTTCTAGAAAGAGAAAGGTAAGTTAAAAATAGGGATTCTGTTTTAATATGTGTTTACTCCTGCCTTTGTCTGGAGTCCAAAAATGACAACATGCTCTTCCCGTTGACTAGAGTAGCATTATTTTTATGTAAAGTTGGAAACCACGTGCACTGCCGAAGCACCCCTCTGAGAAGGTAAGCCTGATATTCCTATCTACCATGTACCCTTCGGACTCTTTTTTAACTTAAGGGCTTGTGATTTCAGTGGGGAGGAAGATCTACCAAATACCAGCCATGTGGAATTTTATTCCTTCACGCTGTTCGTGACAAACTTCAGGGGACATATTTAACATTCAACAAAACTCGAAATTTCTGGGGCCACCCCAGCAGGAGGATAATACCACAGCTCTTAGAGCAGCACTGAGTTTAAGGACAGGGCCAGGCCGTCCAGGCACAGAATGTGACAATGTATATGATTCCTAGGGGGAGGGGGTGGGAGCTGGGAGGAGGGGAGCTCTGCAACCTTCTTAACCACTTGCTATGAATCTACAGCCCATCTCCCACATTCTTATTATTATCATGATGACAATGATGGCATCATTGTTGTTATTGTTTTTTGTCTTCTTAGGAACTGCCTCTTTGGGGAAGACAGAATCTTCACCTTCTGGCAGGGCAGTCATTCTTTTGGATCACAGAGTATTATTCTGCCAGCTTCTTGGGGTTGCTAAATTGCTGAGAAAACCATGGGGGTTTTGGGCTGCATGCCTAGAAGAGGCACAGCTGGAGATGAGCTGTGGGTGCATGCCTCCACCCTGCTCCTCTGTCCCTTTGGCCCCACTCCCTACAACTGTAAGAAGGAGAAAAGTTGCCAGACCCAGCTCTTTTTTCGAATTCACTTCAACCATCATTTCTAAGGACCAAATCAGACCCAGGTCTGTGCATGGGACTGTCAGAGATAAGGGATTACAAGTTTTGGGGAAAAGTTAAGGTTGAGATACATTAAATTCATACACACACACACACACACACACACACACACTCATGCACACACACACATACACACCATCAGGCCTTAAAGAGCATAGGGTAGAAATATTCTCAAGCTCTCCTGTCCTTAGAAATGAGTTAGAACATCCCTAGCAAAGCCCTAGGGAAAGTGCATTTGCTGGGACATTAACCAAGATATTTGGAGATCTCACTTTTCTGCTGGAAGTAGGAGAGCAAAGACAATGTTAATTGCAAGAAAATGAGCAAAGAAGCAGGTTTTAACTTTCATGCTCTAACAGGGCCAGAGAGGGAGATTACAAGGAAAGCACAAAGGCAAATGCATGAGGCGGTCTCCTGCCTCCCCAGGGAGGGAGATGAGCATCACAGGATTTGCTGTAGAGGCCCACGGCCAGCACAATCTATTAAATAGCTCAAGTTAGTCAATGTGGAAGAAATTTTTAGACACACATGCCCAACCATATGTGCATGGCCAAGATTTAAAATAGAAAAGTGAGAGACTGTTGGATGACTGAGGATTTTTCCCTTGCCAGGAAGTCCTCCTTAAGGATTTCATAGCTTGCAAAAGAGAACTGCTTGCCAGACAAGCCAAGAAAAAGACACAGAAGATTGGGACCTGCTTCCTTAATGATGAAATGTCATACTGCTATGTAAATCAACCCAAAGAAAAGAGGCAGGCATGATTAAGATGGCTTTGCAGAAACAACGGAGGTTTCTTGACATCTCTTCCCTAAACTACTGCAATTCCTCAAACCTCAGGGCTAGAGGCACACACACACACACACACACACACACACACAATGGAACCTTATTGGTGGTGGCACTGGGCAATAAGGGAACCCCTGTGTCATAGGAATTCCATGGCACAGTGAAAAATTACACTGTACGGTCCCCATTCATGAGGGCAAATTCTCTGTTGTCAGGTTGGTGGCAGATCAGCAAGCTACCCTACTAGGTTTCAGTGTTCGTTTGTTTGTTTTGATGTATGTGGAATGACGTGATAAGAACATAGGATGGATCTCATTAGCCAGGAAAGAATCAGCTTTATTAATTTTCAATCATACCAAATAGAGATTTTTTCGTGCTGTTTTACTAGCAAACCCCCATCTCAACAAGCCTACACCTCAGTTCCTCTCTCTCTGCTTCCCCTCAAATTTCTCTTCTCCTTCTCTTCTTCCTGAGACGGCCTGCCATTCTGTAGCATGGTGTAAGAAGCCCTGAGATCCTCTGTGATGGTCAATGTTTTGTTATGTCATCACTCAATAAGTACGGTTGAAAATATTCTTGTCATGTCTGGGGAAAGAGTGGATCGGGTATAGTATAAAAATAAAGCTAGTCTCTCATACCTTGGAAGCTTTGATACTTCAGGGCTCTGACTCTTGGGTCATTTACTGTAATTTATGTGTTCCAGAAGAACTGCAATCACATCTTCTAGAAGTTCCATATCCCAGGAAGCTTCCTCCTAAATTGTACCATCAATTTTCAATTCACTTAGATTCCTGTAATTTTATGACTAGAGGGGGCTTTAGAATTGATTTAATCAAATTCTGTCATTTCACAGAAAAGAAAGGTGAGGCCCTGAAATGTTAAGTGAGTTGTTATATTACAAAAGTACTTGCTAGGTAGGTCAGTGTGAGTTTCGTGGTCCTTTGCCTCCTAGTGTAGTAGTCTTAACAGTACACTCAACTTCAGTGTCATGCTATATAATTAACTCTTCCATGTTCCCAGGAATAATATGGAGCTCCCTACCAAAAATCAGCCTTTATGTTTAAAATTCAGCCTACTGAAGGCAAAAGTGATCTCTGATGAGTGACTGGGGGAAAAAAAAAAAAGAAAGAATTCCTTCCAGAAAAAAATGGGAAATTGCCCTGGAAGGATCTTTCCTTTCAGAAAAAAATGGGAAGATTGCTGCTAATAACAAATCAAACTGGGATTGTCTGAGTTACATTAAATACCAAAGCACATTATTATTCATGCTAGGAACAGTCCTGTATTAGGAAGAAAATATTAATATGATGAAAGACTAGCCCACGAACCACCAGGAGAATATCTGTCAACCGTAAGTGTTCCCACACAGTAGCAGGAATCACTGCCTCATAGGCAGTAGTGTGGCTGCCATGTTCTTCCAGTGGGACCCACCCAAATGATCACCTCCACCACCATCAATAGCTAACTTTGGTGTGTCTTCTCTAGAAAGCAACAAATAAGTGCCAGGAATTGACAGTCTTCATTTATATCCCAGCTATAAAGGCAGCAGAAAGGAGCCCATCTCCATCCACTCTCTTTCCAGAGAGACAGGGGAACAACTTCAAGGAGTATGACTTTACACTAGATGATGATGCCATGGCTCTCGAGGGAAACTCATCCTACAGTCGTCTAATCATGTCATCAATACCTCTAACTTCATCTTTCTTGTCAAAGTCAATTATTCTTTTAGGTTGTGCTTGGGGAAGGCTTCCAGACTCCTAACAAAACGGGGGTTCTATCATTCTTGGGGCATCTCATAATCAAGCCCAACAACATGCTTTTCTATTCCTTTTTAAAAAAATATTCTATTCTGCCTTTCCCAAGTAGTAAAGGGCAATAGAAAAAGGATTAAACTGGAAATCCAGAGACTTGAATTCCAGTTCTGACATCTGAATTAAGTACACAACTTTGAGAGAGCCACGTGATCTCCCAGGCCTTGGTTTCCTCATCTACAAAATGAAAGAACTGAAGAAGTGAATGCAAACGTTGCTGGCAGTTTCAGCATCCTGGGAACTTCTTATAGCACAGGACTATTGCCAGAGAGAGAATGTCAGATTATAAAGCCCCTGGAAGATACAGCTTAAAATTCTCTTAATTACAGTGTCTAACAAATTCTGAGCCCCGAACAAATAATCAAGTGTCAAGGGAAAGAATCCCAGCATTATTTATTACCCCGCAAGTTGCTATGAAATACTAATGTCAAGTACTAGTGATGGTACTTGAATTACTGTATGTACTCAGATAATTACTGTATGTAATTTGCAAATATGCAACAGCATGTACATTGTAATGATAAGGATAACAATACAGTTGATAACAACTTAGGCTTGCATAAGATTATTTTACTTAGAGTTTCAAAGTGTTTCATAAACATTGGCTCGTCTATTTTCTGAATACCAATAATGCAAGGTACAGCTGGGGACAGAGAAGGGGAGGGAGTGAAGTGTATATACACACTTTGGAGATGGGCAATCAGGGCCCTGACAAAAGTACTGATTTCCCCTGGGTGACACAAAACCAGAAACAGACCTGGAAACCTGCACCCAGCTTCCGGGTATGCAGCCTGCTGCTCAGAACACAAGCCCACCCCAGCTCTCCAATTTATAGCACAAAGTTTATGACATGGCATTACCCAGGCACTTTAGGGTGTCAATTTCCTTTACAATTTTATAAAATATCATTTGGAAGGAGGAAGAAATTTATGCTTGTGCACTAAGAGCTCTCCTGTCTGCCCGCCCTCTTGGGATAAGAGTTGGTTTCACCTGAACAGAGCTGCAAATAGGAGGCACACACTCAATGCTGGGAAAGCCATGGGGTTTGTTTTTAATTTAAAGAACGTCTCTGATTTGGCTACACATTTTAAGCAGGCACTGTATAATACAAATCCACTGAATTCACTCAGACAGGAACAAGTTATGCCATCCTAATACTGCCTAGAAACCAGATGTATAGTTACTGTTTTCTTTTTTCTTTTCTTATTTTTTTTTTCTCTTGCTGCACAAAATTAGTTCCTGGGATACCTAGATTCTAGAGGCTCATTGTCTTGCAAAATATTCAGGTGCTTCACGATGATCTACAATAATAAACCTCCAGTGCTATGGCAAAACACAGATAAAAATGTGAAAAAAAAATATATGCATGTATACATAAAATGAAATATAGATGTGGTATGAGTGAATCACAACACAAAGAGAAAGCAGTAGGGCGGGAGGAAGATAGCTTCCCTTCCAATCATGTGAATTGGGAAATAGAATGGATGCTCATTAAAGTAGTTTACCAGGACTCCAATTTGTTCTGTGATTAAGAGGTATTGGTTGGACGAGATTGGTGAGGGAGATCGATATACTTGTCTTCATTCTTAATTCTTTCTTAATGTCTCTGTCTTCGTGGAGCAGCTCAATCAGAGATGTAGAGTCAATCTTTATCCACCAGGGGCTGCACTTCAGAACCCAAAACCCCCAAAACAAAAAGCTAAGTTTGGGCCTATAGCAAGTAAATTAAGTTGACACTCAGCTCCCTCTGTCCCAAATGCCCAACTTCTGTTTAAGTATTATCATGTCTTTCTGTCCAATAGATGTGACAGGGGTGAGACACGGAGGATGGAAGGAGTCATGGAAAAAAGCTACTCATTGATCCTAAAATGAGATGATGGTATAAAGCACCTAACACAGTCTTTTACACTGAAGCACCCCACTGATATTATTCTTCTACATCCTCATCTTTCTCTACAACTCAGGCTAAGGTGGCAGGGGTGGTGGTGAGGGGTAGGGTGAGGGTTCTTACCTAAAGCTCCATGGTGCCATAGTCTGAGACCCACACAGTACCAAGATCCACCTTCCTCTCTCTAGGTCTCCCAGGCTCAACCTCTCTGAAAATGGTTCTTAGTGAGGGGTAATTTTGCCCACCAGAGCACATATACAATGAAGACACTTTTGATTGTCAAAGCTAGGGAGAGGAGAACTATTGGGATATAGTGGATAGAAGCCAGGAATTCTGTTAAACATCTTAAGGTGTGTGGGACAGCCTCCAATAGCAAATAAAGGTGAAGTAACTAACTACCCAGCTCAAAATGCGATTGGTGCGGAGACCCACAAACCCCGCTCTTTGGTGACAGGGATACCTTGATGACATAACTCATTGGACTATGGATCCTTGATCCAGAATTATTTTAACAATCTGAAATGTAGAATTCCTCCTGCTTCACAATGTGTATGTTGCATAGAGCTAAGTGTAGGGTCATTTTCACTGTCACATCTTGTCAAAATGATGAGTCAATTCAAAGGACTGGGAAGGGACTAGGATGGTGGAAAGAAATTATTGTTGTTATAACACTTCTGTGCCTATAAGTTTTTATTTATATGCCACAGGCTGTTATGTGATCATTAAAACCTGTTCCCTTCACTTCCTGGACATGTGGACTATATTTCCCAGGCTCCTTTGCAGTTGAATGGCCACGTGACTGAGTCCTAGCGAATGGGGTGTGAGAGGAAGTACTAGAAGCATTTCTAAGCCAGGCTTATAAAATGTTATTGCACAATCCTTTACCCTCACTCTTTCCTTGACTCCTGTCCATATGCAGAGTTCCAGTAAAAGAATCCAAGGCTGAAAGGGAGAGCAGTCCCACCAGAGAGAAAAAAACCTTGGTTCTTGAAGGATCATACTGAAGACCACTTGTTAACCAGCAGTGTTTCATAAACATTTGCATTGGACTTTATGTGAATAAGAAATAAAATAAGCCTCTAGGAGTTGGGCATTGTTACAACAACTAGCATTTCTTAGACTAAATTAATACAATATGCATGTATTATTTTAACAATTATAATTTAAATATAATTAAAAGATGGTTTTCAAAAGTCTGTTAAAAGCATATTGCTGTGAAGTTTGTTTTAGACTTTCCAAAATGCCACAGAAATTTCTTTTTCTAATGTAAATTGACCCATATCACTTTCTACCTTAAAGCACTTCAGTGGCTTCCTGTTGCACTTCGTATAATATTTTAAAACTCTTTTCACAATTTGCATAGCCCTTCACAATTGCAAAAGAATAGAATGCTTGAGGTATAATAACAGGGGCGAGTTGATGAAAGGATGAGTTTTGTCTCCCACTACAGCTATGAAGAGTTCAGTTACCCCTTTCCACACCTAACATTCCTACTCAAGGTTTTAAATCTTAAGGAAGTAAAACAAAGATACAAGGATAGTTGAGAAATAATTCAGGGTAAAAGTCTTGAGAATGGGACTACATTAGCACCAAATGTCTAAGGCATTAGTGGCAGTGGCATGCATCATTACCCAGACTATTCCTGCAGAACTTTGTGTTGCCCTGCTGCCTAGCCTCACTGAGATCTTGCCCATTTCTGAACGTGAACTTCCTATTGATTCTGTGAATAATTGTGTGTGTGTGTGCGCACGCGCGCACACGCGCTTTAATTAACCAATTTTAAAATGGACTGCTTGCAAGCAAAACCCTTAAGTGATAGACAATCTGCCCTAACCCCAGGAATGTAAGCTCCATGAGGGCAGGAAATGTGTCTGTTTTGTTCAAAACAGCTACCTAGTAGGATCCTGCTACCTAGTAGGATCTAGCACATCATAGAAGCTGATTAAATATTTTTGAACGAAGGAAGATAGCAGAATATCAAGCAAAATGTACACATCAGCATCAGTTCCACCCTTCCACTTCAAAAATCAAGAAGAATAATAAATCAAGAAGAATAAAAAATCAAGAGTAATAAAGTGGGAGGTTAGGAGGGGTTGAAGTGGGGGGAAATTAACACCTGAGTAATGAGAGTAAGTTACCGAGGGAAGGTAATGCTCCCTGAAAACTACGTGGAAACTGGAAAGCCAACTTTAACTCTATTGCCTCCTGCTGGCCAGTAAGAGTAGTGCAATAACCACAGCTCCCACTTAACTGTGGCAATTCGGTTTTCCAGCAAGTAACTGCTTTCCAAAAGATGAAAACTTGTTAGTGTAGACTCATGTTCCCATCCTGAAAAGTGATTCCACCTTTCTAACTCTCAACATCCTGGATCCAACTGCTTCAACTACTTGGCAGATTGGTTTTGAGGATCCAACAAAACAATGTATTTTATAATGCTTTATAAATTAATAGAGCATTATATGAATGTATGGAAAGATCATTACGTGCAAAATTCACCCTAGGAATAGCAACAAAAATTTCAAAGGAACTCCTCTGTTACTCAGGAAAGCTGCATGTCTTTCTACAACATAGGCTGGATTAGCTTACATTCTAATGATACTTTTTCTTCCACAGGTAGAAAAGTAGCCATTCTTATCAGAACTGCTATCCAGGAGTGGAGATATGACGTTTCATGAAGATATCATGAAGGAAATGAGGGTTTGTGTAGAATCGATGCAGAAAGAAATTCAATTTAAAGAAATGAGATTTAAATGGTGGAAAACTTTGTGGAAACCTCAGAGGTTTGCATATACTTGGTGCAATGTGGTATGGCGGAGATGACTGCAGGTTTTCTGGAGGACTTCATGCTCTCTCATGCTCTTTCAGGAGCCCTGAATCTCCTCGTGAGGCACAATAACCACTGCAGACAGAAGCTACTTCTGATTTAAGTTCTCATGGAATATAGGCACTTCAACTAGGTAGCAAATGCTTGTGATGCTTGCTGCAGAAAAGCAGAGGAAGCACCAGGGATGCCTCCACTCAGGGACAAAGCAAGTGGACCCCTATACTTCGAAATTTCAATTTCTGGGAGGATCTTAAAGCTGCCACTGCACCTATGAGCACACAAACTCTCCATCTGATGGCTTATACTTAAGGCTCATTTATAGGGTTTGATAAGTTTTATCAAACATGAAATTAAAGTTTGACTCCCCAAAATTATTTGTGTAGGGTGATATAAAAAGTTTTGTGTAGGTGATATAAAAATACACAGGAAGATGACTCTAGGAAATTTGTTTGTTGTTGTTGTTGTTTTTGTTTTGTTGTTGGGTTTTTTTGTTTTGTTTTTATTTTATTTTATTTTTTTAGGGAACCTGGTTTTTAATGTTGTCTCTGTCAAGAACCTAACTTGGTCAAGGATTATAACCACCCCGGAAGTCATTTCCCTCATTTATAAAATGAGTGTTGGAACAGAACGGGTGAATTTCAAAGACATCCTAGCAGTATACTTCTTTCCTTAATTCAACCTTTAACTCCTCATAAGTGTTCAGTAGATAAAAATGTATAAAAATGGAAGCAATGCTCTGCTAGGAGTGCAGGGCAGGGACTGGGAGGCAGGAAAAGGTTCCATGGAGAGAACTGTGGAAAGCAGAGGACAAGCTAAGCTTTGCACTGAAGTTCACAAAGCTCTAAAATTGAGCACTCGTTTTTTAAAATTTTTAATTGAAGCATAGTTGACATACAATGTTATATTAGCTTCAGGTGTATAACACAGAGAGTCAGCATTTATATACATCACAAAATGCCTACCAACCTAAGTACAGTTGCCATCTGTCACCATACAAAGTTATTAAAATATTATCGACTATATGAACTTGTTTTGTTTGCAGAGTAAGGTGGGTCTGAAGGTAGATGGGATGGAGTACAGCAGAGAGCAAAAGAGGACCAAGGAAAAGTTTGGAAAGTCCTGCTTTGTCTAGTTCACAACTGTACCTAATGGGGTGACTAGCTGTCACTTAAGCAAATGGTGGTCTGGAAACCTGGTCACTCAAGATGGACAAATGATGGCCCATCAGCAAGGACAGAGCAGAAGAGCATCCTGCTTACCGCCTGTAGCTGGCTGAGCAATCGAATAAGAGATTTCTATAACATTTTCAGAGACTCCTAAGTCTCTGTGAGTAATGCACTGCCCACTTTAACCTAACCTTCTGAACTGGCAGCAGGTGCCCACTGGCTGCAGATCAGTGGCTCAGCCAGCTGAGAGTTAATCCTTACGCTCTGCAGACAGAATGGCAGGGAGGGGAGGGGGCAAGGCAGGGAGAATCAAGTTGGATGCAAAGAGCCAGACACTGCCTCTTGCCATAGTCCTACATAAATCCCTCTCAAGGAGCTTCTCTCCCTCCAAAAGATGAGCATACTTATCAAACCATCAATAAAGGGAGAAAAGAAAAAAAAATTAAAGGAAAATCTCCCTTCCTGAAATGTGTGGTAGGTTTGGGAACCCAGATTTAAAACGCTATCTCTGGACTAAGTTCAAATCCAGCCAAACATGATGTTCCCATTCAAAAGTTTCAACCTGCTGTAGAAAGAAGTTCTCACTTCAGAAACTCAAATGCACTGATTAAAAGTGAGCGCCACAAACACACACTCCAATATCATCCAGAGCGAGTCGGAACCCACACCAGAGTTAACAGGAAACTCGGTGGAGGAGAGTCAGAGTCGCCACTGAAACAAAAGCCCTGGCTCTGAATGCCAGCTCAGCAGGCAGCGCTCGCCTTTTCAATGGGACTCGCTCTTTGATGTGTGTTTTTTACCAGCAACTTTCATGTGGTGATGGAAGAAGCTAAGAGCAAGGTGGTAGCATTATGTGAAGACCAATGCTTTCAAATGCCCTTTGCCCTTCAACAGCACCAGGCAGACAAAGAAGAACCACATAGCCCAGAGAAGCCTACCTGTTTTTTAAAGAATATCTGTGCTAGCAGAATCTAAAAGGGTGAGAAGGAGCACGCTCTTCAATGGCAGAAAAAAATTTGGTGGGGTCACTTAGAGAGAGAGATTTGGCTTAAAATAGGAGTTCACTTACAGCTTCACTTGGATCATAACCCAAATTAAAATTATTTGTGTCCAATTAGCTTAAAATAAAATATCCCGGCGTGTGGCAAGTCTTTCACACGTTTATTTTCAGTAGCGGAGGAACGAAGCAGCAGTAGAAGTAACAGGACCCTGAGCCTTGGGAAACTATACAGGTGGGTCTTGTTTTAC